>NC_086447.1:198662994-199016494 GCF_028390025.1 Pseudophryne corroboree | reverse complement strand
CAGTGCCAGCTCTGCCCCCAGTGCCAGATATACGTGTCCCTCCAGTGCCAGCTATGCCCCTGTGCCAGATATGCCTCCAGTGCCAGATATATATGCCCCCACAGTGCCAGCTATGCCCCTAGTGCCAGATATATATGTCCCCAAAGTGCCAGCTATGCCCCCAGTGCCAGATATGCCCCCAGTGCCAGATATATATGTCCCCACAGTGCCAGCTATGCCCCCAATGCCAGTGTTCCCAGTGCCAGATATGCCCCCCAGTGCCAGATATATATGTCCCCACAGTACCAGCTATGCCCCCAATGCCAGTGTCCCCACAGTGCCAGATATGCCCCCCAGTGCCAGATATATATGTCCCCACAGTGCCAGCTATGCCCCCAATGCCAGTGTCCCCACAGTGCCAGATATGACTCCCAGTGCCAGGTATACATGTCCCCACAGTGCCAGCAATGCCCCCAGTGCCAGATATACATGCCCCGCCCATCCCTTGTGCTGCTCACCGCGCTGCTGCTGCTGTCTGTGAGGGGAGGAGAGCGCAGCGTGCGCCTCTCCTGCCCCTCACTCTCCGGCGGCTGTGTCCCTCTTCAATTATGCGCCGGTCCATGAGCCAATCAAAGCTCACGGACCGGCAGCCTTAGCTGCCGGTCCGCGAGCTCTGATTGGCTCACGGACCGGCGCTGAATTGAAGCGTGCCGCCGCCGGAGAGTGAGGGGCAGGGGAGGCGCACGCTGCGCTCTCCTCCCCTCACAGACAGCAGCAGCGCGGTGAGCGGCAGTGGGAGACAGTGGAGGAGATGTGCCCCCTTGAGGCCAGGAGCCCGGCGACAGCCGACTCCACTGCCTCCCAGAGTTCCGCCCCTGCTTACGCTTCCCACAGTAGGTCCTTGATCATTCTCAGCCCTAAGGCCATGTGGCCCTTAATCCTGCTCTGATTCCCTTTTAGTCTTCAAGAAATACTGCTATTTGCTTTATGTGTGCCTAAATTGTAACGTCAAATTTCTTAATAGAAATTTATTGAGTTAAAAAAAAATGGTGCCTTTGTCATGGGGCCTAATTCAGGGGTGTTTTATGGAAGGTAGATAGTAACTAGGTTGACAGTGTCTAGGTCGACCACTATTGGTCAACAGTAACTAGGTCGACAGGGTCTTTAGGTCAACATGGTCTAGGTCGACAGGCCAAAAGGTCGACATGAGTTTTTATGTTTTTTTGGTGTAGTTTTCTTTGTAGCGTGACCGGGAACCCCAGTTAGTGCACCGTGTCCCCTCGCATGGCGAGCGAATTACCGTTACAATTGTAGTCCACGTGGATCGTTAAGTATGAAAAGGTTCAAAAAAATAAATAAATTGTGAAAAACTTATGTCGACCTTTTGACCTGTCGACCTAGAACAAGTCGACTTAAAGACCCTGTCAACCAATAGTGGTCGACCTAGATAGTGTCGACCTAGTTACTGTCGACTTAGAGACCGGATCCCCTAATTCAGATCTGATCGCAGCAGCAAATTTGTTAGCAAATGGGCAAAACCATGTGCACTGCAAGGGGGGGAGGGGCAGATATAACATGTGCAGAGAGAGTTAGATTTGGGTGGGTTATTTTGTTTCTGTGCAGGGTAAATACTGTCTGCTTTATTTTTACACTGCAATTTAGATTTCAGTTTGAACACACCTCACCCAAATCTAACTCTCTCTGCACATGTTATATCTGCCCCCCCCCCCCCCCCCCCCACCCCCTGCAGTGCACATGGTTTTGCCCATTAGCTAACAAATTTGCTGCTGCGATCAGATCAGAATTAGGCCCATAGTTATGACTTCACATATGCAGGACAATTTATGGCAACACATACAACCCCATAAAGAGCTTTTATTTTTCTGTGGGTGTGGAAGACACATTATTGGCAATGGATACGGGTCCTGTAAAAGAACAATAAAATAAATCTGGATTCCCATTATAAAAGAAATTCCTTTCACTTTTGTCTGCCATCTCCTATTACCTGAGGCTGCCAAACTGCATTCAGTCTGGAGGACAACAATTTCGTCAGTCACAAACGTTTACCTGATGGTGAACCTGAATGTACAGGTACCATAGTGCAGGGACATTTAAACCTGGATGCAGCAGTTCAGGAAGAACACTTGTCATACAAATCCATGAGCATTTCCATAGAAATAGGTGCATTGGCTATAATTGTGTGATGTCTCAACAGCACTTGCTGTCTGCACCAGTCACAGACCTACTGAGTCATACCTCCTTAACCAGTGTATATATGTATGTATATACAGTAATTGTTGTTTTTATATTATTAGTAGTGTTTTTCCTGAATTAAAAAAAATATTGCATTTTTTTTATGTTCCTCCTCTCCCTTTGGAATCTCTACACAGAAGTTTGGGTGAAAGTTTTTCTAAGTGGGAAAAGAGTGGTCGGTACTTGGACTATGAAATGCTTTTAGGAACTTTTTTCGTCAAGTATTTATTTTTTATTTTTTACAGCGGGGTTGGTCTGCAATGATTGGTGTGTATCCAATTTAATTTTATATTTAAAAATGTGTTTTACTCATTTTATAGTTTTTAGGTGCAATGGTCAGAGGTCCTATGGACCGTGTCTAATAAACTTGAAACATGGGATTGATAGTACATTATCTGTATAGCAGGTGGACCGGGTGTGGTATGGAAGGTAGATAGTAACTAGGTCGACCACTATTGGTCGACAGTAACTAGGCTGACAGGGTCTCTAGGTTGACAGGGTCTTTAGGTCAACAGGGTCTAAGTCGACAGGTCAAAAGGTCGACATGAGTTTTTTATGGGTTTTTTTGGTGTCGTTTTCTTCGTAGAGTGATTGGGAACCCCAATTAGTACACCGTGTCCCCACGCATGGCTCGCTTCACTCACCATGCTTCGGGCAAGGTGCCCCGCTTTGCTCGGCACAGATTACCGTTCCAATCGTAGTCCACGTGGATCGTTAAGTATGAAAAGGTTTTAAAAAAAAGAAAAAAAACTCGTGAAAAACTCGTGTCGACATTTTGACATGTCGACCTAGAACATGTCGACCTAGAGACCCTGTCGACCTAGAAACTCTGTTGACCTAGTTACTGTCACCAATAGTGGTCGACCTTGATAGTGTCTACCTAGTTACTGTCGACCTAGAGACCGGATCCCGGTGGACCAAAGCTGTTTCTCAGTAATAGTTACAATTACAGTACAATGCACTGTTTTTAAAAACCAAATGGCAGCAATAAGTTCATTTAGGGATAATGTGTGTGAAGACACCACTTCAATCCTTAATAAGTACCCCCATGTGTTTTCAGGTTCTACACAAGTTCATTGAAGGTCTAGAAATTCCTTTCTTATGAATAATTTATATGTATGTTTTTTTCAGACTGCATCCTTCCTTCAGGAGACACATAAGTGAGCAAGTAACAAATGCAGAAAGAGACTGTGACAAAATCCAGCCGTGCCAGTAACTCAGTGCCTGTACCGAGTATCCGAGAACAAATCCCCTGATGTGAACATGAAAAAGACCAGTAGCGTTAGTAACACATGACAGGGCACTGATTTACAATCCCATCCTATTCCATACAAATTCCAGTGTGTCTTGCCTGCTGTCACCAGATATGCTCATCCATGCGTTACTGGAAAAATAACACATCGGTACAGGGTAAATCTGTTTAATATCATTTAACCACCATGGTTACGAAGCCTGACACAACAGCAATCCATACAACATGCTGCAATCCATCCCACTCCACCTTAGCACTATGGGACTCTTGCACATTACAATTACATTGTTCGCCAATGATGCCTCAAAGGCTTATAAAGGTAAAACAACCAATTAACTAATTTTTAATCCAATCAGGAATTGTCAGATGCTACATATACAGTGCACATGTGCCTGTTTTATTGCAATGTACATGATTTTTACACATAAAAATGGTGGTGTCTGTTCCATTGGAAAGAATTGTATTTCCTCCTTGAAATAGTTTGTAATTTCATGGCATCAAGGAACATTTTACTCTTCTGCCCATGTGGATTTTAAGGTGTATCTGCAGAAAAAGACAGCTCTCCCTGTCATGAAGTGGGTGTGCAGCTTTAGCTTATAACATGGTTGTGAACATTTCTGCACAGTTGCTTGACATGCTGGCTAATCAAGTCACTTGATCATAATCTGCAGGGCCATAACTAGGGGTGTGCGATGGGTGCCGACACAGAGGGCCTGATTCAGATGTGGTAGGAGGTGCTATCACTGTTGCTTCCTTGGAATGTATGGTAATGCAGCAGGAGGCGTCTGATATAAGTAGGGGTGTGCGATGGGTGCCGACACAGAGGGCCTGATTCAGATGTGGTAGGAGGTGCTATCACTGTTGCTTCCTTGGAATGTATGGTAATGCAGCAGGAGGCGTCTGATATAAGTAGACGCCTCCTGCTTGCATTAATGATCCATGCTGTGTCCTAGGACGCAGCATCAGATCACATGCAACACCATCGTCTGGCTGCGTGACCCATAGGGTTGCATAAGCCACCACAGCAGTTCCTAGCAAGAGACCAGGAAATCTCCTTCTGACAGAGATCCTGGCTTTGTTAAAATGGAGGAGACACCCCCCCATACAACACCAGACCGTCAATCACTGACAGTCTGCAGCCAATCTGCTATCAACGTCGCAGACCTGTACTGCAACAGTCCTGCACATGCACAATACGCACATGCACAGTACGGTCCTGCACATGCACAATGTACCGAACATCAGGAACTCTGCTGCAATGCCGGCGAGGGCATATTTTAGATACTCCAGAAAGTCAAAGGACACTGCCGGCAATTCTGCACTCACCGGTGCAGGCAACCCAACTGGTGGGCCTGCTTCATTTGTGCCACCAATGGTCAGAGGGCGCGGTCATTTGTGTCACCGTTAAGGGTGGCTGAGCAGCCCTATTATGTCATTAGTAATCTGTACATATATCAGTGGGTTTGGCTGCTATGAGGCCAGGTCACTTCCAGGGTCTGGCCCTCTCCTTGCCATGGTCCGGGGATGTCAAAGCACAGCCATGCCTCCTACCATCATCATTGATAGAGGTGGTCATTCCAAGTTGTTCGCTCGCTAGCTGTTTTTAGCAGCCGTGCAAATGCTATGCCGCCGCCCACTGGGAGTGTATTTTAGCTTAGCAGAAGTGCGAACGAAAGGATCGCAGAGCGGCTACAAAATAATTCTGTGCAGTTTCAGAGTAGCTTCAGACCTACTCAGCGCTTGCGATCACTTCAGACTGTTCAGTTCCTGTTTTGACGTTATAAACACACCCTGCGTTCGCCCAGCCACGCCTGTATTTTTGCTGGCATGCCTGCGTTTTTCCAAACAATCCCTGAAAATGGTCAGTTGACACCCAGAAACGCCAACTTCATGTCAATCACTCTGCGGCCAGCAGTGCGACTGAAAAGCTTCGCTAGACCCTGTGTGAAACTACATAGTTCGTTGTAATAGTAAGTTGCGCATGCGCATTGCGCCGCATACGCATGCACAGAAGTGCCATTTTTTAGCCTCATCGCTGCACAGCAAACGAATGACGCTAGCGATCCACTCGGAATGACCCCCAGAGTACGGAGAGATGAAGCCAGCCAAATCAGGGAAAGATCCACAATAGAGTTAGGGTACAGGGGTTAGGGATAGGCACTAATAGGAGAGTTAGAGTTAAGGAATAAAGATAGGGTAGCACCAGAATGTGGGAGAATCAGAGGTCTGACCCGAAAGATGAAGCTGGCGCTGCAGGTAAGTCACCACTGGGCCATATTTTACATCTGTAATTTGAGGTACGCAATTGTGGCCAACTCTGCAGCAGCTACCAAGTAGCTCTCTACAAGTCTGGGCACTCATTACCAAATTACAGATAACAGAGCATTTAATAAAATAATACATCACAAGAGAGCTGAAGCTATCAAAATGCAACTGTAATGTTATGAACTACGTGGGAGCTCTCTCGTGAGTGGTCAGCAATTTTTTTTTCTTAATTTTTACACACACTTTTTTTTTCTTTAATAACAAGGTGCTAAGAAGGTGCCGGTAATCAGGAAGAAAGGTGCCATCACTCACCTAACATCACAAGTTGGTATAAGAGTTATGCATACCCTCCAAGTGTACCTTTTTGCCAGGTACAGTACCTTTTTTTTATGGTGTGTACCGATTTTTGACTCTCCAAATTCCCATTAAAAGTATAGCAAAAGGTGCTTGGCCATGCCCCCTTTACCCGTGGCCACGCCCCTTTTCCTAATTTGTACTGATTTTTATGTGTAAAATGTTGGAGGGTATGAGTTATGCTGTACTAGCGCCAATACTCTGGATAAGAGTACAGATACTTATTTTATTCATTTCTGAAATTATTTCACTGATTTCTTGCTGTAGAACTACCAGACCAAAATGAAAAGTGTCGGTGCACCGTGCAGAGTAACTCTGAGCACCACTTACTCCAATCGCAGTTACACTTCTTCTCTTTATCCCTTTGATACACAAACTGGAAATCTGACTGGTATAGTCCCTACATATGTAAAGGTTTATTACACCTTAATGACATTAACAACAATTATTTGCTTTTTGGTCTATGGTACCTTTCCCAGGAAAAACTTTTGTGTGTTAAACATTTTTGATTGTAAATACAGCTATCATTTGGTCCATTATTGAATTAAATACAGTATATATTAATCTGTATGGGCATTAGATAGGTAAACATGGACAACAATCACAAAAATGACCTTAGTTATTCATTTAGCACCATCCCTGATAACACAACAGTTTTATATAGGGGTTACAGAAACAGATGTGTCCTCATACATTATTGCTACGGTCTGTCTCGGAGAGGTTTATATGACACACAAAGCAAATTGGGACATAACTAAAAGGGCTAATTCAGTTAATGAATATCTATTTTTATAGTATGTGCAACCACGCCTAGTGACATCTCCAGTGTGTACAATAAACACATGCTTGAATTTGAAAGGACTTTGTTATATAAGATAGAGAAGTAATAATGTGACCTTTATAAAGATGAGGCTCATACACTGTATCTTGTGAGAAATCTGTCATCATGTGGGAATACACTGCTACCGCACACTAGGGTTGTGACCGTATCTCGGCAACATGGTCACACAATGGACAATGTTTTTTTAGCAAAAAAATCCATAATTTCTGTGAGTTATATGAACTCCAGGAAGTGGAGGTGACCATCCTACATCACCTCCTAGGGAAATGGTCGGGATGAGGGGCACGAGGGGGCGGGCCTAATGAGAACAACTCTATAGTCTCAGCTTTCAAACAGAAGGAAATGTTCACAAGAAAATCCTAGCAATCTGCTTATACATCCCTATCCCTGTCTGAGTGTACAGAGTCACCAATCTCCACTGATGTCTGTCTCTACAGAGCATTTCTGTTACTGTGGATAAAGTGGGGTCTGGTCATCATTCCTTGACCCACATTCACCTGGTTTTGATTGCAGGAAGGCATTCGTTCTCGGAGTCATCAGATGGCAGTGTAAACTCCTGGCATGTCAATTAGTTATAGCCAAACGCTATTGTGTTCCCTGGGTCTTCCGGCATGTGCCCAGTATCTCCAACCTCCACCCTCTGCCAGCTACCATGCAGGGGGATGCAGTCAATTTACCATTTTGTCCATGTCGGGATTTTGACCGTCGGTCAATTGCTGTTGGGATTTAGACCGTCGGGATGTTGATTGTAGGTATTTCATACCAATCCCCATGCAGGGACTGGTCCATGGTGAGTGACCAGTGGGAATCAGCTGACACGAATCAGGAGGTGTGGCATCAGCCAACCCACACATACACAGCAGTAAGTGGTTCCAGGTGTCAATCGTAGTAGCCTGGTGGTGGCAGCAAGTTACTCGCCCACTGCTCAGTGGGTGGAGTCAGAAACAGGCGGTAAGATGGTAAGAGGGAGTTCCCTAAAAGGCCAAATCCAGTGGGATCCAAGAAATCTGTGATCACCTGGCGCAGCGATGTGCATCCGGTCACAGATATTGGTTAGGACTGACAAGGGCAGCTGCTTATTGGAGTAGCTGACCCCACATTAAAGAGCAATATTGAATTAGTTTGGTATACACTGCTGCAACTCACAGGAAGTCAGATACCTAATTAACGGGGATAAGATGGGATATAATGAAGAAAAGACCCATGTAAAAACCCTCTAGGGTTTGCCATTCCCCATTATAATGCATGATAGAGAAGCACAGCCAGTTTACATAAGTACTTGTAATGTCAGCCTGGCATACTTTGTTACATGAAACCACAGAAGATGTTTCACATATTGTAGCTGAGTAATACTTTTCGGGTTGGGATGAGACTCGATCCTATGACCTTGTTGGTTGGAGTCTGGTGACTTACCATATGAGCCACAGTGGCTCATGTTTTTAATGGAGTGGAAATGCAACACTAATAGTGGTAGATGTGGGGACCATTTAATAATTATCTTTTTCTCTGTGATGCCAAAATATAAATATATATATTTTTATTCTGTGACTTTTTATTGTTTATTATACCTGTGTGAAAATTGCATATTTATGTATATGATACTAAATATTTTGGGTACACTTAATATGTTTAAATGTGATTTTCAAAGTTCTTGGATCACTTCATAAATGATTAAGCTGGTGTGCTGATTGTACACAGGTGATACCCAAATTAATGGAACTTTTTCCATTGGCTGATGGACCTTTAAAAATACACCTCACAAGGGCACCTGTATTAATCTCCTGAGGAAACCGCCGACTATAGCAGCAGAGAAACGCGTAGAGACAGCTCCAGTGTGCACACTCTAAGCTCCAGCCGACCTAAGCCATCCCAGTTGCTGCCTCTCCATATGGTAGCCTGATCGTGAACACCAAACTGTGAGGAAAAAGCCGTGACTGCCATATCCGGTAAATCCTCCGTTGGATATCCTCGTTCATCAGGCGCATCACGGGGTCAACTGAACAGTTCTACAGTGCGTGTCCGAGGGATAACAGCAGTTCGGTGGATAGATTTCTGTGACAGCCTGGTCTGGTAATTCCACCTCTCTATTTTTCATTGTTCAAATGGACACTAATTAAATTTATACTTCGCACTGAGCATCACATAAATTGCCCCTAAAATTGCCGGCACGCCAATTAAATCCTTATATGAACATTGGATATATTAAAGAGTCTATGAGAGGCAACCTGGACGTAGTCTAAGCTCTGGCTGACATTATTTCTCTAGAAACAACCTCTAGGACTTTTGTTTGTGTCCCAATACCGGAATTAAAATATAATCAATGGACATGTGTGATTCAAGCTTATAATTTATAATTGTGTGCACCGCAGTGAGCATATTGAAACATCAGCTTTTTTGATTTACTTGAGACTGTTTAATCTATATGTTTTTTAATATGTTATTAAAATAATTATGCTGTACTCATATTAAGCGCTCCTTATCATTGTCCTTTCAATGATTAATTATATATACTTACGTAATAGTACGACTTTGATACATACAAATGCCTTTGTGATTCTTGAAGGAACCGATTATCAGGTTGTGCATTATTTTATTTATACTGTACATTGCATAGGGGGAATTTATCAAAGATTATAGAGTAATAAAACCAAACCAGCTCGTAACTGTCATTTTTTAAACACAGCCCGTAACATGGCAATTAGGAACTGATTGGCTAGGACTTTGGGGGAGATGTACTAAGCAGTGATAAAAGCGGAGAAGTAAGCCAGTGGAGAAGTTGCCCATGGTAGCCAATCAGCATTGACATAACATTTATAATTTGCATATTATCAAAGTATACAGAGCAGCTGATTGGCTTCCATGGGCAATTTCTTCACTGGCTCACTTCTCCACTTTTATCACTGCTTAGTACATGCCCCCCTTAATCTCTCTCCAAGTTTTGATAAATCTTCCCAATAGTGTTTGTGGACTATGTATGCATACCCTCCAACTGTACCTTTTTGGCCGGTACAGTACCATTTTTATTATTGTCTGTACCGGCCAAAAAGGGCTTTGTACCGATTTTTTACTCACTAAATCTCCACTGAAAGTATAGGAAAGGGGGCATGGCCATGGCCCCTTTACCTGTGGTCACGCCCCTTTTCCTAATTTGTACCGGTTTTCAAGTGTAAAATGTTGGAGGGTATGTCTATGTGTAAAACAAATGGTGTTCTACTGTGGCCCCACTAGCCCAACTTGGGTCCCAAGAGGAGCTGCACTACATTCTAAGCTCTCTTAAATGCTGTTCTCTCATCCAGCTCCTTTGCCGGGAAGGGGGGGGGGGGGGGATTAAGGTGCAGGTACTTTTTACACTGGTCCAGCCCTGATGGAGGCCCCACCACCACTCCTTTCCTAGCAGCAGTATTTGTAGGCACATAAAGGACTATTTGCTTTGTAATTTTTTACTGTAAGTGTACAGGCCCATGATTAGGCCACACCCCATGAAAAGTATGTGGGCCCGGCCAGACTCTCTATTGCCTTGAGTATATAACATATTATGCAGCTACAGTACACTTGGAAGCAGAGCTACTTTGCAAGCATTCTCACAAAGAAGCATAAATACAATGAGAACCTAGAACCCGGTGACATGTTCTCATGGAGAACAATTTCTAATATAATATTTTTTGCATGAATGCTGCTGATAATTCTCACCCAACAAAGAATCAAATTATTGCAATTTGTTTAAAAAAAAGGCAATACATGTAGCAAACAAATTCAGGACAAAAAAAGTAACAAAAATTGGTCTTTGAACGAAAAGGAGTGGAGGAATCTGGTTAATTATTGTCAGAGATAGTTCAGATAAATGATAACATTGTTTGTAATGTTGTTTCATGAGATACATAGCCACTCTTTTCATATAAAAATGGGGCCAGGTTTACTTTGCTCTGTAAATAATCCTTTTCATGAAAAGTCCCTTACTGTCAGATGTTATGATTTTAGGGCCAAATTCAAGGTTGATCGGAAAAGCAAAATCATCCACTAATGGGCCAAACCATGAGCACTGCTGGTGGGGCAGATGTAACATGTGTAGAGAGAGTTAAGGTGCATACACACTTGCCGAGAAAATGAGCGTTGTTGCTCATTTTCACTCTTCCTGAGGTACATAGTTTCTGAGACTGAAAGTAGAGACAATTTGTCCATGGAGTTCAACCTGTTTGTGTTCTCCTACACTGTATTATTTTCAGGACTAATTTTAACTGTTGATAAAGTCAGTCGTTGTGTTGTGTTTTCCCCCTCATTTTATTATGACTATAGTGCCTGATCTATGCACCATAACCCTGTATATCCTTATAGGAATTTATCTAGCCCATTCTTAAACATATTGACCGAGTCTGCCATCACTACTCGCTCAGGCAGTATTGTCCTTACTGTGAAAAAACCTTTTCGCCTCTGTGTGCGGAATCTCCTCTCCTCTAACCTAAGTGGGTGTCCACGTGTCTTCTGTGTTGATCTTACCAAAAACTGATCCCCCGCAAGCTCTGAGTATTGTTCCCTTAAATATTTATAAATGTTGATCATGTCCCCTCTTAGTCTCCTCTTTTCCAATGTAAACATGTCAAGCCTTGCAAGTCTTTCCTCATCTAACAGAGAATTGTAAAAATGGCTGCGTTGACTGGAGAAATAAGTAATATAACCATATAAGGTATGCTGCTTTTGGACTAGGGGAAATCCCCAGACCCCTAGGGAAGTAACTATATGTGGAAAGTGTGTATTCCAGCGCAAGGACCTTCTATGGTAACAGTGTATGAAAGATAAAATTATAATAAAAATTGTATAGACTAGTGGTATATAAAAATATTTATTTTCAACAGATGGCTATCACCTGATTATACATAGTACACTGACATGAAAAAGAAAAAAGGGAAAGGACAGATAAGGGAAGAGGAAGAAAGAGAAAGAGAGAGAGAGAGAGAGAGAGAGAGAGAGGAGGGAAAAAAAGGAATATATAAAAAATATAGTATTGAAAAATAAACTATTAATTTGTGAAAAATTATAAAAAAATGAGGATTCCTCTTGGATGCTATCAAAAATTGTCCAGCAAAAAATTTAATAGGTGTGAATGACAGTCAAAATTGATGTATACTGGTACTGACAGTTTCCCATACAGTGTTTTTTTTTTTAAATACGTCACTTGTCCAAGTCAGGTTGATGATCAATGATACATTTCGTACCTTGTCTCAGTCGACGGAGGGGTGTTTTGCCGGCAAAACTGGTTGTCCAAAAGTTCTGGAACTTCCAAGCTCTTCTCATCAACGTTTCACCATAAGGCTTCTGCAGGGCGATTTGAGGATGAGCTTCCTCCTCCTTGGACTGCTTTATATAGGGCTGTGTTCTGTTAGAATGACATTTGCGGCAATCCGCGTGGCACTTCCAGTTCGTACATCACTTCCGGTTCCCGTAATTGGAACGCATCTAGCCACGTTCCACAGGCATACTTCTGGTCGGTGACCCGCATGTGTCACTTCCGGTCGGGTCCTTAGGCCGCATCAAGCATTTCAATAGTATTTAGTGATCAACATACATATAGGATTGTTAGTTACCAGTGAGGATCCATTTATCGCATAGTGGCAGACCATATATAAATGTGTGTCTCCATAAATGCAGAAGACTGATTATTTAACACGAGCACACATATGCCATAAAAGACAGGGGCTTGATTTATATTATTAGTAAGTTTCAAAATATATAAATTCAGTAGATATGTAAAAATAAAAATAAGAGTAAATATAAAAAATAATAAAAAAATAAAAATAAATAAAAATAACATTAAAAATAAAATAAAAAATAAAATGAATTATAGAAAATAAAAATAATACTAGGAATAGAAATAAAAAATGTATGAAAATGAACATAAAGAGATGAAATTGATGTTAAAAATTGATGAATAGACTAAAATAAATATGTGTGCAATTAAATCAAACTTAAAAAGAAACAGGTGATGTTCTCAGTTTATAGTGGACTAAGCTACAGTATATTAAAAACATCTTTGGATGGTTATATATATATATATATATATATATATATATACACACACACACACACACACACACACACAAATATTGTATTACTAAATAATTACTATAGGTTTTAATTTATTTTAATATCTAGTTATAACACATATGTACAGAGTTTGTATGTGTTGTGGTATCTGAGGATCTACAGGAAGGCGCTTATCTCAAAGTCCATATTAAGACCTTTTGGAGACAGGGTTTCAAAATTATAAATAAACTTGGATTCTTCTCTGGAGAGTGCTTTTTCAAAATCTCCTCTCCATTTCCTTTGAATTTGTTTCAGACCCATAAATATCAAACAAGGGTCACGTGCATGTTTTTCCATGTAGTGTACGGGAATACTGTGGTTCTGTTTCTTATTTTTGATTTTGCATAAATGTTAGTTTATTCTGATGTTAAGTTTCCGTTTCGTTTTCCCAATGTATTGGGTTCCACAGGGAACCTTCTGAATGACAGGTGATTTTTTCTTTTATTGTGTATTTTTGGTTGTTAGCATATGAAGTAACTTGTTTAATTGGTTGTGACGTTCTGCTACCTGTTTTCTTGCACGCAGCACAAAAACCGCATTAGAAAAAACCTGTAGTGTTGAAAATGATTTTTGGGTATTTCGGTAAGACTGATCAAAGTTCATCATCTGCAAGCAATATGTTCCAATGTTTTTTTTATGCTAGTTGGCTTTTTTCTAGTAGTTGGCTTTGGCCAGAATAGGAGGTAATAAAGAGTGGATGTTCTTGATCTGTATGCTTTTTTTCTTTGTATTCCAAGAGTTCTATTCTTTCTAATTTTTATATTTTTTCCAAATCTTCATTCAATCTTACAAGTTCATAATCTTTTTCTCTAAATTGTTGGGTCAATTCTTTAGCTTGGTTTTCGAAATCTTGTTTTCTGGAACAGTTCCTTTTTAACCTTCTTAGTTGGCCTCCAGGAATGTTTCTTAGCCAATTCTGATGATGGTTGCTAGCGGCATGAAGAAAGTTGTTACAATCTACTGGTTTCTCAAAGGTTTTAGTCTCTATTTTATCCTCTTCCACGAAGTTGGTGAGATCCAAAAAATCAATATTCGTTTTACTGATAGTACTTGTAAATTCCATGTTTACTTCATTATTATTGATGGTGTTAATAAAGTCCTCTAGACTATCCTTTGTGCCTTTCCATACTATTATTACATCGTCGATGTAACGTGTCCAAATCAGTAGTTTCTCGCTATATTTGTTATTGCTCCAAACAGTTTCTTTTTCCCATTGGGCCAAAAAAAGATTTGAATAGGAAGGTGCGAATTTTGTTCCCATCGCGGTTTCTGTGTTTTGTTTATAAAATGTATCCTTAAACCAAAAGTAGTTATGAGTAAGAATAAAGGTTATTGCATCCATAATTAAATCAATTTGTTTTTGTTGTAGTGATGATTCCTCCTCTAGGATTTTTCTTACATTGTTACAGCCATTTTGATGTTGAATTCAAGTGTATAAAGACTTAATGTCACAGGTGGCGAGCAGATAGTCATTCTCCCATTTTAGATCTTTCACTAAATTCAGAACTTGTGTAGTGTCTTTAAGGTAGCCACGTTGTTGGACTATCAAAGGTTGGAGAAATGAATCGATGTAGCCAGACAGGTTTGCTGTAAGTGAATTGACCCCCGCTACAATGGGTCTTCCTGGGGGGTTCTTGCGATCTTTATGTATTTTCGGTAGATGATATAGGACCGGAATGATGGGATGTTCTACATATAAATAGTTGAATTCTTTATTCAATTGTATGCCTTCTTCTAGGCCTTTTTTAAGTAGGATGTTGATTTTGTTCTGATATTCATTCGTCTGGTCTCTTTTAAATTTTTGATAGGTGTTCTCATCATTCAATAGGTTCAATGTTTCCTTTTCATATCGTTCTTTGTCTAATACGACCACTCCACCACTTTGTCTGCTGGCTTAATGATTACATTTTTGTTCTTTTTCACTTCTTTTAGTGCTGTTCTTTCATCCTTTGATATATTGTCTTTTTTCCCTTTAATTTTAGTTGGTATTTTTCTTATATCTGCTTCTATTAGTTTCTGAAAGGTGTTAATCAAATTTCCTTTTAAATGTTGTGGGTAAAATTTCCATTTTTCCTGTAGGCTGGAATGTTTGTAGATACCTTGATTAGGATGGCTTTGTACATTTTGTTTTCTTTGAAATAATTTCTTAACTGTTACCTTACTAATAAATTTGTGTAGGTCCACAAAAGTGTCAAATTTGTTTATTCTGTTCCAAGGAGCAAATTTTAGACTTCGATTCAGAAGACGTTTCTGTGGGCTTGTAAGGTTCTGTTTACTTAGATTGAATATTCCTTTTATTTCGGTCTTCTCACTCCCTTCTTTTTTTTCTTCTTGATATCTTAGCTCCACCTCGCTTTCCTCGTTTGTAGATGAATTTCTTTTTCTTTGTCTGGGATTCTGATTGATTGGAAGTATTTTTGGCAGTACCGCTGGATCTGGACGATGATGCTGTGTCCGGTCTAATTCTAAAAAGGCATCTAGATAGTCGTCAGCTTCATGTTCTACTTCTTTGTGTTTTTCTTCTATTTGGACATCGTCTTTGATGGTTGATATTCGATTCATCAAGGTATTTGCCTTCTCCTGGAGTTCTATCTGGTGGTCCTTTCTGCCCTTTTCAAAGATCTCTCGTCTGTTTGCTGATTATTCATGTGTCTGGGTATCTCTTGGTTGAGTTCGATAATTTCGTTCTGGGTTCAAGCACTAGTATTTAGTGATCATCATACATATAGGATTGTTAGTTACCAGTGAGGATCCATTTATCGCATAGTGGCAGACCATATATAAATGTGTGTTTCCATAAATGCAGAAGTCTGATTATTTAACAGGAGCACACATATGCCATAAAAGACTAAATACTATTGAAATGCTTGATGCGGCCTAAGGACCCAACCGGAAGTGACGCATGTGGGTCACCGACCAAAAGTATGTCTGTGGAACGCGGCTAGCTGCGTTCCAATTACCGGAACCGGAAGTGACATACGAACCGGAAGAGCCACACGGATTGCCGCGAATGTCAGTCTATCAGAACATAGCCCTAATTAAAGCAGTCCAAGGAGGAGGGAGCTCATCCTCAAATCGCCCTGAAGAAGCCTTACAGTGAAACGTTGGTGAAAGGAGCTTGGAAGTTCCAGGACTTTGGACAACCAGTTTTGCCGGCAAAATACCCCTCCGTCGACTGAGACAAGGTACGAAATGCATCATTGATCACAAACCTGACTTGGACAAGTGACGTATTTAAAAAAAATCCACTGTATGGGAAACTGTCAGTAACAGTATACATCAGTTGTGACTGTCATTCATACCTATGAAATTTAAACTGGTGTTTTCAATATTAATTTTTTGATGGACAATTTTCGATAGCATCCAAGAGGAATCCTCATTTTTTAATAAATTTTCACAAATACTATATTTTTTTATATATTCCTTTTTTCCCCCCTTCCTCTCTCTCTCTCTCTTTTTCTTTTTTCCTCTTCCCTTATCTGTCCCTTCCCTTTTTTCTTTTTCCACGTCAATGTACGATGTCTAATCAGGTGATAGCCATCTGTTGAAAATAAATATTTTTATCTACCACTAGTCCATACAATTTTTATTATCATTTTATCTTTCATACACGGTTACCATAGAAGGTCCTTGCGCTGGAATACACACTTTCCACATAAAGTCTTTCCTTGTATTCTAGCGTCTCCATCCCCTGAATGAGTATGGTCGCCCACTTCTGAACCTTTTCTAGCTCCAGGATATAATTTTTGTAGTATGGTGCCCCTACGTTGTTCACTTTCTCGGCAAGTGTGTATGCTGTCGCCGAGTGATGCGCAGCCCCACTGGTCATTAACGACCCTCGCTGTTGGCCGTGCATGCAGCTTAATTTGTACTGTCATCCAAGAGCTGCCTGCAAGGCCCGGCCTTTGCATGACGTCACTGAGCGATATGACCGCCTGGGAGAGGGAAACACTAGGGCACGTCGCCAAGTGTGTACCCACCTTTAGATTTGGGTGGGGTGTATTCAAACTGAAATCTAAATTGCAGTGTAAAAATAAAGCAGCCAGTATTTACCCTGAATAGAAACTATATAACCCACCCAAATTTAACTCTCTCTGCACATGTTACATCTGCCCCACCTGCAGTGCACATGGATTTGCCCATTAGAGGAATATTTTACTTTTGCAATCAACCTTGAATTAGGTCCTTATAGTATAAGGCCAGATGACCATACTTGGAGGGATGAGAACACTGATGTATGAAAGGAGGCACTGACAGCATTTGCAGGTGAGAGCGAATCATTTGAATTGAGTTCTGGAGTATATGGGGAGACAGTGTAAGGATTTGCAGAGGTTGATGTGTAGCACCATGAGAGGAGATCAGCAGAGCCGGCCCTAGCCAATTTGATGCCCTAGGCAAAATTTTGTCTGGTGCCCCCTAGCTCCGCCGCTAGTTCTGCATCTGTACCTGCAACGCTCAGGTAGTGGGGCCCACCGGGGGGTTACCCTGTGGGCCAGTTCAACTCTGCACAATGCCACACAGTAATGACCATAATACATATAATTCCACACAGTAAAGGAACCTTACACATATGCCCCACATTAGTAATGCCCATAATACACATAATGCCACACAGTAATGCACCTTACACATATGCCCCACATTAGTAATGCCCATAATACACATATACTGCCACAGATACTGCCACACTTGCTGGTTATACAAAAAGATCAGTATCAAACATGTAGAAACTGTCCATTCTCTTCACTATTCAGTGTGTTTGCTGGTGTCTGTTACTCCCGTTAACTGCATGCACTTTACTTTATACTGTGGGAGCTAAATGCTCTGCCCTCCAGTCTGATGTGTCCGAAAGTCACGCTGCACTGATGTTTCATATAGAAATAGCACAACGCAACTTACTGACCACGTTACAGTGCTAGATGGCAGGGGAATTTTACGGTATGGACTGACTAGGAAATAAAGTGTGGGGAGAACACTGCCCATGTTATGTCCCTGCAGACACCTGGGGTTTGCACAGGGATAAGGGACACACACAGGATGGCAGGGTCCCCCTCCCCCATGTGCACAAGCAGTATAGGTGATGTCAGGTTTCTGTGAAGCAGTCTTCCAAAATACACATGTGTTATCATAAGAAGCCATCCAGTAATAACCTTATATAGTCAGTGAAAATGTCACAGGTCCAGGAATTGCATTTACTGGGCTTCTGCTGTCTGTCTGAGGTCACACAAGTCAGGGGCATTCAAGCATGTCGGAGGAAGTTTAAGGCACAGTGTGCATTTTTTTTGACAAATGTAAACAGCAGTGTATACAAGTACTGATTGAATACATTTGGAAAGTAACAGTTAGTTTGCGGACTGTCCCTCTCAGCATGAGATGCTGCAGGGACATGCTTGGATGCCCCTAGACATGCTTGAATGCCCTAGGCAAATGCCTAGCCTGCCTATAGCTATGGCCGGCTCTGGAGATCAGTCTTGACACTGCATTAAAGAACTGCAACTAGGACTCTAAACTTTAGCAAAGCGAATTTTGAAAAGAAGAGGGTATTTTTCAGGGATATTGAATGGGAGGGTTTGTTTTTAGGAAAAAATACTACGGAGAAATGGGAGGTACTAAAATTCCTGCTAGCTAAAAGTACACTCAAATTTATTCCTACGAGCAGCAAAAAAAGGAATAAAAATCATAAACCGATGTGGCTTAACAAAAAGATAAAGGAACTTATGGGCAAGAAAAGGAGAGCATTTAAAAAATACAAATCTGACGGGGAAGCAGAGTTATTTCAGCACTATAAGGAATGTAACAAAATATGCAAAAAGGAAATAAGAGCGGCTAAAGTAGAAACTGAAAAACTAGTAGCAAAGGAAAGCAAAGCGAATCCCCAAAAAATTATTTAAATACATTAATAGCAAGAGATTAAAGAAGGAGAGTATAGGCCCTTTAAAAGACAAGTTGGGAGTCTTAAGCAAAAATGATAATGACATAGCGGACACACTAAATCAGTTATTTCAACAGTATTTACTAGAGAGGACCCAATTCAGGGACTAACACATAATCTCAATAATGAGAATATCCCACTGATAGGTACTTATTTATGCGAGGAAGTAGTCTGTGACCGATTAAAACATTTAAAGATTAATAAGTCACCAGGTCCCGATGGTATTCACCCAAGGGTTCTAATGGAGCTTCACTCTGAACTTGCAAAACCGCTATTTTTGATCTTTAAGGACTCAGTAATATCAGGTATGGTTCCCAAAGACTGGCGTATAGCGGAAGTAGTGCCTATATTCAAAAAGGGAAGTAAAGCTGAACCAGGTAATTATAGACCAGTTAGTTTTACATCTATAGTGGGGAAAGTATTGGAAGGTATTCTAAGAGATAGTATTCAGAAGTTCCTTGAAGTCAATAAGGTCATTAAAAGGAATCAACATGGGTTTATGAAGGACAGATCCTGTCAAACCAATTTACTTGGCTTTTATGAAACAGTAAGCGCAAACCTAGATCAGGGTAAAGAGGTGGATGTAATCTTTTTAGATTTTGCCAAAGCATTCGACACTGTACCACACATGAGACTTAACTACAAGCTACAAGAATCAGGGCTAGGAAGCACAATATGCACTTGGGTCAAAAACTGGTTAGATAATAGGGAGCAGCGCATTGTGGTTAATGGATCTTTTTCAACTTGGACTGAAGTGCTAAGTGGTGTGCTGCAAGGCTCAGTATTAGGACCGCTATTGTTCAATATTTTCATTAACGACCTAACAGAAGGTCTAGAGAGCATGGTGTCAATTTTTGCAGATGATACCAAATTGTGTAAAGTTATAAATGCGGAGGGGGATGCTGAGTCGCTTCAGAATGACTTAGTTAAATTAAAAGCTTGGGCAGCGAAATGGAGAATGCGCTTCAATACAGACAAGTGTAAGGTAATGCACTGTAGTAACAAGAACAAAAATAAAACCTACCTACTAAATGGGGTAAAATTAGGGGATTCTGTACTGGTAAAGGACTAAGGTGTCCTCATAGATAGCAAACTAAGCAGTGGTACCCAAAGTAGGACTGCAGCAAAGAAGGCTAATAAGATATTAGCATGCATAAAACGGGGAATTGATGCTAGCGACGAGAGTATTATACTCCCGTTATTTAAATCACTTGTGAGGCCACACCTTGAATACTGTGTACAATTCTGGGCACCTTACTACAAAAAGGATATCCTGGAGCTAGAAAAGGTTCAAAGGCGGGCGACCAAACTAATTAAGGGTATGGAGACGCTGGAATACGAGGAAAGGCTTGCAAGACTAGGCATGTTTACACTGGAAAAGAGGAGATTAAGAGGGGACATGATCAACATTTACAAATATATAAGGGGACATTATATAGATCTTGCGCAGGACCTGTTTTTGGTTAGATCAACACAGAGAACTCGTGGACACTCGCTCAGGTTAGAGGAGAGGAGATTCCGCACAATACGGCGTAAAGGCTTTTTTACGGTAAGGACGATATGTGTTTGGAATTCCCTGCCTGAGGGAGTTGTAATGGCGGACTCAGTCAACACCTTTAAGAATGGGTTAGATAAATTCCTAATGGATAAGGATATCCAGGGTTACGGGGCATAGTCACGCACTATGGTTATTATAAAAAAGAGGGGTAAAACATAATGGCAGTCATCAACTTCAGCCAAAATTTTCTACAAAATAATCATGCATAGGAGACCACAAATAGGTTGAACTCGATGGTCAATTGTCTTTTTTCAATCTTAGATACTATGTAACTATGTAATGTGACTGTATGAATAAGGAGGAATATAGATTCATATGTCAGGAGAGTAGAGGTAGACTTTGGTGTCATCAGCATACAGGTGGTACTACAGGACAAATGATTAAATAAATTCACTAAGAGAGAGAGAGAGAGATCTTCAAAAAAAAGCACAGGGCTAAGAACAGAGCCCTGTGAAACCCCAACACAGTGGAGAGGAGTATGTGCCACAGGCAGAAACACTGTAATTCCAAAAGTATGCTATCCAGAAAGGAACACGAATAGCAAGAGTGAACGATACAGCAGAAGAGGATGATCAAAAGCAACATAGAGGTCTAAGAAGATGAACAGGGCCATAACTAGGTGTGAGTGAGCTGTGCCACTGTCAAGTTCTCAGAGACTAAGTGGCAGCACCGCCACACCCCATGGCACCATCATCTGGCTTTCACGGTGCCTGGAATGGCATTCTGCAGCCCAGAGAGCCGCCATTGGATGCCCCGGGCAACCAGTGATTGTTAGATTATGCTGAGGGCTGTCTCAGTGGAATGCTTAGGGTGGAAGCCCATTTGGAGATACATGTGTCCTTATGCACTGATCAATATGATGTGTGACATCTGGACATCTATGTGCTAAGGAGCCTGAATCTGTACATGAAGTGCAACAATGCAGTGGCTGCGGCTTTTTCTCACGCCAACTTCCTTTGTGCTTAGTCCGAGACTCTGCACGTGTTTAAAACTAATTCCTGTGCAGTTAAAGTCGCAGCCCACTATATATAATACACAGGGAGTGGTGTTTCATTGCATCGGTGATCCAAATAAGACACAAAGGGTTCTATTTACTAAGCCTTGGATGGAGATAAACTCAACGGAGATAAAGTCCCAGACAATCAGCTCCTAACTGCCATGTCACAGGCTGAGTTTGGAAAATGTCAGTTAAGAGCTGATTGGCTGGTCCTTTTTCTCCATCCATTTTATCTCCGTCCAAGTCTAAGTAAATAGACCCCAAAGTTTCAAGAAAAAGATGGTGTGCTAAACCTCTTGGATGTCTCTGTAGCGATGGGCATCTTGCACAGTATGGCGTGTAGATACTAAGGGGTCTATTTACTAAGTATTGGCAAGAGATAAAGTGGACAGAGAACAAGCACCAGCCAATCAGCAGTCTGTGATATGACAGTTGAGAGCTGATTGGCTGGTACTTTATCTCCATCCACTTTATCTCTCTCCAAGGCTTAGTAAATAGACCCCTAGGTGTCTAAGGACATATCTGTACTAGCGAAGGGAGTGAGAAGAGAAAAAGCAAGACAGGCAATTATACAAAATGTAATAAAGTAGATTGGAGGCAAAGGGGATGACAGAAATAGGGCAGTATTTGGTAAGGGAGGCTTGCAGGATTTGTAAGATAAGTGTGTACGTGTGTAAAGGTCAGCGGAAACGTGCCAGTGGGGAGGGATAGACTGAAGAGAGGTGGGCATACAATGGGGGATGTGAGGAGAAATACTGTAGGGGGGAATAGGAAAGAGGGTAGAAGTTTTTTATTAAAATGAATGCAGATGCTTCATCTTGGGTAACTGGAAAGAATGTTCTAAGGCTGTTATGGGAGTTATGGGAAAATATTTACCTGATAATGTTTACCTGATTCATTGACAAATCTGACTTTTTCTTATATGTTTAATTCAAGCATCCCCCAATTATGATTTTAGAATGAATTGTTTGTGGAAAAACATAGAGAATGTCAGAGACCATTCATTTGTAAAGAACACAACTATGTATATGATCCCATTATTCTCTTAAATAAGACGTACACTGTTTTCCTTGTAATTTATTTTCCCTAGTTAGGTGATTTGCAAATAACTGCATTCAGATAACCAGGACATCAGTTACACAATATAATCAGCAATATTTCTTGTCTTTATCCTGTGTTTGTTCTCAGTCTGCTATCTGCTTGAGTTTGCGATCTTAGCAGCAGTTGACTATCACTCCTTGCACCTCTGACTGCTAGATGCTGTCCTCTTTGTCTTCAGTTGGTTTTATTGCTGCTGGTGATTTCAGCAGTTTCCAGGGCTCATTAGCAGTTTGCTGCTTCTAATGAGGTGTGTGACAGTTTAAAGGCAATTTATCTAAAGAACAGTGGAAGTGCTTTGAAACGGTGATTTATAAAAGGTAGTGGTCTAGATGGTTATATGACTGGAATGTGGAATTGTTTTGCATTTTTACACCACAAGACTTTTTTTTTCTTTTTACTGCAAATAGTTACTGGATGCATTGTATTCTGGAGATAGCAATGGAGAACTCTCTAATCTTATACTGAAATAAATTGTATGTTTGTATATCTTTTTCTGATTGATTCTCAACCACAGAGGTAATACAATTTACTTAATTGACCCAAAAATAAGGGCTAAAGTAAAGAATAGAAAGATTAAACATTACATTTCCACCCAATCTAATAAAAACAGCAAAACTAATACATTTGTTTCCAATCAATAAACTAAAATGTTGGTGTGATGTATCAAAAAACTCAAATATCAAAATAAATATAATGTGCATGTGCAATAGTCAGCCCAAATAGCTTGCTGTTATACAACATTCCCCGGTTTATCTTCCCACTTCTCTATTCACAAAGATTGCTAGATATATTACTGCTTTGTTTGGGCTGGTAAGGGTAGTTCTCTCGAGCTGTCTCATGGACCATATATATCGAGAGGGGGCCTTGTGCTCCTTTATATATATGATCTATGTTTTATAGGGTTCTGCAGCTCTGACATGAGCTGTCTGCACAGTTGGATGGGGCATCCTTGCGGTAGTGGAATCACCTCTATGTCCCTTGATACGCACTCTTCCCTCTATGAAGCACATTTCTTGTACCTATTTATCATTAAGGTCTGCTGTGGTGGGTCTAGGTGGATTACAGCAGGCACTGAGGTCCAAATGGGAGACAGACCTAGGTTCTCTCTCAGATAAGGACTGGAGCTTTGCTCTTGGTTCTAACGCTGCCGTGGAGTATGCCAGATTTCAGCAGATACCGTGTATGTTCTTCATAGGGTATACTGGACTCTATTGGGTCTTGGAGGCATAGCTTCCACCTCCTGTCCTAAGTGTGGGATGCCTGCTGTTGACTATTGGCATCTGCTCTGGTCTTGTCCCTTGACCATTGATTTTTGGTCTCAGGTCCTGGACTGTGTGGCTGCTTCTGGGAATACGAGTAGAATGTGCTTGTCTGACCTGAAAACCTGTCCATTTGGTCTGGGCCTTGCAGTTATATTAAACCATTATGGACAAACTTATGTCATCATCCTTTTTACATAAGCTAAAGCATGTATTGCTAGACAGTGTATAGCTATAAGGGCCCCTTCCCCTCCTTCCGGGATAGGTCTGGTTAACTGCACCATTCTCTTCCTTCCTGGATAGTTCTGGTTAACTCCACCATTCTCCGTTAATGATCCATGTATACGAAACGTCTCCTCTGCCTATCCTTGCTTCTTTGAATACTTTCTAGTTACAGTTTTGTGTTCATTGCTAATTATTCATTTCAGGAATGTTGTTCACTTATGTCTGTATTTTAGTCTCATTGTAAACGTTGATTAGGCTTACAATACTATCCCTTTAAACAGGACACACATGGATTCCACAGGTTCTGTGGCTGATTAATACCAGGTGAAATTCAGGCTTGAAGTCATCCAACCACAGAACTTGTGTCATTCATGAGTGTCCCAGTTTAAAAGGATAGTATGGTAAGCCTAACTTTAACTGTTTTTACCATGTTGCGTATTGTCTTCCCAATTTTTTGTTTTTCTGTATTGGGTCTCTTTGTAGCTCATTAAAAAATCATATTAAAAACACTTGATTAAATGTCCATGTGCAAAAGAATTTAACCAATCACACAGCTCCATGAACTCTCAGCCTAATGAAATGCCTTTGTAGCCATGCAGTGAGCATCGAAATGTAGAGAAACTATGGGGGTGATTCAGACCTGATCACTGGGCTGCTAACTTTGCTGTGTAAATTCGACGTGCAGGTGTGCGATCCCATGTGTACGCCGAGCTGCAAAAATCCACTGTGTGTAGTCTCTGCGCAGCCCAGAACATACTAATACAGTGCGATGAGAACAGGCTGATCGGAGCCGGAGCTGACATCACACACCCTCCCTTAAAACGCTTGGGCACACCTGCGTTTTTCCGGACACTCCCAATAAACGTTCAGTTACCACCCACAAATTACCTCGTCCTGTCAATCACCTTGCGAATGCCCGTGCTATCAGATTTTTCGCACCATCCCGTCGCTGACCGGCGATGTCCTTTGTTGTTGTCCGATGCGCGTGTGCATTGTGGTGCATATGCATATGCATTTATTACCTGATTGCCCGCTGTGCGAAAACGCACAGCAGCGATCGGGAATTAATCAGGACCTATGTCCTGCCCAACACTATAAGTTCATAGGAAAGCAGCAAATTAGATGGATTTAGAGCACCTCAAACATTCTCCCAAATTAATGTATATTATTTTATTTAGATATAAATTTCAAAGTCATTACTGCCCAAAATTAGCCTTGCTCATTAACTGTTCATCTACACTGAGGGACCTTTTTATAAGGAAGCATTGATAACAATGTTTTCCTGTTGCAGCAATAAAAAAAAAACCTGTTGTCTCAATTTAAACACCTAGAAAAACCTAATTAAAAACCATTGGCCAATGAAAGGAACAAATTCTATAAATAAATAAATAAAGCTTTAAATTTTTGTTGTATGTGGGAATAAACATGAATTCAATTTTTATTTAAGAAAGGCTATTAATTATCTTTCCTTGACACAGCTCAGTTTGCTCAAATCACATATTTCTGTTTAATGCACGTTTCATTTATCCAGTCACTGACTTAAATCAACGTCCATGTTAGCACTATACCATACATAGGTTTTTCACCAATTTATTTTACTCATGTAAATATTGTACTTCCATTATCATACAGTTGTTTTTGCTCTCTGTGCAATTATTACAGTACCAGCCTTTCAGCGAGCTTATCATTTCCCAGAAAAGGTAGATGTTGTAAAAATTGTTAATTTTGAAATGAGTTATGCGTTCATGGTGAATGTTTAGCAATGGGTGCTTTTGCTGGCTATAGGGATTCGTTCTATGGGGGGTAATTCAGAGATGATCGCAGCAGCAAATTTGTTAGCAGTTGGGCAAAACCATGTGCACTGCAGGGGGGGCAGATATAACATTTGTAGAGAGAGTTAGATTTGGGTAGGTATTTTGTTTCTGTGCAGGGTAAATACTGGCTGCTTTATTTTTACACTGCAATTTAGATTGCAGTTTGAACACACCACACCCAAATCTAACGCTCTCTGCAAATGTTATATCTGCCCCCCCCCCCCCCCCCCTGCAGTGCACATGGTTTTGCCCAACTGCTAACAAATATGCTGCTGTGATCAACTCTGAATTAGGCCCTATATTGCTACATTGGTATGCGTTTAGCATCCTGGCTCTGGAGAGCGGTGACGGATCACCAACATCTGACAGCCTGAAGGTGAGTATTGGGGTATGGGGTAGGGCCCGAGGGAGGTGGGGGTTAGGGTTAGGCACTAGGGGGAGGGTTAGCCCTAGCTGCCACCACCCCGAGGGTCAAAATTAGGGTAGGGGACAGAGGGGGTAGAATTACTTACCCCCTCCGATGTCGGGACCTTCAATGGCAGAATGCCGCTCTCGGTCATGTGACTGCTGGCATCCCGACCACCGGGATACAGTATGTATTCCGTCACATTACCCAGGATGGCAAAAAAGAATATATAGGCAATATAGGTTTTTCAAGGTCGACCCTGAAAAAGCTGCTAACCCAGAGCAGTGAAACACATTGTTGTACCTATCTATACCTACCCTGTGGAATTTTAAGCTGCACCTGAACGGCCTGGATCAGCTTCTAAACTGATACATAGGGGTAAATTTACTAAGATGGGAGTTCTATTTAAGATGGGATGTTGCCCAGATCAACCAATCAGATTTCAGGTATTATTTTCTAGAAGGTACTAGATAAATGAGAAGTATAATCTGATTGGTTGCTATGGGCAACATCCCATCTTAAATAGAACTCCCATCTTATTAAATTTACCCGAGAGGATCCAATATACTGTGGTCTTCGCTATTAGTATTGCTTGAGCGTTGGAATACTGATGTGGACGGATACCGCAAACATCTGAGGACTGCATTGAAAGCATCTGGTTGCATACACCTGGGAAGCCATTCCTCTAGCAGTGACTATATACTATCCACTCCAAGTAACGAGACCTACACTATTGTCTGAAGTAAATCACGATAAAGCTCCACAGGAATCAGAAGCATTCATAGGAACAGGCCCCTATCAGGAATTTTAAAGGACTTTACGTATATATAAACACCATATGGGTGAGGGACTGCTCTAATCATTGTTATAAAGGGAGGCAATCAATTTGCCGACTGTCAGGATCCCGGCGGTCAGGATGCCGACGCCAGAATCCCGATAGCCGTCAATGCCGACAGCCGGAATACCTGCTCGCAGGGGCTATTCCCACTCGTGGGTGTCCACGACACCCATAAAGTGGGAATAGATCCAATTGGCGAGCGCAGCAAGCTTGTAATGGGACTCCTAGCACTCGCCCAACCTCCGGCATTCTGGTGGGCGGGATGCCACTATCGGGATACTGACAGCCAGCATCCCGTCCTCCGGGAATACATATGTATTCCGTTATAAACAATATATTTTTACCATATTTTATTAACAATATGTGAGTGATAACTGTTTGTTATTTTAATTATTAATAAAATCATTTTATTCATCCCAGTATATATTGTTGTAAACATATTATCTATCTTATAAGGCAGTGCAACTTCATATTGTTGTTCACTAGTAATGCTTTTAGCAGGATTGATGAATGGAAAATTTCACTTGATAAAATTAGTAACAAGATCAAAGCTTCTGTTCTCTGACGCACTGGTATGAACAAGTGCATTAAAAGTAATTATTTTGTATGAAATAGAGTCTTCAAGAATTACAAATAAACTGCGTAGGAACAAGCCCTAAGTGTCTACTTTTACATAACATAACACTGCAAACAATAGGGCAGATGTATTAAGCCTGGAGAAGGCATAAAGAAGTGATAAAGCGGTGCAAGGTGATAACGCACCAGCCAATTGGCTCATAACCGCAAATTTACATATTGGAGCTGATTGGCTGGTGCATTGTCACCTTGCACTTATCACAGCTTTATCACTTCTTTATGCCTTCTCCAGGCTTAATACATCTGCCCCAATACATTTTATGGACCCCCAGGCTGTCTAGTTATGGTGGGAAGCAAGCAGCTGCCATCACAGATGTGATGTGTATCAGTGTGGTCTGCAGAGTGACACTGCTAATTGTGATATTTCTTAACATTTCATGGTGGGAAAGAGTTAATGAAAGATAATAGATCTGAATTCAGCAAGGGTTTATCAAGCAGGTTAGTCAGTTTACCTGAAACACATGATTAACCAAGGCATTCAAGTGTTGAGAACTGATGCCACACATATACCGGACTCTGAGATGCCATCAAGTTTCCACTTACCAGAATTCTGTGTCTGTATTTCCATGCCGTCTCTACTGCTCTGCCTGTCTTTCCTATGCTTCCGTGCTCTCATTGATGTGTAAAAACGAGAGTGCCTACGGATAGGGATGTAACGGGGCTGCTCGCAGCCCTCCATGTGTTCTTCATCTCCGTCCCCTTCCTCTGGGACTTGGTTCTGTCTCACTCCAAAGACCTGTGTTGAGGTCCGCGTGCCAAGTGCCATTACGCTTTCTGGTTCTCTAACGAAACGCCTCATCTCTCCACCTCACCTCAAGATGCTAGAAACTGGTGATCTGTCTTCATTTCATATTATATCGTCACTGTGGATGTAAAGCAAAAGTACAATTTTTTTTAATAAAAGGACATATACAAGTCTTTAGCATTTTAAAAACCCCACAAGCTGGATATAAGTAGTATAATAAAATAAAAGAAAGACAAGCACTGTTCACAATTTGTCATGTGCCTATATGACACCATTGGGTCGTGACCGGTCACGTTAGCTAGTCATCATCTGCTGCTCTAGAACAGCCCTGCAGCCTGTACAGCAGACACAACATCTAACCAGCCAGACATATTATCTGTGCAAACTGCTTGAAGAAACTCTAAAGTCTATTGATTAATTGCCTACAGTTTCTGCTTCATCTATGAGCTGAGTTATGATAGAACTATTATGTCCAGGGCCGTCTTTTCATATGGGCTCAATGGGCTCTTGTCCAAGGGCCCCAGGAGTATAAGGGCCCTATGCTGATAGCTGAGGATCTCCTCTTTCCAGGGGTACCAGATTTTTGAAAATCGGCCATAGGGAATCGGAGATATCCGGCTTGAAAGCAGTGGTCCCCATTCAAGCCTGTTAATTGCGCTTTCCAGCCAGATATCTTAAGTTCTGTCTTAAAGTTTTTCTGAGTATATAATCCTAAAGCCGTGACTCTCCCATTTTGGTGGACACTGGCAGCTTGTCTCTACTATGCCAAGAACCAAAGATATCAGCCTTCAAGCAGCTGGTCCCTGCTCCAGCTCCACATGCCTAATATGCCGTTTTAGATTTTCGTTGGTGAATTGCTCTGGCTCCTGACCTCTGATCCCCAAGTCACTAGAACCTTCTGAAAGGTGGGACTCTCTAGTTTTTTTTATCACATTAAAGCTAAGAAAAATATTTTCAGGAACTTGAGATATCTGCAAGCTGCCCTCCCACTGGAAAATTATAAATATTAAGCCCACTCCACTATCCATCCCTCCATCCCCAAAATATTAAACACCCCCTACCACCCTGGAAGTCATGTACCAGGGCTTCTTCATTCAGCCCAATACCCCCTCTACAGTTTAGCCCCATCTGTGAAGTAAAAGAGTAATTAGCAGAAATTACTGCTCCAGAAATACTGCTGAGCGGAAGATAGAACATCCCTACTGCCCGCGGGACATCAAAGCTGCCGCTGATAGCACCCCCTCACCCCTACCGCTGGAGGATAGGTAGGGGGCCCAGTGCATTGCTGTGCCCAGGGGCCTACACTGCTGTTAAGACGGACCTGATTATGTCTATGTGAAAATGCAGATTTACCCAAATGAAAGTTTGTTTCATTACTCTGAAGCTTGTCACTGTGCCCACTAAACTATCACAGGCTGCATTATAGCTTATTCTTCTATACACTTTATATAGTTGGAGGATAGCTCTATATTTCATTTGAAATACTGCAAAACAACATAGGGCTGGATGTTGCAGTAGTGGCTGTGACTTTTGCCGCCACAGCACATTTATACTAATGCTACACCCAGTAGGCTGTCTACTGAGACATCCAGCAGTTACGGCTCTAACCTGCTGTGGTGTGCAAATAGATACACCATCAAATGTACATTGGCCACACCATCGGACATTAGATGGTTGCTCAGAGTGTCCACCGATACATGCCTGTGGACAGTGTCGGACTGGGGCATGAAGGGCCTACCGGGGGAATGCAGTGGTAGGGGCCCATGCATAGGGGTGTGGCCAGCCACCACATTGCTAACCATTAGCGACTGCATGGGCTGGGGCCCTTGATATATATATACAGTCAATATTGCTAGTGCATGCATGATAATGTAGCAAATTAATAACAGCAATGCATGATAGAAAATACACCATAGTCCTGTGCATTATAATGGAACATATGCATAATGTATAATTCAAGTGCACAGTCTGGAACCTCTTCCCTAGGGGGGGTTGGGGGCAGTAGGGCCCACCGGGGGTTTCCCCTATACCCCTATGGGCCAGTCTGACCCTGCCTGCGGAACTGCATTTTCCTGGCACCGGCACACCTCCAACATGCCCGCAGACAGAAGCCACCTACCCCCCCCCCCCCCCCAACTCAGGAACAACTATTGGAGTTGCATTGATCAGAATGCAAATCAGATCTCTGCAAACATTGGGACGCCTCCACAGTGCATCTTGGACGCATGCGCAGATTTAAACCGTCTGGCGCTCTGAATTCTTTGAGCTTTAAATCCTTACACAAAGCATTACAGCTAGCTGGGCATCATGATCTGGACCACAGTTATAATTAAGGGTATCAGAATTTGAGAATGTGCACTTTCCCTACATGACGCTTATGTTACCATTATTCTATTACAACAGTAAAAAGTAATGACGTAAGGGAATAGGAGAAATTTCAGTGATGTAAGCTTAGGTGAGGAGTGATGAACTGTGTAGGGATGTATATTATAAAGGTCTGGCTAGTGCATGAGACACAGCTTCTGGTACCAAACGTTATGTGAGTATGTAACTCCATTCTTGATCATGGGGGTAATTCCAAGTTGATCGCAGCAGGACATTTTTTAGCAATTGGGCAAAACCATGTGCACTGCAGGGGGGGGGGGTGGGGGGCAGATATAACATTTGCAGAGAGCATTAGATTTGGGTGGGTTATTTTGTTTCTGTGCAGGGTAAATACTGGCTGCTTTATTTTTACACTGCAATTTAGATTGCAGATTGAACACACCCCACCCAAATCTAACTCTCTCTGCACATGTTATATCTGCCTCCCCTGCAGTGCACATGGTTTTGCCCAATTGCTAACAAAGTTCCTGCTGCGATCAACTCAGAATTACCCCCCATGGGAGACATAATTCAGGAACAGGGAAAGTGCCATAATTCACATCATTAAGTTCTGAACCAGTTTCTAAGGACACCAGTTGCTCATACAAAAGAAAAAATACACGTTTAATCAGTCATAAAAAATATACAGTATACGCAGCTACAAGTTTCCACAGTTTGACATGGCACCAATGGTTAACCTATTGTTCAAGTTTGATAGCTTTACAGTAGATTGTTGCTAAACAGGTGAGGATTTCTCAGAAGAACGTAGCATGTCCGAATGCTGTTACTATGCAAACTAAGTAACAGCAAAGTATCCCGTTATGTAAAATTGACTTAAACAAGAGTTCTTCATTGTTCTAGGGATGCTTCCTTACTTTATTGCTCAAAGCCATACAAGCCTGCCTACAATTTTTACAATACTAGTAGTATTTTTAATAATAGTACTCTTCTTTATAACACCTGCTTAAAACCAAACTGAAAACTGGCATAATAGCAAGGACAGTGTTATAAAGAGATTTCTATAAATGGAATTAATATATTTAATTGCACTTTTCACAGAGACTATATATAAAGGCCTGATGATGAATATAATATGCACATAACATCTTCAAATTTGTTCTGTGCATGCCCACAATAGCAGCACACATATGCTAGGTTTCACGTATCAACACTTAAACACAGAAACATAGAATTTGATGGCAAATAAGAACCACTAATTTGCCCCTTTTTTAACTTTTTGGTAACCTCAACCCTATTTGATCCTTAATTATTTGTAAGGATATCCTTATGTCTATTACAATCATGTTTAAATTACTCTACTGAAAGCCTCAACCACGTCTGATGGGAGGCTATTCCATCTAGCCACTACCCTTTCTGTGAAGTAATTTTTCCTTAAATTTCATCCGGAACCTAAACGGTATCCGGTCTTTAGGTCGACAAGACTTAGGTCGACAGTGTCTAGGTCAACCACTATTGTGGTGCACTAATTGGGATTCCTGGTCACTGTACGGAGAAAATGACACCAAAAAAAGTGAAAAAACTCATGTCAACATTATGTTATGTCGACCTAGTACATGTCGACCTAGACTCCCTGTCAACCTACTTACTGTCTACCAATATTGGTCGACCTATACACTGTCGACCTAACTCTTCTCGACCCTCCATACCACACCCACTTAAATTCCTCTAGTCTCAGCGCATGTCCTTGTGTTCTAATACTTCTCTTCCTTTGAAGAATGTCTTCCTCCTGTACCTTAGTAAAACCCTTGGTATATTTGAAAGTTTCTATCATGTCCTCCTTTTCCTTCTCTGCTCCAAACTATACATGTTAAGTACTTTTAGTGTTTCCGGGTAAAATTTGTAATGTAGACCAAACACCATTTTAGCTGCCCTTCTTTGTATGCTCTCTAATAGATTTATATCCTTCTGGAGATATGGCCTCCAGAACCGAACACATTATTCCAGATAATACTTATTATTTTGTTTTTCCTGCTACTGATTCATCTCCCTATGCAACCAAGCATCTGACTTGCCTTTCTTATTGCTTTGCTGCATTGGTTGCCTTTAAGTCACTTGAAATAGTGACATCTAAATCCCTTTCCTCCTCAGTAGTTTCAATTTTAGGGGGTCATTCCAACCCGATCGTACGCAGCACTTTTTCACAGCTGTGCGATTGGGTCGGAACTGCGCATGCACTGCGGCCACAATGCGCAGGCGCGTCATTGCCCAGCGACGGCCGTCGCCGGGCAACGATGCTTCCAGCGAAGAAAGTGGTCGCAGCGGCGACCGTAAGAAGATTGACAGTTGGAAGGTGGATCCGGGCGTCAACTGACCATTTTCGGGGAGTGGATTTCCGAACGCAGGCATGTCGAGGCGTTTGGTGGGCGGATGTCTGACGTCAATTTCGGGACCTGAGACGCTGAAGTGATCACACCAGGTAAGTAAGTCCAGACCTACTCCTTTTGTGCACAAAACTTTTTTTTGCATAGCATGGCTGCACAAGCGATCGCAGCCTTGCTATGCAAAAATCCACTCCCACATAGGCGGCGTCTATCAAAAAGTTGCTGCGTGCGATCAGGTCAGAATGAGGGCCATAGTACCCTTGATACTATATTTAGCCTTTAGGTTTTTGAGACTCAAGTACATGACTCTGCATTTATTCGCATTAAACAGTAGATGCCACATTTTTGGCCATTCCTCAAGTCTACCTAGATCCTCAATCATTTGTTTTACCTCTCCTGGGCCAAAATTTACTAAAAAATTGTGTTTGTCCCGATTTGTGTTTTTTTTTCTAAGTCCCAACACGGGAATTCACTAAGCACAAATCTCGGCAGTGTTTGGACTATTCATAATGGTTTGAATGACAAAGTTCAGAAATACGAATGAATAGACCATCGGTCAAACGCGGCTGTTATTTCCTACAACACGGGTATTCACTATTCATTCGTATTTTGGTGTTAGTCTCTGAGTGCTCAAGTGTGGGTGTATTTTTTTGCGAATCGTTAAAAAAAGCAGCAAAAAAATAGACCTGCTTTTTCCAGTCGAGTTTGGATAACCATGCACGGATCAGTGAGATCTGTGCATGGTTATCTATGGGAAAGGGTCTGTTTAATGTAAAAACTGGGGAAAAATTTTGCGTGGGGTCCCCCCTCCTAAGCATAACCAGCCTCGGGCTCTTTGAGCCGGTCCTGGTTGCAAAAATATGGGGGAAAAATTGACAGGGGTTCCCCCATATTTTAACAACCAGCACCGGGCTCTGCGCCTGGTCCCAAAAATACGGGGGACAAAAAGCGTAGGGGTCCCCCATATTTTTGGAACCAGCACCGGGCTCCACTAGTCAGAGAGATAATGCCACAGCCGGGGGACACTTTTATATAGGTCCCTGCGGCCCTGGCATTAAATCACTAACTAGTCACCCCTGGCAGGGGTACCCTGGAGGAGTGGGAACCCCTTAAATCAAGGGGTCCCCCCCTCCAGCCACCCAAGGGCCAGGGGTGAAGCCCGAGGCTGTCCCCCCCATCCAAGGGCTGCGGATGGGGGGCTGATAGCCTTGTGAAAAAAATAGAATATTGTTTTTTGTAGCAGTACTACAAGTCCCAGCAAGCCTCCCCCGCAAGCTGGTACTTGGAGAACCACAAGTACCAGCATGCGGTGGAAAAACGGGCCCGCTGGTACCTGTAGTACTACTACAAAAAAATACCCAAATAAAAACAAAACTCACACACCTTGAAAGCGCAACTTTATTACATACATGCACACCTACATTCACACATACTTACCTATGTTCACACGAGGGTCGGTCCACTTCTCCAAGTAGAATCCATGGGTTACCTGAAAATAAAATTATACTCACAAAAATCCAGTGTAGATCGGTCCTCTTCTGAGCTTGTAATCCACGTACTTGGCAAAAAAACAAACCGAAAAACCCGAACCACGCACTGAGAAGGGTCCCATGTTTACACATGGGACCCCTTTCCCCGACTGCCAGGACCCCTCCTGACTCCTGTCACAGAGAGTCCCTTCAGCCAATCAGGGAGTGCCACGTCGTGGTGTGTGAGTTCTGTTTTTATTTGGGTATTTTTTTTGTGGTAGTACTACAGGTACCAGCGGGCCCGTTTTTCCACCGCATGCTGGTACTTGTGGTTCTCCAAGTACCAGCTTGCGGGGGAGGCTTGCTGGGACTTGTAGTACTGCTACAAAAAACAATATTCTATTTTTTTCACAAGGCTATCAGCCCCCCATCCGCAGCCCTTGGATGGGGGGGACCCTATGCTTTTTGTCCCCCGTATTTTTGGCACCAGGACCAGGCGCAGAGCCCGGTGCTGGTTGTTAAAATATGGGGGAGCCCCTGTCAATTTCCCCCCCATATTTTTGCAACCAGGACCGGCTCAAAGAGCCCGAGGCTGGTTGTGCTTAGGAGTGGGGGACCCCACGCAATTTTTTTCTTGATTTTTAACACTTAATTTTTTTAAAAAAAGGTGCACAATGAAGCCCTGCACGGATCTCACAGATCCGGCCGGGATTCCTTGTGTTTTGTCAGGCAGTGTTTTACTAATCACTCCCGTAAAACACTACCTGACATTACGAATCACATCGACATCGGAAAAAACGAATGTGGAAAACTCGGTCGCTTAGTGAATGGCCGTATCAGGATTCAAAAAGTTGCAGTAAAATGCACCCGATACCATTCGAGTTCAAACACCCTTAAAAACGGCTAAAACACGAATATTAGTAAATTTTGGCCCTGGTGTGTCTACCCTGTTGCATATATTTGTATTTTTGCAAAAAGACATACTTTCCCTTCAATACCGTTTGCAGTGTCACCAATGATGATACTAAAGAGCACTGGTCCATTTGCAGATCACTGGGGTACTCCACTGGTAACATTTCCCTCCTTACAATGCACTCAATTTACTACTACTCTGTGGGCCTAATTCAGACATGATCGTAGATGTGCTAAATTTAGCACATCTACGATCAGTCTTCAGACATGTGGGGGGACGCCCAGCACAGGGCTTGTCTGTCCCACATGGCAGGCCCAACCCCCCCCCCGCACAAGTACAAAAGCATCGCACAGCGGCAATGCTTTTGTACCGGAAGAGTAGCTCCCAGCCAGCGCAGCTCCTGCGTGCTGGCAGGGAGCTACTTGCCGCTGCCCGGGTCACAGCGGCTGCGTGTGACGTCATGCAGCCACCACGGTCTGCCCCCCCAATGGTCCGGGCACGCCTGAATTGCCCAGACCATGCCCCCTAATTGGCGGCCGACTGCTGCCAGCCCACCCACTCCCGCCCAGCGACCGCCTCTGCCTGTCAATTAGGCTGTCTGGCATGCGTCGGCTGTCTGGCATGCGCCGGCGCATTGCTGCGCTGGCACATGTGCAGTTCAGACCTGTGCGCAGCAGTGATCAGGTCTGAATTAGCCCCTGTATTCTACCCAGGTTCTGATCCATACCATTATTTTATAATCCAATCCCACGCTTTCACGTTTATTTAGCAGTCTGTGATGTGGGACCGTGTCAAATGGCTTACTAAAGTCTAGATATGCTACGTCTACGCCCCCCTACCCGATCTATTATCAAAAAAGTCAATAGGATTTGTTTGGCATGATCTCCCCCCAGTAATAATGCCTCTGTGCCTGCTTGTGCCTGTAGAGGCGGGGCAGGGGAGGGTAGTTGTGGTCTAATGTAGGCCAAGTACAGTAGTTGTGAATAGGTGCTGGCCCACACGGGGGGGAGCGGACATGTCTGACAGTCTCTGCTGTGGGTGCCTGTGGGCTGTGCAAATACACGTGACTGATAGTGAAGATGTCGCTAGAACTATGTAACTTCTTCTGTCTGGATGATTACGAATTTGACACTTTGTAATTTACAGGTGCTCTCTTCACTGGTATGTATAGATTATAGGATTGTGGGAAGGTATTTTAGTTATATTGTTTGCTGATTTGTGCAGATTTTATGTAACATGAAATATTATAACTGCTGCATTATTTCTAGCTTAGAAGCAAATCTATTTTGTGCTAAAAAATAAAATAAAACCCAAGTGTTACCAAAATGTTTCTTGCACTTACTACTTTTCTTTGTGCATATGGCATAAACCTGGTGCGTATGCTACATGGGCAGACCAGGGCGCATATTGCGATACATGTAACTGAGCATATGCGTGTAAATAATAAATATGCTACCATTATGTCCAACGTGCAACAATTTCAGCATCAGGCCCTAAATGTATTAATATCTATAGGGAACTAAACATGAGACAAATCCAGTATGTACTCATAAACTTCCTTTTTTTCCCTTACTTCTAAAATAGATGTCTCTTGTCAGGGGGTGCATCATTAGATAACAAAGACTGCCTTGCATGAATGCACAATTGTCACTTCTGGATTCCCAACTGCCTGCTTGGTTATAGCTCGTCAGTAAATGTGTGCGTTGCAGCCGGTAGGAGTGACATGTTATGTCATACATTTCTAATTTTCACCACAGGCTGCTAACAGTGCCCTTTCTCGGGTATATTGATAACATAATCAACTCAACAGATTTACCCTGACTGGAATTTCACAGTATGATTTCTCTATTTCTCAATAGAGGGAGCGTGTGGCTACTTTTGTAATGGACTGCCACTATATAAAGATTAAGGGGTCTGTTTGCCTTGTAATATATTGTGAGCAAGAGGTAGCCTTCCAACTGTGCCCACCCACCATGTGATATGTCATGCCTGACTTTGGAGACTTATTTATACTGTACGGTTACAATTTATTTCATTTGGTAGCAAACTATGATGAACATCATTAGCATTTAAATAGCACCAGCACACAGTGTTTTATAATTGGGAAGACTCAGCATAATAGATAATCTGTATTAACCAACACATAGATAAGAAGGCGCTGCTCACAAGCTAACACTGCTAACAAGAACTTTTTATCTGAAGTTAAACGCCACAGATTGAGATAGGAAGTGCTCGGTAAGGCGACATGATCCGGGTGCGGGAAATTAGATCTACACTAAAAAGGTCTACAGTCAATAAGTCGACCACTAATGGTAGACATGCATTAGGTCGACAGGGTCAAAAGGTTTTTTGTGAGGTTGTCATTTTTCTGCCACAAACAAGCTCCATTAGTGTACTGCATCCTCTTGCTGTGCTCCATTCACTCGCCATGCTTCGGCCAGGCTTAAGACATTGGCCCTCATTCCGAGTTGATCGCTGGCTAGCTACTTTTTGCAGCGGTGCAAACGCATAGTCGCCGCCCACGGGAGAGTGTATTTTTCGCTTTGCAAGTGTGCGTTGAAAGAAGCATTGCACAGCAACGATGCTGTTTGTACCTGTATGACGCACGTGCGCATTGCGGTGCATACACATGCGCAGTTTTGCCATTTTTTATCTGACCGCTGCACTGCGAAAAACGTCAGCGAGCGATCAACTCGGAATGACCCCCCATAGACCACTTTGTCTTGTAGTGCTGAGGAGCGTACAGGACAAAGTGGGTGCAGTAATGAATGTGGTTGAAAGGAAGTTCACCTTAATCTATTTAATCTGCCCAATGTTGACAGTGCTTACATCTAGAATTATGAAGGTGCCAAATGCATGAAACAAGATGAACTAGTTTTCTTTGTGCCCGTTGCTTCAGAAAATAGAAAATGTGTCTAATATGGAGCAATGAGATAGATTTTCTATTGTTGCATTAAGTGATCATCAACATTTACTCAGAAGCGTCACCAGGGAGGCTAATGGTGGGTACACTAGGCGATGTATCGCTAGTGTGTTGGGGGTGTATATAAACGATATCCCTCACAGACATATCGCGTCCGCCGCCTGCCCATACACTTATTGTGGTGGCTGATATCACAACTGGACAGTCAAATTGAAATGCCCACCAGGCTGTGATGTGAGGCGGACACATTGAGGGGCCGATCGGTAAGTGTACAGTATATGCTTGAATTGACCACTCTGTCAGAGCTATGGTGGGCCCTGCCAAGTTACAGAGACTTTCTGGTAGAGTACGCAAGTATCTAGTCTTGTTAGATGCGTATTAAAAACACACACACTGTACACTTTTCAACTTTACTGTATATGGACATCCAGCTCTGTATTATGCTGTTTATCATTCTCTTGCTGCCAGTCAACAGATACACATACTACTTACACGTGGGGTAATTCAGAACTGATCGCAGCAGCAAATTTGTTAGCAGTTGGGCAAAACCATGTGCACTGCAGGGGGGGCAGATATAACATTTGCAGAGAGAGTTAGATTTGGGTGGGTTATTTTGTTTCTGTGCAGGGTAAATACTGGCTGCTTTATTTTTACACTGCAATTTAGATTTCAGTTTGAACACACCACACCCAAACCTAACTCTCTCTGCACATGTTATATCTGCCCTTCCCTGCAGTGCACATGGGCCCTCATTCCGAGTTGTTCGCTCGCAAGCTGCTTTTAGCAGCAGTGCAAACGCTAGGCCGCCGCGCTCTGGGAGTGTATCTTAGCTTAGCAGAAGTGCGAACGAAAGGATCGCAGTGCTGCTATAAAAAAGATTGTGCAGTTTCAGAGTAGCTCGAGACCTACTCCTAGCTTGCAATCACTTAGTTCCTGTTTTGACGTCATGAACACGCCCTGCGTTCGGCCAGCCACTCCTGCGTTTCCCCAGCCACTCCTGCGTTTTTATCTGGCACGCCTGCGTTTTTTCACACACTCCCCGAAAACGGTCAGTTACCACCCAGAAACACCCACTTCCTGTCAATCACTCTGTGGTCAGCAGTGCGACTGAAAAGCGTCGCTAGAGCATGTGTAAAACTACATCGGCTTTTGTGAAAGTACGACGCGCGTGCGCAGTGCGCCCCATACGCATGAGCAGAATTGCCGTTTTTTTGCCTGATTGCTGCGCTGCGAACAAAGGTAGCTAGCGATCAACTCGGAATGAGGGCCATGGTTTTGCCCATCTGCTAACAGATTTGCTGCTACGATCAAGTCTGAGTTAGGCACATAGGGGGTCATTCTGACCCGATCGCACGCTGCAGTTTTTCGCAGCATAGCGATCGGGTCAGAACTGCGCATGCATGATTGACAGGCAGAGGCGATCGATGGGCGGGAGGGGGCGAAACGGCGGCATTTGGCCGCCGTTTCGTGGGCGTGGTCCGGCCAATGCAGGCGTGGCCAGACCGTGCGGGGAGTGGCCCGCAGCGGCTGCGTGACGTCACACACCGCCACTGCGGGCCAGGGAGCGAAGAGTAGCTCCCGGCCAGCACGCTAAAGCTGCGCTGGTCGGGAGATACTCTTGAAGTACAAAGGCATCGCCGCTGTGCAATGTCTTTGCACTTCTGTGGGGGGGCGGCAGCACTGCCTTGTGCTGGGCGTCCCCCCGCATGTCTGAGTTCATGATCGTAGCTGTGCTAAATTTAGCACAGTTACGATCAACTAGGAATGACCCCCATAGGTGGTCATTCCGTGTTGATCGCTCGCTAGCAGTTTTTAGCAGCCGTGCAAACGCTATGCCGCCTCCCACTGGGAGTGTATTTTAGCTTAGCAGAAGTGCGAACGAAAGGATCGCAGAGCGGCTACAAAAATTTTTTGTGCAGTTTCAGAGTAGCTTCAGACCTACTCAGCACTTGCGATCACTTCAGACTGTTCAGTTTCTGTTTTGACGTCACAAACACGCCCTGCGTTCGCCCAGCCACGCCTGTGTTTTTGCTGGCATGCCTGCGTTTTTCCGAACACTCCCTGAAAACGGTCAGTTGACACCCAGAAACGCCCACTTGATGTCAATCACTCTGCGGCCAGCAGTGCGACTGAAAAGCTTTGCTAGAGCCTGTGTGAAACTACATAATTTGTTGTAATAGTGCGTTGCGCGTGCGCATTGCGCCACATACACATGCCCAGAAGTGCCAATTTTTTGCCTCATCGCTGCACAGTGAACGAATGCACCTAGCGATCAACTCGGAATGACCACCATAGTTTGTTGTTTTGTGTTGACCAAGGAAGTGGCGCATTTTTGGCAATTTAACCCAAACAATAATTTAAACTACAGAACAACAATTTATTTTGCCTTTTAAATTATTGCCACTTTATGTGCTCAGTCTGCAATTTGTAACATGGATGGCCAAGACGTTTCATGGCTTTCGCTTAATATTTACTTTTTAATATGCTGGTATATTTAAAATGTATTTGAATTGTAATCTATAAGTCATGCTTGCATTATATTGTTACATCCAATTACCAAAACTACAACATACTTTATATACCTTTAATGGCTGTAATTTGGAAATAGTGACCTTATTTTATAATCTGCAAATTATTCTAGAGCAACCACATAGTACACAGGGTACAGTAAAACGTGTTGGCGCAGTTATGTTTGTGCAGTTTTGTGCATAATTTGTGGATCTGAAACCAAGAACATCATGCACAGTAAATTCTAAAAGCAACAAGGAAAGAATTTAATGCTCAGTATTCCGACTGGCATGCTTCAAATACTTTGCCGTAACCCTCTTCCTGTCTGAAAACTTCTGCAGACTGTGCTGAATAACATGTTTTATAAGATTTATAACAAACATAGCCCACCCTGTGTAACTCGTGAACATCATTCTACTAATTGCGCTTTAGCCAATTTCTGGGCTCAGACAATATTCGTTAAACAATCAATCTATGCACTTGGACCTACAGTATGACATCACCGTGGCACTGCAGTAAATTTAATTTTAATCTTTTTTTTTTTATAAAAGAACCATCTACAAAGATCTCCCCACTTCCCTATATATACAATTGCATGAATATTGGCACAGCGGATCTCTGGATTAAAGAGTACATATCAAATGTTTATGTACAAGCAGAAATGTTTATGTACATGCAAACCTCATATAGTGGCATGTTTATTAAAGAAAATTTGTGAGTTTTTCTTTTTTTTTTAGGGGTACCTGCAAATAATAAGGATCACCAAGATTTAACAAGGGACCGTAGCAGATATCTCCAATATGTGCTGTGGCCCCTCCACTACCAACCGCAAAGCAGCTCCAATAAATTTGTAGTGGGCTGCTATGCTGTCATATTTAGCAAGCTGGCCACTGTAGAGGATATTGCTAAACATTTTTACATTGTGTATTTAGGTAAAAAAGACTTATCACATTTGCATTCAAATTGGGCCCATGGTATCGAGTCAGTCTGGACTAAAACATTAAGGACATAGGATTATCAGGTTTTAAACCATATCATTATAATTTCTTGTTGGAGCCACTCTTTGCAAAGTGTAAAAGTAAACTGATCACTTTACTGTTTGCTTCGAGGGGCAAACCACAATATCATGCATGAGCAGTCATAAAACCACTCATGTGCCAAAGGCCATTGCTGAGGAAGCATCCTATGGATTCCTGTCCTGGTAAATTGTGTGATCTGTAGTGCATAGGCTACAATGGCTAACAATGGTTAATGCCATGTAAAGATGCTGATAGTGAATTGTTACAAGCTCCGGAATGATACATTTCACAAATAGCAGCCCCCTTAGGGGCTCTTTGTGTGATCAAATGGGTGGTTTCAGAGGCTATCCGGCAAATTTCTGCTGACCTACTGAAGCTTGCTCTAGTGTTCAGGCCGTGGCTGTTGTCATAGTAACCAAAGTAAGCAGGGGGGCCTGTACAAAATGTTGCTATGGGCTCAATAAACATTTTGTTATCCCCCTATGGCCATGATTCCCTTTAATGGAAGGCCTTTAACAGAGCTGTTATTGTGGAGGTAAATGAACTGTGTGGAACATGGTGGTATTTTAGAAAAAAAACAATTAGAGCAGGAGCATAGCAGAATTATCAATCCATAGCAGCAAGCATACCTTATATGTTAAATCAAAATAATTACTTAGGGGGACATTTACTAAGCAGCGATAAAAGCAGAGAATTGAGCCAGTGGAGAAGTTGCCCAAGGCAACCAATCAGCACTGAAGTAACATCTATAATTTGCATACTATAAAATTATACAGAGCTGCTGATTGGTTGATGGGGCAACTTCTCCACTGGCTCACTTCTCCGCTCTTATCACTGCTTAGTAAATGTCCCTCCCTTAATTTCCTATAGAGCTGATCAGTGGTGTGGAGAGTATGGTAGGGTGGGTACTAATTTCCTTGTCCCTGTGCTTGTCTGCAGTACCCAGCAGAGGTCTAGGCCAGCCGTGGAGGAGATAGAGTGTTCGCCTCTCCAGCTCATACCACTGCAAAGCATATTATTTTGACTACATTTTTTTAAAGAGAGGGCATGGCCACTACCCTGTGTTTGTCAAGCCCCCCATACAGCACCCAGGCCCACATTTTATTGTGACTACATGCCCACATTGTACTTTAAGTGCGTCTGCAAGCCCCTATCTGTGCCTACAGGTCCCTGTACCAGGGTCCTGGACATGATGAGTTACAAGTCACATTTGCAGCTGAAAACAGAAGAGTAGTGTGAAAAGCCTCACATACACACAAAATAAAAAAGGGGTAAATTGCAGCAGAATAAGCCGCAAGGGTGTGTACACATTAGGACAACTGCCAGTTGGAAGGTCAGAACGATTTCCCTATGTCCCACAACATGCCAGATTGTCAGTACACACCAGCCTTTATGTAATGAACCATGAAACAAATCTTATTCTGTCCTTCATTTTACTTCATCAGGTCGCAAGCAGGGACGCCCAGAAGATATTGCATGCAGTCAGCAGGATTGTGCAATAGTGCATACACACTGCGCGATGTAGACGATTTGTTGTGCCAACATCGTGCAAGTGTGTACCCACCCGAATTCTGAATAAGGCCCTGTATATTTACTGTGTTGCTCACGGCAAACTAGTGTTCTATGCTATCAGCAATTTCAAGCTGTGAAAAGGATGGTTACAGTGTCATTCATCGGTATTGTTGGAGAGGAAAGCTGTTGTGTGTAAGAAAATGTTCAGGCAACTTTCACACACACTTATACTCTATATAAGGACACACACACAATCTCTCTCTCTTTTGTATATAACTGCAAATCCGGCAGTCAGGCGTGTATCAGTATATATATATATATATATAATGTCCCAGATGTCCGGCACTCCTGGTGGGGTCTGGTGTAACTTGCTGCGGTGCCAACCGTGAGCTTGCACGCTCCGTACATGTAGTGTGGGTATCGGCGTCACTCAGCAGACTTGTATGGTAGTTTAAAAGATGCCTTTATTTACACCTACGTTTCGGGCATACACCCGTCGTCAGGGCAGGACTCACAAACATTAAACAAGCACAGTACAAAATATATACACCCAAGACAACACTGAATTAAAACATAAGTGTGCTCACCTGCTTCAGCAGTGTCCGGCTCCACCAGGTCCACGCGTCTATGAAAGCCGTCGCGGAGCTCTGACGTCACCCCACCCTGCCGAGCAGGTCAGCCCCTGGTTACACAGTTGCTACAACAACTCTTCACATTAAAAACGGATCTCAGTACTAAGCATGAATACATCCTGCTGCCACATACTGCTGCATACTGACCATGTCTTAAGTCACATAATGCAAATACTACATAACTCATACAGTGCTATGCAATACTGATATTATTAAAGAATTAGATTTATATATATTTGCAGCATTTTGGAAACTATATATGGAGTGGATTATAGATAACATTGGAGCCCCAATGTTTCGTTTAAGCCCCTAGGGGCTATGGTGTCCAATATGAAAATCCACTTGCTCTCACGTTGTAAAAGCATTTTAGCCCTATCTCCTCCACGCCTTGGTGCCGGTACATGATCTATTATGATGGATCTCAATGAAGCTACACTATGTTTCAGCTTCAAGCAGTGTCGTGCGACCGGTTGGTCACTACGGCCTGATTCTAACGCTTGCCTAATGGACATCCTATGCATGGCCATCCGTTCACGGAACTGGCGCTGGGTTTTCCCCACATAGGATAGTCCACAAGGACATGTCAACATGTAAACTATATATGTTGTAGTACATGTGACAGGAAATTTAATCTGACATTTTTTGCCAGTGTGTGGGTGATTGAATGTGCTATTAGCTGTCAATGAGCTGCACGTTGTGCAGCCCAGACACCTGTAACATCCTGGCTTACGTGTCAAAAAGTGAGCTGGGCGCTCGTTATCCATGCCTGTGATATCCAACTTGACTAATTTATCTTTCAGGTTTTTATTGCGCATGTAACTAGGCATTAAACGAGTGTTTTTAAATCTAGGGAGGTCCTTATCTGAATTGATCATAGGCCACCACTGCTTGGCTTTCCTGGTCAAATCATTACTATATGTGGTGTACCTGTTAACCCATGGAATAACAGTGTTGGGCAAATCTTTTTTAACTTTCGGGGTCAATAAGGCTTCCCGTGACAATCCCATCACTTTTTGTTTGTGCTTAGCTAATTCCCTCTTGTCATAACCCCGTTCGTGGAATCTTTGTATCATCTGATCCAAAGCCGGCTCCACTTGTAACGGGTCTGATGTTATGCGCTTTGCTCTCAATAATTGGGAATAAGGTAAGCTTTTACGTAAAGGTAGGGGGTGGACACTTTCATTACGTAACAAGTTGTTTCTATCAGTGCTTTTTCTGTATAAGCTAGTCTGAATCTGCTGGTTACTTAACTGTATATTCACATCTAGATACTGTATACTGTCCTTACTGATGTTAAATGTGAGTTTAGCCGGACTGGAAGAGGCATTATGGGATTCTAATAGATGTATTATTTCTGCTTCCGTGCCTATCCAAATAATCAACAGGTCATCAATGAACCTTCGATATAGCAGAACTTTCGGGTTGATTATGCCTTCTATATTGAACAGATGTTTCTCTACCATATACATAAAGGCATTAGCGTACGATGGGGCCACTGAGGACCCCATCGCACACCCAGAGCTTTGCAAGTAATACTGACCATTGTGGAGGAAATAATTTCTGGTAAGAATTAACGTCAACAGTTGCAGCACAAAATTAACATCTGGCCCCTGATACCTAGGGTTATCAACAATCAATTCCCTGACTGCCTGTACACCTGCATCATGCGGTATGCAGGTGTACAGGCTCGTCACATCCACACTACACAGTAATGACTGTTCTGGGACACTCTGTAAATCACGTAGGGATGTTAACAACATATTCGTATCCTTAAGATATGATGGAATTCCTTGTATACAAGGATTGATCAGGGAGTCAATGTAAATGGATACTGGTTGGTATAATGACCCACATGACGACACTATTGGGCGGCCCGGGGGAGGATTCAGACCTTTATGTATTTTAGGTACAACATAAAATAATGGTGTTATGGGGTGTTCGACTGTCAGGGCCCCGCATAGAACTGGTGAAATTACAGAATTAACCTTTGCCTGATTCAGGATGTTATCTAATTCAGCCTTATATCTATAAGTTGGATCACCAACTAAATGTTGATATGTGGTTATATCCTGCAGTTGTCTATCACACTCCTTTTTATAATCCACAAGGTCTTGAACCACCACAGCGCCGCCTTTGTCCGCCGGCCGTATTATTATGTCCTTGCGTTTACTTAAAGCTTCCACCGCCAGACATTCCTCTCTTGACATATTGTTATGGTAGTCAGTTCGTTTGGCCATATTGAATCCCTCGGTTTCCATTAGCCTGGTAAAGGTTCTAATAGACGGATTGTGGTTAGGGGGATCAAATCTTGACCTAGGTAGGATCCTGGATAGTTGGTGCGGGATGTCATCACTCTTATTGCTTTTATAGTTCTCAGGTGGTGCTCGTGAGACGTAATCCTTGACACGTAGTGATCTATTTAGGCGATATGTGTCCAATTTCCATTGGAAGGGATCCATTCTAGTCGAAGGCACAAATGATAAGCCTTTGGATAAAACTTGAGTTTCTGTAGTCGTTAGTGTGGCTGATGACAGGTTGAACACTAGGTGTTCTACTTTCTTGGGGGTCTTGGAGGTCTTGTTGAAGATCCTCTCGTTCTGCCGCGACCGCCTCGTCGGCCTCTTCCTCTGGTTGGGGGAGCATATAGTGTGGATCGTGTTTGTAACCCCAAAGGGTGAGAGGCTTCAGATGTGGCCTGATTATCAGTGTCGCTCTGTGATGTACTAGATTCACCTGTGTTACTATATTTAGTGTAATTGCCCCGTCTCCTGGGGTAATTAGGTCTGTCTCTATTGAAGCTGTTGCTAGACAGCCATGGATATACCCGTCTCAACTCATAGTCTTGCTGGACTTTCTGGAGTTTTTCTTTTTTGAAGGCTATCAGGTCTTTTTTGTATCGGTCCATTTGTGTGGTTAATTTGGTGCGCCATGCTCCATCATCTCCTTCCAATAGGATGGTCTTATTGGTCTCTTCAAAGACGGTGATTTTTTGTTTAATCACTCCTAACTCCCTCGTGGATTCCTCTATTACTAATAGTAATAGGTCCATTGAGCACTTATTCAATATAGAGATCCACCTCCTGCAAAACGCTGTATTATATCTGCCGATAGTCGGCATGTTGTGGATTCTAAAACCCCTCGGTATATGCTTATTTTTATAATAATCAGATAAGCTTATCCCATGATACAGAAAATCGCATTCTTTTTGCTTCAGCCTCAACCAGTGCTTGAATAATAACTCTGGGTCTGCTGAATGCGGGTCATCCTCCAGGCCTTCTTTATAGAGGATAGCCTCAGCTTCAGCATCAGAAAAGCTAAAGGACTCCTTGGCCTCCAAGTAGGACAAGTCTTGTATCTGTTCCAAATCTGCTGCAGCAGTAGCCATGGTATATATGTATTGCCGCGGCTTGTAACAGACGGTAGTACTGCTAACACCTTTATACTGTGATCCGACAGTACTTCAGTAAAAAACATGCACACAATGAATAATCCATGTCCTGCCTTTAGTGCATATAGTGCCCTGGGTGCCTTGACTGAACCTTTGAATCCAATAGCATATGCGTGTGCTAGTTTCAAAAGGTACCTTATAATGTCCCAGATGTCCGGCACTCCTGGTGGGGTCTGGTGTAACTTGCTGCGGTGCCAACCGTGAGCTTGCACGCTCCGTACATGTAGTGTGGGTATCGGCGTCACTCAGCAGACTTGTATGGTAGTTTAAAAGATGCCTTTATTTACACCTACGTTTCGGGCATACACCCGTCGTCAGGGCAGGACTCACAAACATTAAACAAGCACAGTACAAAATATATACACCCAAGACAACACTGAATTAAAACATAAGTGTGCTCACCTGCTTCAGCAGTGTCCGGCTCCACCAGGTCCACGCGTCTATGAAAGCCGTCGCGGAGCTCTGACGTCACCCCACCCTGCCGAGCAGGTCAGCCCCTGGTTACACAGTTGCTACAACAACTCTTCACATTAAAAACGGATCTCAGTACTAAGCATGAATACATCCTGCTGCCACATACTGCTGCATACTGACCATGTCTTAAGTCACATAATGCAAATACTACATAACTCATACAGTGCTATGCAATACTGATATTATTAAAGAATTAGATTTATATATATTTGCAGCATTTTGGAAACTATATATGGAGTGGATTATAGATAACATTGGAGCCCCAATGTTTCGTTTAAGCCCCTAGGGGCTATGGTGTCCAATATGAAAATCCACTTGCTCTCACGTTGTAAAAGCATTTTAGCCCTATCTCCTCCACGCCTTGGTGCCGGTACATGATCTATTATGATGGATCTCAATGAAGCTACACTATGTTTCAGCTTCAAGCAGTGTCGTGCGACCGGTTGGTCACTACGGCCTGATTCTAACGCTTGCCTAATGGACATCCTATGCATGGCCATCCGTTCACGGAACTGGCGCTGGGTTTTCCCCACATAGGATAGTCCACAAGGACATGTCAACATGTAAACTATATATATTGCGCATGTAACTAGGCATTAAACGAGTGTTTTTAAATCTAGGGAGGTCCGGCTAAACTCACATTTAACATCAGTAAGGACAGTATACAGTATCTAGATGTGAATATACAGTTAAGTAACCAGCAGATTCAGACTAGCTTATACAGAAAAAGCACTGATAGAAACAACTTGTTACGTAATGAAAGTTTCCACCCCCTACCTTTACGTAAAAGCTTACCTTATTCCCAATTATTGAGAGCAAAGCGCATAACATCAGACCCGTTACAAGTGGAGCCGGCTTTGGATCAGATGATACAAAGATTCCACGAACGGGGTTATGACAAGAGGGAATTAGCTAAGCACAAACAAAAAGTGATGGGATTGTCACGGGAAGCCTTATTGACCCCGAAAGTTAAAAAAGATTTGCCCAACACTGTTATTCCATGGGTTAACAGGTACACCACATATAGTAATGATTTGACCAGGAAAGCCAAGCAGTGGTGGCCTATGATCAATTCAGATAAGGACCTCCCTAGATTTAAAAACACTCGTTTAATGCCTAGTTACATGCGCAATAAAAACCTGAAAGATAAATTAGTCAAGTTGGATATCACAGGCATGGATAACGAGCGCCCAGCTCACTTTTTGACACGTAAGCCAGGATGTTACAGGTGTCTGGGCTGCACAACGTGCAGCTCATTGACAGCTAATAGCACATTCAATCACCCACACACTGGCAAAAAATGTCAGATTAAATTTCCTGTCACATGTACTACAACATATATAGTTTACATGTTGACATGTCCTTGTGGACTATCCTATGTGGGGAAAACCCAGCGCCAGTTCCGTGAACGGATGGCCATGCATAGGATGTCCATTAGGCAAGCGTTAGAATCAGGCCGTAGTGACCAACCGGTCGCACGACACTGCTTGAAGCTGAAACATAGTGTAGCTTCATTGAGATCCATCATAATAGATCATGTACCGGCACCAAGGCGTGGAGGAGATAGGGCTAAAATGCTTTTACAACGTGAGAGCAAGTGGATTTTCATATTGGACACCATAGCCCCTAGGGGCTTAAACGAAACATTGGGGCTCCAATGTTATCTATAATCCACTCCATATATAGTTTCCAAAATGCTGCAAATATATATAAATCTAATTCTTTAATAATATCAGTATTGCATAGCACTGTATGAGTTATGTAGTATTTGCATTATGTGACTTAAGACATGGTCAGTATGCAGCAGTATGTGGCAGCAGGATGTATTCATGCTTAGTACTGAGATCCGTTTTTAATGTGAAGAGTTGTTGTAGCAACTGTGTAACCAGGGGCTGACCTGCTCGGCAGGGTGGGGTGACGTCAGAGCTCCGCGACGGCTTTCATAGACGCGTGGACCTGGTGGAGCCGGACACTGCTAAAGCAGGTGAGCACACTTATGTTTTAATTCAGTGTTGTCTTGGGTGTATATATTTTGTACTGTGCTTGTTTAATGTTTGTGAGTCCTGCCCTGACGACGGGTGTATGCCCGAAACGTAGGTGTAAATAAAGGCATCTTTTAAACTACCATACAAGTCTGCTGAGTGACGCCGATACCCACACTACATATATATATATATATATATATATATATATATATATATATATTGTTAATGTTACTAGTAGCTCGTTTATCAAAGCCAATCTATATTGCCATGTAATGTTTGGGTCATTCCATGTCAGTTCAACCAGGGGTGTCCACCACCCATCTCAGATTTCTACGATATTTTTTTTTAGTTAAGAGAGGATGTCAAAACAAACATGAGGCAGATAAAGTGATTTGGTTTGGATTTTTGGATTTGGGAGGAAAAGTTACCTAAGAGGTCCAAATTTTGTGGTGATCCCTTAATAGACACCAGTGATACTTCAAATAAACTGGATTAAGAAGCCGCGATTAGTAAATTATTTTATAAATTTTAAAAATCAATATGTAATCAACTAATTGTCAGACAGTTAAGAAATTTGGCAGAAATAGTTGTTTTGACATCCTCTCTTAACTAAATTTTTTTTGTAAAAATCCGAGATGGGTGGTGGACAATGATTTTTTTTTGGAGGTGATCTGATGTGGAATGACCCATTTGTTAGTAAATAGAGGGATTTACAGTTGTATCACACCATGGGGGGTAATCAATTACCCGTGGCAAAACATCGGGGACAGGGTGCACTAAGAAGGCGGAACATTCCGCCACACATCGTATCGGCGTCACAGTGGTACTAATCACATATTCACTAACATACGCGATTCATACAGCAAAAGACAGCTCTCCTGATAAGAGCTGTCCTTTGCGATGAGCGCCAGTCACTGGACTTCCGGGTATCGGGCCCAGGAGTCCATCTGCACATGTGTAGAGTGACGTGGCAGTCAAGGGGGATGCTGGGAGGGATCTGACAGGCTTCTATAGGGTAATGCTAGCATCAGAGCTGTAACCAGACATTTTGGTGCCCTGTGCCAGAAAGTGAATTGGTGACCCCCTTACCATATTTAAAATAGGGACAGTGCCCCAAAATAGGGGTGTGGCTTCATGGGGAAGGGGCATGGCTATATAATAGTACCAATTCACATTACACTACACTACACAGTGGTGTGTTATTTGGTTGGTCTTCAGTATGCCGGCTGTCGGGATCCCGGCGCACAGTATACCGGCGCCGGAATCCCGACAGCCGGCATACCGACACTTATTCTCCCTCGTGGGGGTCCACGACCCCCCTGGAGGGAGAATAAAATAGCGTGGCGCGTGTAGCACGCCACCTTGCCCGCAGCGAGCCCGCAAGGGGCTCATTTGCGCTCACCACACTGTCGGTATGCCGGCAGTCGGGCTCCCGGCGCCGGTATGCTGGTCGCCGGGAGCCCGACCGCCGGCATACCATACTACACCCGTGTTATTTACATCACATCACACTTATTTGCATTACATGCCACTTATAAACATTGCACCAGGTAGAGCACGTTATACACATTACGCCAGGTAGAGCCCCTTAAACACATTGCACCAGGCAGAGCACTTATACACACTGCCAGGTACAGCATGTTATACACATTACGCCAGATAGAGCCCCTTACACACATTACACCAGGTAGAGAATGTTATACACATTGCGCCTGGTAGAGCCCCTTTATACACATTGTACCAGTTAGAGCCACTTAAACACATTATGCCAGGCAGAGCCCCTTAGACACATTGTGCCAGGTAAAGCCCTTAGACACATTGCGCCAGGTAGAGCCCTTAGACACATTATGCTAGGCAGGGCCTCTTAGACACATTGCGCCAGGTAGAGCCCTTAGACACATTATGCTAGGCAGGGCCTCTTAGACACATTGTGCCAGGTAGAGCCCTTAGAGACATTGTGCCAGGTAGAGCCCTTAGACACATTATGCTAGGCAGGGCCTCTTAGACACATTGTGCCTGGTAGAGTCCTTAGGCACATTGTGCCATGTAGAGCCCTTATACACTTTATGCCAGGTAGAGCCCGTTAAACACTTTATGCCAGGTAGAGAGGTGAGAGAGAGAGAGAGAGAGAGAGAGAGAGAGAGGTGGGCATGGGGAGAGAGAGGGGATCATGGGGAGAGAGAGATGGGCAGCAGATGCAGGATGGTGTGAGGGAGGAGAGGCTTGCCTGCCAGTATTATCTACATCTGGGTGCCTTAACCCATTTATTTAAGATGCCCTTTCACTCTCCAAACAACCCCTTTGCCGCACAGACACACAGCTGCTGCCTGCTATCTCGGGTGCACAGAGACACTGAGTGCTCACCGTCATCCCCCCCGCCAGCACCCCTGGCATGTGAGAGACACACACAGTCAGTGGAGACAGTTACTGCCTGGCCAGCTACAATATCCTCGCCATCCTCCATGGACCTGCCACGACAAGTACCCCAGGTCTGGCTGCAGCTGCAAACACCCATCCACCCCCGGACCAACTGGTGCTGCTAAACCCCCCCTCCCCTCAGGACTTTGTGCAGCTCATCGGCGGTGTCAGAGCTGCTCTTCCTCTGTGTGCGTGCAGCCATGGCAGCGACAAGGGATGTCTCATTGCAGGTGATGCCGTGTGAAGCTGCTGTGGCCAGCTGCATTAAAACTCCAGCATCCTCCGCGCGGCTCCCTGCCAGGAGGCCCGGTGTGTACTGTGCTGCTGCTGGAGTCGAGGTGGAGAAACGTTGCTGACTGTAAAGTATATCAGCAGCATTGCGTCTAGCAGAGAGGGAGCAGGGCATGAAGCTACTATTATATATTATAGTGCCCAGCAGCAGTGCTGCAGCTGGCGGTGGCCAATCGTGGTGCGCCCACAGCATAAATGTGCTGTGTGCTAAGCACCCTCCGCCCACACCTAGTTATGGCCCTGGCTGGCATTACCCTCCGCACTGAAGCCAGTGGATAGAGGGCTTAATGCCCATGGAAATGCAGTAAAACCCCCGAAAACAGGGTTTTTACTGCACTTATCTTTTAGTGCAATCTGCCCTGGGAACGAAAGACAGATGTTTTTTGCGATTTTTGCCAATGTTTCACCAATACTTTTTTACAGGCTATACAATTAGGATTTCCCGGAAAAAAATATATATATCTCACGAAAACACCCAGCTTCAGTTAACTTGTGTGTTCTCACTGGTGCAGCATTGGGGCTGCTTTCTGGGATTTGCTTTTGCCTGCCTGAGGCAGGTAAAACAAAATCCCTGAATAGGATTATCGGGGCTAATTGAATAACTCCTGGCGAAGCAATTACCCGCGGTTAATGAACGCGGGTAATTGGCTACCACCCTAACACTATCAAGCTGTGTTAAGTTCTGAATCCATTTTGCTTGGCTGGGTCATTATCTGACACAAGTGGTTTCCATGCTGTGCAACTCCTGCTGCTGTCACATTTGTGGCACCTTACCAAACTTGAATTTCTAGCTTTTTAACAACACCTTAATAACCATGTTCTTTTTTTAACAATACAAGGTAGTGATGCTGTACTACTACTTACATTTCCACTAGTTGCCTGGGGATGCGTGGTATGCAAAACAGAACTAGAAATGCACAGTAATACATTTATGCCGATCCTTTAATACCTATATAAGTAAAGGTCCTTTAATGTATGAGGGGAGATTTATAGATTTTAAGGCTTAAGCATAATATTGAAATAAAAAAAAGCTAATTTTAGGGACCTGTTTATTAAGCCTACAACAATGCAGAATCTACGGATTCTGCATGGTCTAAGCATCAGAGAAAATTAAGAAAAACCTAGACAAACTAAAGCAGAGCTCAACAGTCCCCATAATTCTCACTGCACCAGTTTATCAAGCTCTCAATAGCATCTGCAGCTTGGACTGATAATTAACATTGTCTGAATATTTTGTATATAATAAAGATGGTAATGAGGCATCTTATATTTTTTGCATACGGCACTCACAAAAACTTCCTGCTGTAGTTCAGTTATAAAGTGATTAAGCATTTACTGTTCCTTCATGACAAACAAGTATTTGAATCGCTGTGATACATATTCTATTAAAATAAAAACTTTTTCTTTTTTTTTCAGCATTAATGTTTTATGATCATTAATTTATTTTTAAATCACCATGGACTGGTCTGGTGCAGCATTAACACGGGTCCAGGCCAGTACTGCACAATCATTTTTTGATAAATCCAAGTGATTTATTTATTTCTGTTACTGCTGTGATATATTCGTTGCTTTGATTGGGTTGTTGTGGAAAACCGGAGATGAATTCCTTGTATATGTTTGTATACTTGGCCAATCAAACCGATTCTGATTCTCCTTTGAAAACAATTCATAACATGTTTTTTTTTTTTTTATTAATATAATTTAAAAAGTATTTCTTTTAAATATTGAAATATTTTATTAAGCACATATGCAGAATGGATCTCCTTGTCAAAAACTGGAGGGGAGAGGGTTAGGGGGGCAGTGGGGTGCCGCGGTTGCATGTGATCTGACGATGCCAGTTAAGTGGTTAAAGCTACACTCTTCAGACTGCAATCAATGATTACACAGTTGCTAAGATCAGTTAAAAACCTCAGATCCCGGAAGAGTTCAAACCTGCACTGAGATCGATGGTGATATCCATGTTATAGAATCCATCAATTGTGAGTTACCATGGTGACTCAAAATCAATCACTAAAGCTGGACATAGACCTAAACATTATCTAACCATCCAACTAGTTGGCTGGTTGGAACAAAAATCTGGTAATGTATGGGAGCAAATTACACTCAATTCCAAACACTGGAAAACAGACACACACAAAAAACAGTCATTCAGACAAATTGGTTAAATATGCTTGATTTAATCAATTTTTCTGAACTACCGTTTATGTCCATGTTTTCAAGCAAATTGTCGATTGTAATTTGCTTTTTATACATTACCAGATTTTTGTTTCAGCCCACCATCTACACCATCAAGTCACATTATCATGACCACCAGCTAATAGCCAGAGTAATCGCCGGGTGGAGTACGGACAGCAGCTAGACGGGCTGAACTGTAGTTTTAGACACACGTCTGGTAGCCCCCAGGTTCATTCTGACGGTGAGCTGCTTCACTGTAGAGTGTTGGTCATCCCTTGCGCACCTTCATAGCCGACGTTCACTTCGCACATCAATGGCACGTGGAGCTCCACAGTTTCCATGTCGGTAATTTGCAATGGTGCCATTTGTCCAGTCACTATGCACCTTCACTACAGCAGCACGCCAACAGTTCACAAACTGCTCTGTTTCTGAAATACTGCCAGCCGATAATCAGCCCTTTTTGCAACTCGGATAAATTGCCCTTTTTACCCATAACAGCAACGAGTGATATGTATGCAGACGGCCTATTGCACACCTTGTATACCTACCAAGCAGGTGCACAACATGTGACTTACTTCATGGCTACGTGCTGCCGATGTCAAATGTAGGAGGTGGTCATAATAATGTGACTCGACCGTGTGGTTGGATGGCTGGACAGATAATCTTAAGGTGCATGGTCAGCTTTAAACCAATGGACACACCGTATGTTGGGGCCAAACAGAAACTCTTCAATTATTTCAGATATATTATTTACTTAGTTATACAATATATTAGTAAAAATAGATTTGACAGAACCGCCACCCCCCCCCCCCCCCCCCAAAAAAAAAAACCACACACATAAAAATCCTACAAACTGTAATGTGGCATTATAAAACAATACATATATAATGGACAATTGAATAAGGATCTAATGAGGATGTAATAATAACAAAATAACAGTAATGATCAAATATTTACTTTGCTCCCCATCTTATATCATTCAGGAAACCATTCTTATTTTAGATGCTAGCATAGGTAGAGGTAGATAGGGATGGGATCCCTGTGGCATAGAGGAAACATATTGCAAAGGGGATGAAATATCATTGTAAAGAAAACAATAGGTGGAGTAATAATTAGAAAACGATATATATATATATATCTATATATCTATATATATATATATATATATATATATATATATATACAAACGCTGCAACAAGACTGTACAGTATGGCTGACGGTGAAGTTGGACATACAGCTGTGTCATTCTCAGTGTTATCCTTTATGTGTGGACATCAGCAGTGTCACTTCTGTAAGTATTTATCAAAGCATGGAGAGAGATATAGTAGAAGGGAATAAAGCACTAACCAATCAGCTTCTAAGGCTGGTCACGCACTACAATGATCTGGGATCGTGGCCGACAGCACGATCGACGAAACATGATGTTGGTCGGTGGTACACACTGAATCGCGCTGTATCGTTCATGGCCGCATTCATGTCGGCCGCCGGGTTATCCCATCTGCTGTGCAGCACAGCAGATGGGACGACGGACGAGTTGGCGGGCAGAAGCATGCAGTAGTGGGTACACACTACCCAATGTGCACGACACATTGGTCCGATTCGCTGGATCGGACGACATATCACATAGTGTGTTCCCTGCCTTTACTTTAATTTTTCAAACACGGCCTGTATAACAAGTGATTCTAATAGTTTCCCCAAATGATATAACTGCACAAGTTCCACTTACTTCAGTTAGGCCAATTTATAGCACTAGTAATTATTCACACTTCCACAGCTTTCACACTGGGGGGGAGGGGGGGGGGGGGTAGATTTACTAAAGCATCTACAACAAACAAATGGTGATGGTGCCCATAGCAACCAATGAGATTCTGTTTATCATTTTCTAGAATGCAATAGAGAAAAGATAGCTAGAATCTGACTGGTTGCTATAGGCAACACCATCACTTGTCAGTTTCCAAAACTTTATTAAATCTACCCCTGAGACTTTTGAAAAGAAAACCTTGATAGATACTTACAAGACCAGTAAATAAATGTTACAGGTAACATAATACTTATATTAGTGTCTGCTTTGTAAACGCTGATGACAGCAGGGCGCTCGCTGAGAAAATTGAGAGTAATCATCACCTTGACGTTACAGAGTATCCACCCAAATAAAAAATGTCTAGGCCCATTAATAACACAGACATAATGATGCCAACTGGCCAGGATCATGTGACCACAGGAACAGAGACCATTAGTCATTCGCTATTACAGTACTTGTCTGTATTATAAATTGATTGGTAGGGTCAGAGCAGTTAACCTAAATTTCTCTATCGTCCTAGTGGATGCTGGGGTTCCTGAAAGGACCATGGGGAATAGCGGCTCCGCAGGAGACAGGGCACAAAAAGTAAAGCTTTAGGATCAGGTGGTGTGCACTGGCTCCTCCCCCTATGACCCTCCTCCAAGCCTCAGTTAGATTTTTGTGCCCGGCCGAGAAGGGTGCAATCTAGGTGGCTCTCCTAAAGAGCTGCTTAGAAAAGTTTAGCTTAGGTTTTTTATTTTACAGTGAGTCCTGCTGGCAACAGGATCACTGCAACGAGGGACTTAGGGGAGAAGAAGTGAACTCACCTGCGTGCAGGATGGATTGGCTTCTTGGCTACTGGACATTAGCTCCAGAGGGACGATCACAGGTACAGCCTGGATGGTCACCGGAGCCTCGCCGCCGGCCCCCTTGCAGATGCTGAAACGAGAAGAGGTCCAGAATCGGCGGCAGAAGACTCCTCAGTCTTCTTAAGGTAGCGCACAGCACTGCAGCTGTGCGCCATTTTCCTCTCAGCACACTTCACACGGCAGTCACTGAGGGTGCAGGGCGCTGGGAGGGGGGCGCCCTGGGAGGCAAATGAAAACCTTTTTTGGCTAAAAATACCTCACATATAGCCTCCGGGGGCTATATGGAGATATTTAACCCCTGCCAGAATCCGTTAAGAGCGGGAGACGAGGCCGCCGAAAAAGGGGCGGGGCCTATCTCCTCAGCACACAGCGCCATTTTCCCTCACAGAAAGGCTGGAGGGAAGGCTCCCAGGCTCTCCCCTGCACTGCACTACAGAAAGAGGGTTAAAACAGAGAGGGGGCACTAATTTGGCGTTAGAAATATATAAAAAAGATGCTATAAGGGAAAACACTTATATAAAGTTGTCCCTATATAATTATAGCGTTTTTGGTGTGTGCTGGCAAACTCTCCCTCTGTCTCTCCAAAGGGCTAGTAGGTCCTGTCCTCTATCAGAGCATTCCCTGTGTGTGTGCTGTGTGTCGGTACGTGTGTGTCGACATGTATGAGGACGATGTTGGTGAGGAGGCGGAGCAATTGCCTGTAATGGTGATGTCACTCTCTAGGGAGTCGACACCGGAATGGATGGCTTATTTAGGGAATTACGTGATAATGTCAACACGCGCCAAGGTCGGTTGACGACATGAGACGGCCGACAAACAATTAGTACCGGTCCAGACGTCTCAAAAACACCGTCAGGGGTTTTAAAACGCCCGTTTACTTTAGTCGGTCGACACAGACACAGACAGGGACACTGAATCCAGTGTCGACGGTGAATAAACAAACGTATTCCTTATTAGGGCCACACGTTAAGGGCAATGAAGGAGGTGTTACATATTTCTGATACTACAAGTACCACAAAAGAGGGTATTATGTGGGATGTGAAAAAACTACCGTAGTTTTTCCTGAATCAGATAAATTAAATGAAGTGTGTGATGATGCGTGGGTTCCCCCCGATAGAAAATATGGGCGGTATACCCTTTCCCGCCAGAAGTTAGGGCGCGTTGGGAAACACCCCTTAGGGTGGATAAGGCGCTCACACGCTTATCAGAACAAGTGGCGGTACCGTCTATAGATAGGGCCGTCCTCAAGGAGCCAGCTGACAGGAGGCTGGAAAAATATCATAAAAAGTATATACACACATACTGGTGTTATACTGCGACCAGCGATCGCCTCAGCCTGGATGTGCAGAGCTGGGGTGGCTTGGTCGGATTCCCTGACTAAAAATATTGATACCCTTGACAGGGACAGTATTTTATTGACTATAGAGCATTTAAAGGATGTATTTCTATATATGCGAGATGCACAGAGGGATATTTGCACTCTGGCATCAAGAGTAAGTGCGATGTCCATATCTGCCAGAAGATGTTTATGGACACGACAGTGGTCAGGTGATGCAGATTCCAAACGGCACAAAGGTGTATTGCCGTATAAAGGAAGAGGAGTTATTTGGGGTCGGTCCATCGGACCTGGTGGCCACGGCAACTGCTGGAAAATCCACCGTTTTTACCCTAAGTCACATCTCTGCAGAAAAAGACACCGTCTTTTCAGCTTCAGTCCTTTCGTCCCTATAAGAGTCATATCTGCCCAGGGATAGAGGAAAGGGAAGAAGACTGCAGCAGGCAGCCCATTCCCAGGAACAGAAGCGTTCCACCGCTTCTGACAAGCTCTCAGCATGACGCTGAGACCGTACAGGACCCCTGGATCCTACAAGTAGTATCCCAGGGGTACAGTTTGGAATGTCGAGACGTTTCCCCTGCGCAGGCTCCTGAAGTCTGCTTTACCAAGGTCTCCCTCCGACAAGGAGGCAGTATGGGAAAAAATTCACGAGCTGTATTCCCAGCAGGTGATAATTAAATTACCCCTCCTACAACAAGAAAAGGGGTATTATTCCACACTATATTGTGGTACTGAAGCCAGAAGGCTAGGTGAGACTTATTCTAAATCTAAAAAAATTTGAACACTTACAAAGGTTCAAATCAAGATGGAGTCACTCAGAGCAGTGATAACGAACCGGGATCCATGTCCCAAATTTGCCCTTATCACTAAGGGTACCTCAGGTTCGTGGTACAGAACTGTCACTATCAGTTTCAGACGCTGCCGTTTGGATTGTCTACGGCACCCCGGGTCTTTACCAAGGTAATGGCCGAAATGATGGTTCTTCTTCGAAGAAAAGGCGTCTTAATTATCCCTTACTTGGACGATCTCCTGATAAGGGCAAAGTCCAGGGAACAGTTGGAGGTCGGAGTAGCACTATCTCGGATACTGTTACAACAGCAGGGGTGGATTCTAAATATTCCAAAATCGCAGCTGATCCCGACAACAAGTCTCCTGTGCTTAGGGATGATTCTGGACACAGTCCAGAAAAAGGTGTTTCTCCCGGAAGAGAAAGCCAGGGAGTTATCCGAGCTAGTCAGGAACCTCCTAAAATCAGTGCATCATTGCACAAGGGCCATGGTAAAAAAATGGTGACTTCCTTCGAAGCAATTCCAGTCGGCAGATTTCATGCAAGAACTTTTCAGTGGGATCTGCTGGACAAATGGTCCAGATCGCATCTTCAGATGCATCAGCGGATAACCCTATATCCAAGGACAAGGGTGTCTCTCCTTTGGTGGTTACAGAGTGCTCATCTTCTAGAGGGCCGCAGATTCGGCATTCAGTTTTGGATGTTGGTGACCACGGAGGCCAGCCCGAGAGGCTGGGGAGCAGTCACACAAGGAAAAAATTTCCAGGGAGTGTGATCAAGTCTGGAGATTTTTCTCCACATAAATATAGCTAAGGGTAAATTTATAATGCTCTAAGCTTAGCAAGACCTCTGCTTCAAGGTCAGCCGGTATTGATCCAGTGGGATAAAACATCACGGCAGTCGCCCACGTAAATAGACAGGGCGGCACAAGAAGCAGGAGGGCAGTGGCAAAAACTGCAAGGACTTTTCGCTGGGCGGAAAATCATGTGATAGCACTGTCAGCAGTGTTTCATTCCGGGAATGGAAACTGGGAAGCAGACTTCCTCAGTAGGCACGACCTCCACCCGGCAGAGTGGGAACTTCATGGGGAAGTTTTCCACATAATTGTAAACCGTTGGGAATTACCAAAGGTGGACACGATGGCGTCCCGTCTGAACAAAAAACGGGACAGGTATTGCGCCAGGTTAAGAGACCCTCAGGCAATAGCTGTGGACGGTCTGGTAACACCGTGGGTGTACCAGTCGGTGTATGTGTTCCATCCTCTGCTTTTCATACCTAAGGTACTGAGAATTATAAGACGTAGAGGAGTAAGAACTATACTCATGGCTCCGGATTGGCCAAGAAGGACTTGGTACCCGGAACTTCAAGAGATGCTCACAGAGGACTTATGGCCTCTGCCGCTAAGAAGGGACTTGTTTCAGCAAGTACCATGTCTGTTCCAAGACTTACCGCAGCTGCGTTTGACGGCATGGCGGTGGAACGCCGGATCCTAAGGGAAAAGGCATTCAGGAAGAGGTCATTCCTACCCTGGTCAAAGCCAGAAAGGAGGTGACCGCACAACATTATCACCACATGTGGCGAAAATATGTTGCGTGGTGTGAGGCCAGGAAGGCCCCACGAAGAAATTTCAACTCGGTCGATTCCTGCATTTCTTGCAAACAGGAGTGTCTATGGGCCTCAAATTGGGGTCCATTAAGGTTCAAATTTCGGCCCTGTCGATTTTTCTTCCAGAAAGAATTGGCTTCAGTTCCTGAAGTCCAGAAGTTTGTCAAGGGAGTATTGCATATACAACCCCCTTTTGTGCCTCCAGTGGCACTGTGGGATCTCAACGTAGTTCTGGGATTCCTCAAAACACATTGGTTTAAAACCAGTCAAATCTGTGGATTTGAAGCATCTCACATGAAAAATGAACATGCTCTTGGACCTGGCCTGGACCAGGCGAGTGTCAAATTGGTGGTTTTTTTTTTTTTCTCAAAAAAGCCCATATCTGTTTGTCCTTTCGGACAGGGCAGAGCTGCGGACTCGTCCCCAGTTCTCTCCCTAAGGTGGTGTCAGTGTTTCACCTGAACCAGCTTATTGTGGTGTCTTGCGCCTACTAGGGACTTGGAGGACTCCAAGTTGCTAGATGTGGTCAGGGCCCTGAAAATATAGGTTCCAGGACGGCTGGAGTCAGGAAAACTGACTTGCTGTTATCCTGTATGCACCCAACAAACTGGGTGCTCTTGCTTTTAAGCAGACTTTTGCTAGTTGGATGTGTAATACAATTCAGCTTGCACATTCTGTGGCAGGCCTGCCACAGCCAAAATATGTAAATGCCCATTCCACAAGGAAGGTGGGCTCATCTTGGGCGGCTGCCCGAGGGGTCTCGGCTTTACAACTTTGCCGAGCGGCTATTTAGTCAGGGGCAAACACGTTTGTAAAATCCTACAAATTTGATACCCTGGCTAAGGAGGACCTGGAGTTCTCTCATTCGGTGCTGCAGAGTCATCCGCACTCTCCCGCCCGTTTGGGAGCTTTGGTATAATCCCCATGGTCCTTTCAGGAACCCCAGCATCCACTAGGACGATAGAGAAAATAAGAATTTACTTACCGATAATTCTATTTCTCGGAGTCCGTAGTGGATGCTGGGCGCCCATCCCAAGTGCGGATTATCTGCATTACTTGTACATAGTTACAAAAATCGGGTTATTATTGTTGTGAGCCATCTTTTCAGAGGCTCCGCTGTTATCATACTGTTAACTGGGTTCAGATCACAGGTTGTACAGTGTGATTGGTGTGGCTGGTATGAGTCTTACCCGGGATTCATAAATCCTTCCTTATTGTGTACGCTCGTCCGGGCACAGTACCTAACTGAGGCTTGGAGGAGGGTCATAGGGGGAGGAGCCAGTGCACACCACCTGATCCTAAAGCTTTACTTTTTGTGCCCTGTCTCCTGCGGAGCCGCTATTCCCCATGGTCCTTTCAGGAACCCCAGCATCCACTACGGACTCCGAGAAATAGAATTATCGGTAAGTAAATTCTTATTATTGTTTTGCAATAAGATTAAATATATACAGAACCATAAATTGATATTGAAGGTAATTAGAGAAGTAAAGGCAGAGAAGAGTTTTCTACAAAAATGCCGTTCATTATTTTTTAAAGGTTTATTCTGGGGAAAAAGGAAAATACATTTTTGTTTGCAAGCATTCTTCTCTGTATGTCAGTACAAACCAAATGTATGGCTCACAGAGGGGTATTCAGTTAGCCCTGATTTAAAAAAAAAGTTAGTTTTTTTTATAGGAGAAAAATGTTCCCTTTTCATGCTTTAATACACGGGATCCTGGATAAGTATCTGGACCCATGTGTTATTACCGGCTCTGAGGGCTGCTTATAGGGGATTATGCTTTGTGTGCCTGATGTACCCAAAGCATAATCCCCAATAAGTGCCGGGAATCTAAGTAATTGAATGGCACCCAGCAAATCAATTTCTAATTGGATACCCCCCACAAGCTGATGAAAACATTGATGATAATAATGAATAAACATTGATAAGAATGAATAAATACTACTACTACTAATAATAATAATAATAATAATAATAATAATAATAATCATCATCATCATCATCAATAGCAACAAATGCTATTTTGCATTTTCACCTTGCTTGTCATAGTACACTACATCAAAATCTCCTGATATGTGCAACATAAACTATTAAAAGTGTGTTGTTAACTATTACCACAACAATGCCCAGGCATAGTATAAACATATACACAGCAGTGCCCAGTCACTGTATGAAACACCACAGTAGGGCCCAATCACAGTATTAATTCTCACAACAGTGCCCAGTCATATTATAAACAGTGCTAAGTCATAGTATTATCACCACAGCCGTGCCCAGTGAGTGTAATATCACAATGGTGCCCAGCCAGTATAAATATACACACAGCAGTGCTAAATCACTGTATTATCACAATAGCACCCAGTCGTAATATAAATATACACAAAGCAGTGTCCAGTCACTGTAATATCACAGTAGTGCCCTGTCAGCATAAATATACACACAGAAGTGCCCAGTCAGTGTGTTAACACAACAGTGCCCTGTCATAGTATACAAACACCCCGCAGTGCCCAGTCAGTGTAATATCACAATAGTGCCCAGTAGTGTGTGTGTGTGTGTACATATCTCTCTCTTTATAATATATATATATATATATATATATATACACACATACATACACAGCAGTGCCCAGTCACTGTATTAAGTATCACAACAGTGCCCAGTCTTCACACAGCACACAAGTCCCCGTCACTTTATGACCCCACAGCAGTGCTCGCTCAGTCAGGGTGTGCAAGCCCAGACAATGAGATCTGTCAGTGATAGAACCCTGACACCACGGGCTCCTGCCACCATTGTTACTGTCACCTTGTGCTTGCCGCATTACTTTCTTTGTGACCTGTGTGAAACCGTCCGTGTTCTGTAGCAGCACTGCTGTGTAAGCACTGGTGTGTCAGCTGTGGTCGGTAGCCGCAGTATGCATGCTGTCTCTGTACTGCTGTGACTTTTGTTCCCCCTGTGCTGTACGGGGCAACCACCCTTCCAGTAACCTGACTGAGATACTGTACATCTCCCCCAACAATACCTTTCCCTGGGGCAGCGGCTGTCTGGCTCTCTCACCTGTGCTCCCGGTGACTGTGTGACGCCACTCCTGCGGTACCAAAGGTCTCCAGGTATTTGTGTGCAGTTACTTTGTACAGGGTAATGCCAATTTAAAGAGACAGTGCACACGGTGAAAGGTAACTTTACAGAGCACAACCACTCCCTATCATTTTATAAAAGGTAATGCCACATTCCTCTGTGCTATTTATGCAACCACTCCCCATTCTAGTGCTGAGAGAAGAATGTCAGCACAAACAAACACTGCAAATATGCATATATAAACAGTCACCAAAACAAATACACATCTAACCATATATTCACTCTAATAACAGCTATACAGCCACAACTTATCTAATTAACAGTGTAATTAGAGAAAGCAACATGTTGTGTAGTGTGTGAATGGCTATTTATAATAATAGAGAAAAAGGAAGAGGCTGACGTTAGCTTCTTATTCGGCCAGCATCTTGAAACCCACACAGGGTGGTCGCTAACATATCACCTACTTACAATTTGCCTTGACCAACAAGCATTTGGGCATGAAAATGGGTAGTAAAGCGGGCACAGGCACCAGATTTTGTAATTTTGAATAAGAAGCTGTAGTTCTGCAAGGGTTAAACAGCATTGGTCAACAGATATGACACTAGAAAACCATACAGGGTGGTCACCCACTTGCAATTTGCCTTGGCCAACAAGTATTTGGGCATGCAAATAGGTGGTAAAGTGGGCACAGGCAGTCTGTTGACCAACGCTGTTTAACCCTTGCAGAACTCCAGCTTCTTATTCAAAATGACGAAATCTGGTGCCTGTGCCCGCTTAACCAACCATTTTCATGCCCAAATGCTTGTTAGTAAAGGCAAATTGCAAGTGGGTGATATGTAAGTGACCACCTTGTGTGGGTTTCAAGTGTCAAATCTGTTGACCAATGCTGTTTAACCCTTGCAGAACTACAGCTTCTTATTCAAAATGATGAAATCTGGTGTTTGTGCACGCTTTACCACCATTTTCATGCCCAAATCCTTTTTGTTTAAGGCAAAATGTAATGTAAATTGGTGTAAGGGACACCATTTTTTGTTTATTTAAGTGTTTTAATATAAAATTTGCTGAATATGAAGCTGGAGCCGAATAAGAAGTGAATAAGAAGCGGGAGCTGAATAAGAAGTGAATAAGAAGCTGGCCGAATAAGAAGCACTTCAGCCTCGTAGAAAAAGGTGTCAATACAATTCTGCTAACAAATAAATAGTATGTAACTCAGGTCTCATTGTAGACTAAAGAAAATTAAATATAACATCCGGGGGTATTTAAAGTTAGAAGAGAGATAAAATTGGGAGAGATAAAGTACCAGCCAATCAGCTTCTGCTTTACATTTTACAGTCTGCGTTTGAAAAATGACAGGAGCTGATTGGTTGGTACTTTATCTCTTACAATTTTATCTTGCTTCAAGCTTCACCAAATACTCCCTTAAATTAAAAAAAAAAGAAGTGGATTAGTATTATGTTGCCAGGTATGTTTACTAAATCGTCCCTACTACAGACTAGGAACAAAGACACCTGCTCAGATTATCATGTGAGACTAGGTCTAAAGGTGGGTACACACTGGCCGATATATCGGGCGTTCTCTTGAACGGCCGATATATCGCGGGTCCATCGGCCAGTGTGTACGGCCGATATGAGTTGTGAACTCCATCGTTCAAAGACAGATCGCGTCGGCCCCGCTGCACAGCCGATGGCCATTATATCTACCGATATATATTAGCGCATCGCTGTGTGTGTACGGGCGGTCGGCCGATCGCTTGTACACATGCTGCGGCAGCCGGCGGTGATTGACAGCTGAACTGGGCGGGTGTGTGTACTCGCCTGCCCAGTTCATGACTTCAGTCCCCAACGGATCGGGCAGTATGTATGCTCAAAACACTGCCCGATCCGTCCAATTGATCGGCAGATATATCTACCAGTGTGTACCGACCTTAAGAGCTAGGTTTTATACATAATATTTTTGTTATTTAAAAAAAAAAAAATACTTTATTGGACAACTGCATAACATTCACATGTACAAACAAGGTAAGAAAAAGGGGATCAGTTTCTCTGGGTGCACTGTATTCCAATGTATCACCTACCCACCTTATTGTTTTGTTTGTGCAAGATACCTTTAAGTGTGTAGAATAGCAGCTAGTACAGTACAGTGTGGTGACATGTGATAACATCTAACACAGATAGCCTCGGCTCTTCATATATGCCTGCGGCATCTGATCAAAGAAAACAGGAATTTACCTACTGTCTATACAGCCACAAGACACTGCATGTAAATAACGTTAGTACCAAGAAGCAGATACTTATCCACACACTTAGGTGTACAGGGACATCAGCCAGCATAGTACAGTGTGATGTCATGTGACAGTATATAACATAGATAGTGATTCTCCATATATGCCAACAGCATCTGACAGAAGAGAATAGGAATTTATCCACTGTATATACAGCTATAGGACATTATATGCAAATACTGACAGTATAAAGGAGCAGATAACTGTCCCATATTATTATCAAACTCGCGTAACAGCTCTCTAATTACCCTAAAGTGTATGTTTATTGTGATTAGATCTAAGCTCTGATTTTCTGACACAGGTCTGTGACAATCAAAAACCAGAATATCACTGATTGTGAATATAGCTACAGGATATTCAATACGAGCACTGTCAGTACAAAGGGGTATAAAATCACCCTGTGTTATCACTGCATTAACGTTATAAGCTCTAAAACTGCCCCATAACCTATATATATGAGGGATGTGGAATGCGACATGGGCATGAGCATAACAGTGATACAATCTGACATCAATTGAATACAAACGTACTATCTCCTGTGAAGGGCATACAATACACGAATGTATATATATATATATATATATATATATATATCAAGTAGGGAATAAGAGCAACTGATATTTGTGTATTACACTACAGAATATCAAGTACGATTACTGTCAATACAGAACTGAATATTAGCTAAATACAGACGGATCACCTTCTATTGGGGCTATATAGCACACAAACGCACAATAACTCAAGTAGGGGATTATGAATTGATCCCTCTTTAAATGGTGTGTATATGATTAATGTGTAATGCTATTAGCTCAAAAGGCTATACAATATAATTAATAAACCTCACATGCATATACTGTACATATATGTATGAATATTTGGATGTAAGTAATATCCCTAATGTGTGTCCTGCCTACAATAAGAAATCACTCATAACTATACTCCATTTGGAGAGAGATACTGCAGGTCTCCATTGATAACACAGTATAGTTACAACATAGCAAGAGATCTTGCTCAGATTTAGCAACATTTGTATCGAGATAACACTCTGGTACCAGGTGCAACATTTAAAAGTAACCATGATTTCTAGCAGGATGGAAGCACAGAATTAATATCTACATTGGGAAAGTTTGTCCCTATCTAACAATAAAAGGCTCATAGACAATCAAGAGCAATTATTATTTATAATAACACAATAAGGTTGATACAGATTTATGAAGAATTTTATTATCAATTAGGGAGTATCATAACAATAATAAATAATACATATACAGAGATATATATATATATATATATATATATATATATATCCCAACTTTTTTCTTCTTAGGAATACAACAGTGGAATACTATGTATGTATAGAATATTAATCAATGACAGGCGGCACACGGCTTTGATTTTAATCTTCTTTATTATTTGACACCAGGACAAATAAATTCTCTCTTTTTCTTTATTTGTCCATTTTTCTGATTCACGTCTACTATTCTTTATTGTTTTTATATTTCACTTTTACGGCCCAATTTAGGGTCATAATACTTCATATGGGACATTAATAAAGTTGAATTATTCCATATGGGTATTGGTAGGTACTACAAAGCAAGTGTTAATATATACGTTTGAAAGAAAGGGGTTGGTTAGTGCGCTTATCCAAAATATACAGCGAAATTCCTTACTGATAAAGTATAGTCTGAAGTCACAAATTGACTTTCTTTAGTCTAATGACCAGTCCAGTGTTCATGTATTAATCTACTTATGTTCAGTTAGATTGCAAAATAGTCCACACTGTACCCCGTTTTAACGGGTGGCAGCTCAGTTCTTCAAATAGTGCCACCTGGTATACGTAGCCCAAAGAGAGAATCTGAAAGTAGAGGAAGAAACAGCAGAGCGCCTATAGTGTAGTATCCCTTAGGTTAGTTTTTGTCACACGCAAGAATAATATTCCGTACCGGATTACGGCTTGACTCAATGCCTATTGGTCCCCGTGGTCTTCTAGTCCATACCTCCGTTGGAATCTAAATAGAGTTTAGGAGACAGGGAATCGCTATATAGCGTAGTAATTATTCAACAATTTGTGTCAGTTTTTTACGTCTCACATAAAGTTACATGCGTACCAGATTAAACAATGGTTTTAGGCGTATCAGTGTAAACACTTAAGTCTTTGTCCTCATCAGAGGGTGGCGGTCATCTGGATACCTGCATTTGCGGACGACTGACTCCCGCTCGAGGGAAACCCGGAAGATGCCGCGAAAGAAAAAAACTATTTTCCTGTGTGTGGAACGCAGAGGCCGGAAGTGGGATGGAACGCACAGGCCGGAAGTGAGGTGTGATTGGCAGGGGAACAGGAGGAAGCAGCTTGTGTTCCCCTGCCAATCACACCTCACTTCCGGCCTGTGCGTTCCATCCCACTTCCGGCCTCTGCGTTCCACACACAGGAAAATAGTTTTTTTTCTTTCGCGGCATCTTCCGGGTTTCCCTCGAGCGGGAGTCAGTCATCCGCAAATGCAGGTATCCAGATGACCGCCACCCTCTGATGAGGACAAAGACTTAAGTGTTTACACTGATACGCCTAAAACCATTGTTTAATCTGGTACGCATGTAACTTTATGTGAGACGTAAAAAACTGACACAAATTGTTGAATAATTACTACGCTATATAGCGATTCCCTGTCTCCTAAACTCTATTTAGATTCCAACGGAGGTATGGACTAGAAGACCACGGGGACCGATAGGCATTGAGTCAAGCCGTAATCCGGTACGCAATATTATTCTTGCGTGTGACAAAAACTAACCTAAGGGATACTACACTATAGGCGCTCTGCTGTTTCTTCCTCTACTTTCAGGTTAATATATACGTATATATATCATAAAAGTATAAATACACAGATCTGATATCAAAAATCTTTATTGGTCTTGGGAAAAGAGTGCACCCAGAGAAACTGATCCCCTTTTTTCTTACCTTGATTGTACGTATTTTAGGATCAGTGGGTAGCACCAGTCTGCAATCATGTATCTGTAGTATTTATAGTTACTGAGAGACTACATCCCTATGACCACCATCTTTTATTAAAATTAATCTGGTGCGGGATTTCTCTGTTTCTTTTAACATTCACATGTATCAGCATACGGTAAAAGGACACAATGACATGTCTGCCAACAATCGGCCGGTATAATCAACATGGTACAGAAAAAAGAAGGTAACTCTGGTCAAGCAAAGGTTATGAAGCATCACTCAATAATCACTTTAAAAGGGCGGATGTCCTAGATCTAGTACTTCAAGATTATACCATGTAGTGTGAGATATGGCTTGTCGTAGGGGGATTTTAACAGGATCATCCAGCATCTGTACGTAAGGGAGCCATATGTCAAAGAACCTCGCTATTTTATTCTCTTTATCAATTAGCATTTCCAGCCACTCCATATGAAATAGATACGATAGTCTTGGTAGAAATAAAGATAGAAACAAGGAATCAGTAGCTATCCATTGTGACAGGATTGTTTTCTTACCAGCTGCCGCTATTTTAGTTAACAACATGCGTTGGCCGATCGGTAGCTTGGGGGTATATGATGTACAATATATGTCCCAGATGACCCATTCCGGGGAGACATCTATGGTGAGATGCAATCTTTCTTTGACAAAGGTTTGTATTAACGGACTTCTGGGCAGCTCCACAAACAATGGTAAATGTCGGCATAGGTCGCGCTGCACTTAAAACATTTAGAATCAGAAGCTACCCCCATTTGAAACCGTAATTTCGGTGTGATATAGGAACGATGTAAAATTTGATAGTTCATCTCAGCGTAGGACGCCGATATGAGAGTTTTGTTGATCCTATTAAACGCAGTAAGCATGGTAGAGATAGTGATAGATGGGAAGTCAGGTAGCCATTTTGCCAATCCCGTTTGAGTGGTCTCCCGGTCAATAGATTTTTTAATAAGCGTGTAGAGCAATGCTGTAGAAGGATGTACTCTAGGTGTCGATTGCAGAGTAGTGTCTAGGGCATTAGTCCTATCTTCTGCAGACATTGTGGCTATAGATTTGTTGATGTAACTACGAATTTTAAAATATATAAATAATGGGATATTAAATTGTGGGAAACTTTCACAGAGGTTTGAGTACGTGCGAACCTGGCAGGTGTCTCTACATATCAACTGGTATAGCAACCGGGTACCCTGGTCTGACAGGGCAGTCAGTGTGGATCGTGCAGCAGTTCCTCGAAAGTCTGGGTTATGGGCCAGGGGAAGGAAAGTCGTGTTATAACTGGAGATACCCATCTTGGAGCGTGTCTGTCTCCATGCCGTGCAGGTCAAGGTCAGCAATATATTGCTTTTGACCTGGTGGGGAAAGGCCGACGGACGCATGTGTAATAAGCTGGCAAGTGAAAACTCAGGGCAGAAGGCCTGCTCCAAGCCGGTATTAGCGAAGGTCTCCGTCTCATGTATCCAGTCAACAGCGTAGCGGTAGTTCGCAGCCAACATGTAGCTTCTAATGCAAGGTAGATTAACACCAGCCAATTTTTGTGATTGGCTCAGTTTAAATAGTGAGATTCTGTTTTTTTTATACGCCCAGGTAAATTCACTAAAGGCCCTATTTAAAGTCTTTCTAGGGTATTCAATTATCCGCAAATTCGCTGCAATTTTTCGGCCGAAAATTTTTCGCGGCAATCGGGCGAAAATTGCCGCGGAAATGCTCCATTTTTCGACCTATTTAATTCCAAACGGGTTTCACGTGAAAATTCTTGCAGTGAAAAGTGCAGGTGAAAATGGGGAAATCAGCCTGTACCCCAAAAAATGCTAAACCTTCATAGGAAAACAGAAGAGAAGTGTGTTAGAGATCACATTAGAGCGTTTTTGGGGACTTAAATTGTGTGAAATGGCTGTTATATGCATTTTTTAAAAAATGCAAAAAAATGATAGAAAGCAAGTTTTTTTGAGCAAAATAAATGCTCTCATTAAATTTGTGGTACATGAAAATGGGTATAAGTATATATTTGGGTCATTTTAGGGTACTTTAAAAAAAAAAGTGGAAACAGACCGATTACTCCCATCTGCAAGCCTAAAAACACCTGTCCCACTCATAAAGCACCCCAATATACCTGTCCCATACCTTGAACCCCAATTTCCATCACTTTGTACTTTTTCACCCCAAAAATTACATGTCATTATTGGCCAATTAAAAATAATTAAAAACCTCAACGTGCCTAAGTAGTCATTAAGGGGGTTGTCCCAGGAGTTCTGTACCATATCCAAACATTTTTACCTTAAAATAGTGACTTTTCTCAACTTTTCACCTGCTTCAGAGTAGGTGAAGTGAAATTAGTGAAAAAATGATCACCGATAAAATTTTCCCGGAAATTTGAATAGGCTGTAATTGCGCTTCGCGGGAAAAGTCAGTTTTTTCGCGCGAAAACCGGACTTTTCACGCGAAAAGTCCGTTATCGCTGCTAATTGAATATACCCTTTAGTCTCTAGGTATGATTTAAAGTCAGGGGAATTGTATAGGTGATAGGGAAACCTCCAATTAAATGAGGTTGTCTTAGGAGAACTCAGCTCAAGTGTGAACCATGTAGGCGCGTGATCAGAAATGGCAATATTTTCTACCTTTGAGTTGCATAACCTAGAGAGCAGTCCCGCAGGGAGCAACCAATAGTCTATTCTAGTAGACGTGGCATGCGGATGCGAATAAAAAGTGTATTCTCGACTAATAGGGTGTTGGTGTCGCCATAGGTCTATTAAATTTAAATGAGGACAACAAGAATTGCAGCGATGCTGATATGGAATAATTCTGTCCACTAGAAATACCTGACCTGTCGAGGGTTGGTTGTAGTGTGGAATTAAAATCACCCCCAATGATCAGACTACCCTCGGCCCACTCCTGAAGTCGGACGTAAACGTCAGAGAAGAAAGCGTTATGTTCCGAATTCGGTGCATATATGGTCACTAGAGTGTAAAGCTCCCCTTCTAGTTGCAATTTTATGAATAGGAACCGACCCTCAACATCTTCAAGAGTATCTAATATATCATAACTAAGGGACTTACGGAATATAATCACCACCCCCTGTTTCTTAGAGGTAAAGGATGCTGACTTATAACCTTGGATCCAACTGTCCCTAAGCACATTGGGGTCCCCTGATTTCCAATGAGTCTCTTGCAACATCGCTATATCTGGCCGTAGGCGTTTGAGATGTTGCAATATATTCCTTTGCTTAATCGGAGTATTTAGGTCCTCCACGTTCCAAGAGAGGAACTTTAGACAAAGGCGGCCATGGAGAGTTTAGATCTACCCGATGCCTGTCCTATCGGACACATAAAACAGTAACAAAATAAACTGTTGGGTTCCCCATATCCCAGCGAGTAGGGAAACCCAACTATCAACAGAAGTAGTGAGCCTATACCATGTTATCAACAATAAAAACCTTCGTAAACATTTTGATACAGTAAGTCCATTTTCCAAATTTTTTTGAACCCATAACAGTGGTCTGAGTGGCTCACTATAAACTAGTAGTATAACACCGATCAGACAAAGGAGGAAGGGGAGAGAAAAAGGGAGGGGTGGGAAAGTGAGGGACAAGAAGAAGAAAAGAGAGGGAGAAAAGAGAAGGGGTGAAAAGGCCCAGTAATTATCAAAGTCAAGAACAATTAGTGCTGCAATAAATAGAACATGAAGAGCATTAGTGATCAGCCATACATTACCAAACATGTCCTCCATAAGGGAGATGATATATAAGTAGATTTTATGGTAAATTGCAATATTAGTCCCTGTCTCTGGAGGCAGGCAAGGAGGGGCGTAAAGATTCTGCAAAAGTCTTGGCCTCCGAAGATGTGTCAAACAGGTACGTCTTGCCATTATGTTGAGCGCGGAGCTTCACCGGATAGAGCAGGGCGAAACGTATTCCTTCGTCGAACAAAATCTTGCAAGTAGGAGAGAATTCCCTTCTCCTCATGGCCACACTGTAGGAGAAGTCTTGAAACAAAAGCAGCTTGTCTCCACAATAGAAGAGCCCCTGAGCTTTGCGGTACGCCTCCATCACCTTGACTTTATCTGTGTAATTTAGTAATTTGAATATGACCGGTCTAGGCCTGCGGCGATCCGTCTGAAAGTCAGGACCAATACGGTGCGCCCGCTCAATTGCCATGGATTCACCATCCACCAAGCAGCCCAGCTCAATCGGTAACCAGGAGGAGACCAGGGACAACAACTCCTTAGGTTTAACAGATTCCGGTAAGCCAATCATGCAAAGATTATTTTGACGATTACGATTTTCTAAATCTTCAAGCTTCTCCTGCATCGCAGAAATGGAAGACGCCTGAAAATCGATGACGGAGCGGGTAGTGGTTAGATCATCCTCTAGGTTCGAAACCCGTTGTTCGACCTCATCCAGCCGTGTGCTATGTTCTTTTAACTGCGTCATGGTGGAGTCAATGGCGTCCTTCAGTCCCGCAAGTTTCTTGTCCAGCAGCGGCGAGAGTATATCAGAGATTTCCTGTGCTCTGGCCACCGCATCCATAGTGTATCTAGTAGGATCTGACACGCCATCCAAGACGTTAGCGGTAGGCGAAGAGGGCGGAGAATTAACAGAAGCCAAGGCAGATGCCCTGGTGTCTTTAGTTTTTGCCAGTGCAGACCCGCGCCGCCCTCTCTGGGGCTTAGCCACGTATTTATCCATGTAAGCATAGAAGTGGCACGTCACAGTGAAGAAGTAGGTAATATCAAATATACTGCCCTGCAGGGAGTAGTGAACCCGTTGAACTATAAGTGCTCAGCCACTGCAAATGATATATTAGATCACCACAACCTGTTTCTAGGCAATATCAACGTATAGCAGGGCCTATATAAGACAGGCCGCAATCAGGGGTCCAGCGGTCCCTGTGCTAAGACCTCAAAAGCATGCCAAATTGATGAAGTATAGAGGAGGTTGTCAAAGCAGGGTTGGTGGCACAATTCCTGACCCTTCCTACTGGGCTAGGCTGGGTGAGAAGTGGTCTGCAACCCCTGCATCTGCGAAGCGCAGGAGTCACTGGCTCCAGGACCTCAGGGGACAGGGGCCAGGAAACAGAGTCAAACTGTGTCCGAGGTGTAAAGGCAGGGGGAGGCGGCGGAGCCCGCGACTCCCAGGAATCCCTATGGTGCCAAGCAGGACAGGCTGGTGGATGGAGAGGGGCTCAATGTTACTGCCCGTAGCAACTGACCCCAGGTGACCGGTGGCTTCGATCTGCAGGAGTACAGTGAGGTGTGTGTGGGCCCAGCACGAGTTCAATGGAGGCAGCGGGGGGGTGTCTCCTCCACAGGCGGGCACACGCGCCGTCCTCCGGCAACGTTCTTCACCGCCAGTGTCAGCAGCACGAAGCACGGGGGAGCAGAGAGCCGAGCGGAGCCTTCAGCGACGTCCGTCCCAGGTATAAAGCCAGGCGGGGAGGGTGAAGGTTAGGGCGCCCAGCCACTTCCAATATGGCGGCTGTGGGCAGCAGACGCCACAGCTGGTGCTCAGATTCCAGGGAAGGAGGCGGTGGGGAGCCGGGGAAGTGGTCTCCTCTTACTCACCACTATCTCCGCTGGACCCTGGTGCAAATTCGGGGCTCAGGTCCCGGTATACACCCCCGTAAACAGCACTCTAGGTAGCAGCGGAGAGCTCTGCTAAAACGCGGCCAGCATAGGGTCCGCCCACCGGAAGTCATAGTACATATTTTTACTACAGAGGAAAGCACATATTTTTGTTATTTTATTATTATGTTTTCTTAAATGTTGCCTCTAGAATGTTGTGTTGCAACGTGCAGGTGTTTCTAAGAGGCAGCTACTTATACTTCATGGCAATTTCATGCACGCCCATTTCTGTGGGTTGGCAAATCATCTTCGTGGAAACCATGGAAATTATACATCAAAGTCCAGCCTGCAAACCCAATAAGTCTCCCGTAAAAGTAGGGAATATTAGGAGGTTTTTATTAGTTTAACACCTTTGAGCATTAGACATTTTATTCCATTTTGAGAGTGTACCTAGATATTAACCATTCCACAAAGGTGCAACAGAAAGGTGCAAAATGTGTCCCAACAAAAGTAGCAACAAAATGATAGAACCAACTCAAAGCTAGTCGAAGAATCAAGTCCTTTAGCACACAGGCTACTCTCACTTCTGCAAGGAAGGGAAACTTGAGTTCTTGTATATGCTTCAGCTGCACTAGGGATGGACATTGAATGGGTTACCATAGATTACTATCTACAGTCTTTATCAGTGGCGCCAGCAGTACCTTCCCTAATGACAGTAAACCATCAATGCAAAACTATGGATGGTTTGAACCACTGGTGGGCAGCACAAGTGTGAACATGTGAACATGGGGGCCTATCAGAGAGGAAGGGCCAGGCTAAGTGACGGAACAATGGAAGGTCAGGGGAAAAGAGACTGTTGCCAAGTGACCATTGAAACATAGCCATTGATGGAGAACCATCACACCTCTGCCATCTATGGCAAAACATCGACAATTGGAAGAAAACCAGTGATAGTTGCTAAACATCAATGGTCAATGTCCATCCCTAATCTCCACTCCTTTATTTCATTTAAATAATCACATCCCTCAAAACAAAATCCCGGTTTTGCATGTTGGTGTAGCGAACAAAACACACCTATGTGTCCAATTTTGCTCCTGGTGCCAAATTCTTCTCAATGGACAATACACCCACAAAGATGCCCCCATCTTGGCATGCAACTCTATGTGCTACTAAAATATGGGGGCATATATTCAATATCAAATGATCACTATTTTGACAAATGCTAGTGTGATGTTCACCTCAGAGATAATACAGCCTGAATAAACACACCACAAAGGAATATATTAGCACTGATGAGTACATCTGTTGATGAGCTGCTCCAGAGCATCGTGGTAGGAGTCCGGAGACAAGGGGCAGGTGTTTGGAGGCAATGTCTAGTTCGGGGGCCCCTTATAGATCGCTTTTATGCCATTAAACTGACTGCTTGATGGCACTGCAGGGTTCCCTGAACCTCACAGCACTGCTACCTGCATTACGATCTGCCCCCATATGGAAAGGGGTGAAACGCACAGGTGGTGGGGCCCACCGTGGATATTCCTAGGTTTTCGTGTGGCTAGTCCGACTCTGGTACCTAACTTAAATTGGGACAATCGGCATAGCCAGAATACGATAGGGGCGCAGGGGATACTGTACCCTGTATACCCCCCTTCCCCCGGTCAGGCGGTAGGGGATGTTCTATCTTCCGCTCAGCATGTATGACCTGGAGCAGTAATTTCTGCTAATTACTCCTTTACTGCACAGATGATGGGAGATAAGGTGGGAGGGAGAACTGTAGAAGGGAGCACTGGGTTGAATGAAGAGGCCCCGGTACATGACTTCCAGGGTGATAGTGGAGTGGGCATAATATTCATCATTTTCCGGTGGGAGGGCAGCTTGCTTGACTGCTGATATCTCCTGTTCCTGGAAATAGATTTCTTAGCTTTCAATGTGATAAAAAAAACTAGAGACTCCACCTTTTAGGAGGTACTGGGACTTGGGGATCAGAGTTCAGGAGCCAGAGCAAGCCACCTGATGTAAATATAAATAAAGCTGGAGCAGGGACCAGTAGAAACAAGCTGGCAGTGTCCACTGAAAAGGGAGAGTCCCACCTTTTGGAGTATACCCTCTGAAAAAGTCAGACAGAACCTGAGATATCCGGCTGGGAAGGGCAATTAACATGCTCAGATGGGGACCACTGCTTTGAAGTCAGATATCTCCGGTTCCCCAGGGCCGATTTTTAAAACTCTGGTACCCCTGAAAAAAGGGACCCTCAGCTATCAGACTTATACTCCTTATACTTCTGGGTCCCTTGGGCAAGTGCCCATTTAGCCCATAAGAAAAGATGCCCTGGTTCAAACTGGGTTATTCCTGGGTTGGCCCCTTTCACATTGCACCCATGTGCAGGGTTTTTTCCCTCTGCCGGTGCTTGAAGATGACATAATCCCCAAACCTGGGTCGGATAAGCCTGGTCACTTGTTTACACTGCGCTATTACCATGACCCTGGTAGCTACCTGGGGTGGATTTCTGGGTAACTGGACGGGTTTTTTTTTTTGGGGGGGGACCCTTTTCCACTGAGCTGTGACCCGGGTTATTGCGGCAATGGAAAAGAGGTATAAATGGATCCTTTGGCAGGAATGTTTCTATAAAAAGTTGATAGATTTTGTACTAATGGAAATTAGATGCATTGACAAACACAGTGAACACAGCTAATTTGTAATCAATATTTTCATTCGGGATGCGTTTGGCATCCCAGCCGCCAGAACGCTGGCGTTCATGTGACTGATACTGGAATCCAAACACCACTCAGAACACCAGCACTATAACACCGATAGCCAAAATCCCGATGGTGAGTACGGCGCAATGCAGAAGTCTTCAGCGCGGTACAGAGGAGGGGGCCTACCCGGAGGTGCCCACGGGCCCCCTCCTCTGTACGGTGCTGTAGACTTCAGCATTGCGCCTGAGTCCACTGCGCATGTGCAGGTCTCCGGAAACACGGCACCCACAATGATCCGTAGACCTATCTGGCTACTGCGCATGCATGGCGGCCATTTTGGTGGCAATTTCTGCCGCGACCGCAGTGCCCAATGCTAGACTACGGAAAGGTAAGTATTAAAATGGGTGCAATGTGTGTGGTGTGGGCCCCCCCTGGACCCAGGGGCCCATGTGCATTAAAATGGGTGCATTAAAATGGGTGCAATGTGTGTGGTGTGGGCCCCCCTGGAACCAGGGGCCCATGTGCACTGCACCCATTGCACCCATTATAGAAACGCCAATGGTGTGGACTGTGCAGAGTGGATGCAATTTGATAGGAAGGTTTATGAAAGCTATGTGGGCGGTTCTGGAATTTGATACGCTTCCCTGAAGAGTTGAGTTTTCAGGGAATGCTTGAAGGTTAGGAGAATAGAGGAGAGTCTTATTGTGCATGGTAGGGCATTCCACATAGTGGGTGCAGCCCAAAGAAAGTCCTGCAGTCGTGAGTGGGAGCGAGTAATGAGTGTGGATGAGAGACATAGATCTTGTGAAGAGCGAAGAGGTCGGGTTGGGAGATATTTTGAGATAAGCGAAGTGATGTACGTTGGTGTAGTATGGTTAATGGCCTTGTGTGTGAGTAAAAGTATTTTATATTGAATACTGTAGAATACAGGTAACCAATGGAGGGACTGACAGAGAGAATCTGCAGACGATGAACATCTAGCGAGGAAGATTATACTCGCAGCTGCATTCTGAATGGATTGTAGTGGTGAGAGTCTCGTTTTGTGAAGACCAGTTAGGAGACTATTGCAATAATCAATGCGGGAGATAATGAGAGCGTGGATTAGAGTTTTAGCAGTGTCTTGTGTAAGGTATGGTCGTATTTTGGATATGTTTTTTAGATGCATGTAACATGATTTTGAGATAGATTGAATGTGGGGAACAAAAGACAGATCAGAGTCCAGGAAGACACCTAGGCAGCGAGCTTGTGGGGTAGGAATGATTGCCGAGTTTTCAACAGTGATAGAGATATAAAGTTGGTACCTACTATTGGCCGGTGGAAATATAATTAACTCTGTTTTTGAAATTTTAAGTTTGAGGTGTCGAGATGTCATCCAAGATGAAATGGCAAAAAGGCATTCAGTAACACGGCCCAGTACAGATAGAGACAAATCAGGGGAGAATAGGTAGATTTGAGTATCATCTGCGTTCAGATGATACTGAAATCCAAAAGAGCTGATTAGTTTACCAAGAGATGAGGTATAGATTGAGAAAAGTAGAGGACCTAAGACTGAGCCCTGCGGTACTTCAATTGAAAGAGATAGCAAAGAGGAGGTAGATTCAGAGAAGCGAACACCGAAGGAGCGATTAGATAGGTAGGCTAGGAACCAAGAAAGGGCTGTGTCTTTAAGACCTAGGGATTGTAGTGTCTGTATGAGAAGAGAGTGGTCTACAGTGTCAAATGCAGCAGATAGATCTAGAAGAATAAGTAGTGAGTAGTGGCCTTTAGACTTCGTAGTGACCAAATCATTAACCACTTTAGTCAGTGCTGTCTCTGTGGAATGTTGGGAACGGAAGCCTGACTGAAGTGGGTCCAACAAAGTGTATGAGTTAAGAAAGTGTGTGAGTCGAGTGTAGGCAAGTCTCTCAAGTAGCTTAGAGAGACAAGGGAGCTGAGAGATAGGGCGGTAGTTTGAGAGAGCATTAGGGTCAGAATTTTGTTTCTTTAAAATGGGAGTAATCACTGCATGCTTCAACAGTGAGGGAAAAATATCAGTAGAGAGAGAGAGATTACAGATGTTAGTTAAGGTAAGAATGAGCACCGGAGACAGAGCTTTACTTATTTATGAGGGTAAAGGATCAAGATGAGAGGTCATAGAGAAGCAGGATGAGAAGAGTGATGATACTTTATCTTCATTGGTGGGATCAAATGAAGAGAGAGTGCCAGCGGGTTCAGGTAAAGAACTGAGCAGGTCACTGGCTGACGAAGAGCATACCATTTCATCTTGGATCTTATCAATCTTCTCCTTGAAGTAGGAAGCAGGATCTTGTGCCTTGATAGTGGCTGGTGGGGTAGGTGAGTGAAGATTCAGTAGTGATTTAAATGTATTCAAGAGTAATTTGGGGTTAGAGGCTTGAGCAGAGATGAGAGTTTGGAAATATGTTTGTTTGGCAGTGTCCAGGGCATTTTGATAAGAGTGGTAGACAGTCTTATATGTGAGGAAGTCACTTGAAATACAAGATTTATGCCACTGCCATTCAAGTTTACGTGTGAGTTTTTGTAGATGTCTTGTTAATTTAGAGTGCCATGGTTAACATCTAGACCTACATGGAGTGTGATGGTTAGCTGGAGACACTTCATCAAGGGCTATTTCTAGAGTCTGGTTCAGGTGTGATACAGCCATCTCAGGAGAGGTGACTGCAGAGATAGATGAAAGCAGTTGTTGGAGTGAGGTGTAAAGTTCTTGAAGATTAAGTGTGTTAATATTTCTGTGGGTTTGGGGAGGATTGGAGGACTTCAGCAACACTGAGTTTGAATTAATGGAGGAGAGCATGCAGGTGATAAGGTTGTGATCTGAGATGGGGAAAGGAGTGTTAGTGAATTCAGAAATGGAGCATAATCTGGTGAATAGTAGATCAAAGCATTGGCCCTCCCAATGAGTAGAGGAGTTAGTCCTTTGGGAGAGGCTGGGAGAGGAGGTTAGAGAGAGTAGTTTGGAGGCATGAGCAGCAGATTTTGGACAATCAATAACAATATTGAAATCACCCATGATTATGGTGGAGATGTCAGAGGATAGGAGGTGAGGAAGCTAGGCAGAAAAATCTTCCAGAAATTGTTTGGGATGCCCAGGTGGGCGATAGATAGCTGGAACACGCAGAGAGAAAGGAGAGTAAACCCTGATGGAATGTACTTCAAATTATGTAAATGTGAGTGATGGAACCTGTGGTAGAAGAGTGTATGCGAAAGATTGGGAAAGTAATAATCCAACCCCACCACCATTACTGTTACCAGTCCTGGAGGTGTGTGTGAAGTGGAGACCACCATGTGATAGTGCTGCAGGGGAGGCCATGTCTGATTGTGTTGGCCATGTTTCCGTTATAGCCAGCAGATTGAAGTTGTTAGATATGAAAAGGTCATGGATGGATGTTAATTTGTTACAAACAGAGCGTGCATTCCATAAGGCACATTTTAGTGAGCTGGATTATGATGGAAGACATGTGATGTTTATGAGGTTAGCTGTACTTCTATGTTGCTGTGAATCAGGTGAATGTGAGCGATGCAAGTGGTTGGGTCCTGGATTTGATGAAATGTCACCAGCTATCGGAAGCAGAAGAGAGAGATAAATGTGGGTGTCAGAGGTTTGATTATGTTGTAATAAAAAAAAAAAAACATACCTATTCATAGCAATGTCCTTCTTATTACAAGGTAAATATTTAAGACATTGATTATTATTATTATTATTATTAATATACTACAGGTATAGAAATTACTGAGGTAATTGTGGAGAGTTTGATGATTAGGTTCCATAAGGAAAATAGACTTTATTGATTATCTGTATGTGCTGTACTAGCATTGTCACTTCTCAGCTTCAGAAGGTCAAGTCCTATAATTCAGGTTACACGGGTATTGCTAAAGCACTAGTTCCTGTGGCCACTTGAGGCACAGGGTATACAGTGATTTCTATGTCTCTGTGTTTTTGGAGCTTGCCATATTGAGACTGTCACTGATTAGTGGTTACTGATTACCAGCACAAGCTGACAGTTGTGAACTCACTGTCTGAGATATTAATCCACCTATAGCCTACATAATTCTTTTCTATGCCAGCCTCACAGAAGTATGCTCGAGTCCAATGTCATACATGCATACAGAACATTTTCATCAATTAAGGCAATCGGAAAATAAGTGGGAAGAAAAGATTGTTTTGTTCTGGGTGGTAGGGGTCATACTGGAAAGTCAGCGGGCATTGTTATAGAGTTAATTTTAGCAAATCAAACAGAATGAACAGAGGTTATTATTATGCAATATTTGTGTATAGTCACATAAACCTGAGCTGGCTATTAAATAATGAGACTGCACTTGTAAAAATAAACCATACTGCGAAAGTTAAAAGGGAGTGGGGGAACATTGACCTTGGACTATCCCAAAATGGTTTTGCAAGATTCAACCCTCTCGCACAGATAGTTTGCGGTCACACAGCGTTTAAAAAATGCATCCCATGAATCATAAAAATGCTTAGTTCAAAAGTAGAGTAACGTGTTAACTTTAGTTTAATTGAACAAAATTCCCACCAAATCTTCCCGCATACTAAACAAGGCTTACGAGGATGACGAAGATGATGAACATCCCAGAATGCCTTGCACATCAAAAACAAACAAAAATGTGGAAAAATGTGAGAAAATTGTTTGAATTTACCATCGACTCGGCATCTAAATGATAGCAGAAAGGGTAAACATCGACAAAGAAACTGTTAGGCAAGTTTTGCATCAAGATCTTAATGTGACAAAAGTTTCTGCCAAGATGGTTCCAAGGCTTCTGAAAGTGAATTTTGGTACAAATTCAAATGGATTCTCATTTTTTAGATAAAATTATTACCTGCAATTAAACATGGATCTTCCAGTACGATCCTGAGACAAAATGCCAGTCCACACACTGGAAAACACCATCATCACCAAGAATGAAGAAAGCAGGTCCAAGCAAATCCAATATTGGCAGACTGTGTACCAGAAGGTGCAACAGTGAATCAACATTACAAAAAAAAAATGTTCTAGAAACTTTGTGGGAGAAAATCAGAAGGAAGAGGTCAGAGTTGTATAAAAATAGTTTCATCCTCCATCAGGACAACGCACCAGTCCACACATCTCTCTCTGTGAAGCAGTTTTGGCCGAGAAAAAAATTGCAGTGCTAGAACACCCTCCATACTCGCCAGACCTAGCACCCTGTGACTTCTTTCTTTTCCCTAAAGTCAAATCTGTACTGAAGGGAACCTGTTTTGCATCAGCTACTGAGGTAAAGAAGAAAACAACAACAGTGCTATTGAGACAGCTCAAAGATAATGAGCTACAGCACAGCTTTGACCAATGGAAAACAAAAATGTAGTGGTGTATGGATGCAAAAAGAGAGTACATAGAAGGGTAATGGAGTTAAAATGTACTTACTATAATGAAATGTAAATTTTAGTATCAGTCTCGTTACTTAATAGTCACACCTCATGTCATAGCAAGGCGATTTCTAGCAGCTGGCCACACAGAAGATTGCAATGGGTCATTTGACCTGTAACTGCTGACAAATGCAGCACATAGGGTCATAGATAGATAGATAATGGCCAGTATTCTGGAAGAGATGATAGTGTGGCTGAGATATGGAGGAGAGAGATGATGGTGTGTTTGAGAGATGCAGATGGAAAATTATGTGGCTGAGAGATGTAGAAGGGGATATGATGGTGTGGCTGAGAGATGCAGGGGACAAGAGGCTGGAAAGACAGGATGCTGGAGTGCGGGACAGGAGGCTGGAGAGACAATGGGGCAATAGGGGACACAGGTTGCAAGAGTCTGGTTGAACCTCTGTTGTATGATGATGACATTGGTTATATTCCTACACAAACAGGCATCTTCCAGACCATGTGATCTCTTACATGAATAGTGCATACCAGGTGAAGGCACTGTCTGCCCAGGGAGGATCAACTTCTTCAGCGGTTCCCCCTTGTGAGAAACCACCATATAGGTAAGGTGTATTAGAATGGAATGGTGAGGAATGCTCTCAGAGTGACGAGAAATGGGTGGAGTGTTATGCTAACATGACCCGTTTTGAGTGGCCACGTCCCATGTGATATATGGCCACGACCATTTTGTGTGTGTGTGCACAACAAAAGTGTACCACTGAGAAACTTGGTTTACTTGGGCCACTGGGCATTACAGTTACTGCCATAGTCCTCAGACCACATTCCCAGGATGGTGATAGTAACACCAGAGTAGAAGAATAAATATTTTATCAGTTAAATAAAATACTGTTGTCTTTCTTTTTTTAATGTATAATAAAATAATTACATTATTTTACACCCCCCCCGTCTGCTGTTTGTCTGTGACCCCTCCCCCTTTCTAGCACCTGATATATAATTATCTCCAGAATGACTGAGCAACTGCCACTGTTTGTCTGCATGTGTGAGAAAGGCATTTGGGAGCAAGGCAATGGGAGCAGTATTTGGATGGCTTGTTGTTCCTTGTAGTGCTAACGGGAGATCCTGGAGGTGGCTCCCGGGTAAGTTAGCTCTCTGTCTGGGTGTGTTTTAGTAATAGCCTTTATCATGAGGCCTTACTGAAGACAAATCGCATGGCCCTATGTGGGCACTGCTATTATGTAGTGTTAGGACTGCTGATATCAGAGAAGCCGTGAAGTGGCTCAGCAGCTAAACACGTGTGACCAATTCCCTGAATTTCTATTACCAAATAGGTTCAGATATGGTTACAGGTAATTTTTTAGTGTGCTGGGAGGACTCCAAGGGGGAAAAAGCACCCTCCCTCTCTGTCTGTTGTTTGTGACCACTCCCCCTTTCTAGCACCTGATATATAATTATCTTAAGGAATGATTGAGCAACTGCCACTCTTTGTCTGCATGTGTGAGAAAGGCATTGAATGGGAGCAGTATTTGGAAGGCACACTGTTCCTTGTAGTACTAATGGGAGATCCTGGGGGTGGCTCCCGAGTAAGTTAGCTCTCTGTCTGGATGTGCTTTAGTAATAGCCTTTATCATGAGGTCTCACTGTAGACAAATCACATGGCCCTATGTGGGCACTGTTATTATGTAGTGTTAGGACTGCTGATATCAGAGAAGCAATGAAGTGGCTCAGCAGCTAAACATGTCTTTGCAAACACTCGTGACCAATTCTCTGAATTTCTATTACCAGACAGGAGCAGATATGGTTACAGGTAATTTTTTAGTGTGCTGGGGTAGATAATGGAAGGAGGGGGTGAGAGGTTGGACAAAGAGGGAGGAATAGGGCAGAAAGGAAAGAGAAGAAGGGTAAGGGAGTTATGGGTACGGGTAGCATGAGGAAAAGAGAGCCATGTGAGAGGGGAATCAGAATGAGGATGACTGAGGTCGGGGAGGTGTGATACCCTGCAGTTGCCATTTTGGAAAGGGGCTGAAGCCAGTGCCATTTTAAAATAAAGTTGATTTAAAAAATATCAGTTGGAGGAGTGACAGCTGTAGCTGTGGTGACGCCATTGCACAGTGATAAGCAGCTGAGCGAGGCAGAGGAAAAAAATCTAGAGCATCTGGGACTTGTAGTGCCACATATCAAGCCTAGCTGAGAGTCCTGTACAATTGTTTGTTGCGCCTATATTTTGAAGGGTATATCACATCCTGACTTAGGTCCTCAAATTTGGTGAGAGGAACCCATTATTACACACAACGTCCATGTGTGCTACAGTGCTAGAGAGACACCTGGCTCCTGCTTTATATATCAGCGCTACAACATTGCTATTTGGCCTTCAGTTGTAAATAAACTGTAAGAACCTAATGTGGGCACAAAGAATTAACCATAACCTGGCTTATCAGTGATATGTCGTCTGTATTAGGTTATAGGGACATTCTACTAATGTGTAAGTACGTTGCTAATTAAGTTTAGGGAATAGTTAATTATAAAAATGGTAATAGCTATAGTTATTGTAACATATAAGATTTATTTTGTGTTTATTGAGCCAAACCGATTATTCTATAACAGTGGTCCATTCTGGTAATTTTGGGTTACTAGAAATAAAATCTGAATATTTTTGCATAAGTTTTGTCTCTCATTGTCTGTGTCTGGTTAGGGAATCCCTGCCTCCCTGCCAGGCATGGTCTGAGTTAGGAATTGCTGCCTTGCCAGCTAACACCTGCACCACACCATGGGGGAGATTCAAATGTTTGAAAAGTCAGTTGGGAGTCTGTTTTTGCTATTTAATAGACAGGAAAAAACAGACACCCAACCGACTTTTCAAACATTTGAATCTCCCCCCATGTGTATCCTTACCAATGGAATATTACAGCGGTAATGATGGAGGAAATTGGGAGGAGGATAATGAACATTGAAGAGAAGAAGGTGCAAGGGTTATAATAAGAATTTACTTACCGATAATTCTATTTCTCGGAGTCCGTAGTGGATGCTGGGGTTCCTGAAAGGACCATGGGGGATAGCGGCTCCGCAGGAGACAGGGCACAAAAAGTAAAGCTTTTCCAGATCAGGTGGTGTGCACTGGCTCCTCCCCCTATGACCCTCCTCCAGACTCCAGTTAGGTACTGTGCCCGGACGAGTGTACACAATAAGGGAGGATTTTGAATCCCGGGTAAGACTCATACCAGCCACACCAATCACACCGTACAACTTGTGATCTAAACCCAGTTAACAGTATGATAACAGAGGAGCCTCTGAAAGATGGCTCCCTAAACAATAACCCGAATTAGTTAACAATAACTATGTACAAGTATTGCAGATAATCCGCACTTGGGATGGGCGCCCAGCATCCACTACGGACTCCGAGAAATAGAATTATCGGTAAGTAAATTCTTATTTTCTCTATCGTCCTAGTGGATGCTGGGGTTCCTGAAAGGACCATGGGGATTATACCAAAGCTCCCAAACGGGCGGGAGAGTGCGGATGACTCTGCAGCACCGAATGAGAGAACTCCAGGTCCTCCTTTGCCAGGGTATCAAATTTGTAGAATTTTACAAACGTGTTCTCCCCTGACCACGTAGCTGCTCGGCAGAGTTGTAATGCCGAGACCCCTCGGGCAGCCGCCCAAGATGAGCCCACCTTCCTTGTGGAATGGGCCTTAACAGATTTAGGCTGTGGCAGGCCTGCCACAGAATGTGCAAGTTGAATTGTGTTACAAATCCAACGAGCAATCGACTGCTTAGAAGCAGGCGCACCCAACTTGTTGGGTGCATACAGTATAAACAGCGAGTCAGATTTTCTGACTCCAGCCGTCCTTGAAATGTATATTTTTAAAGCTCTGACAACGTCCAACAACTTGGAGTCCTCCAAGTCGCTTGTAGCCGCAGGCACTACAATGGGCTGGTTCAGGTGAAACGCTGATACCACCTTAGGGAGAAAATGCGGACGCGTCCGCAGCTCTGCCCTATCCGAATGGAAAATTAAATAAGGGCTTTTATAAGATAAAGCCGCCAGTTCAGATACTCTCCTGGCGGACGCCAGGGCCAGTAACATAGTCACTTTCCATGTGAGATATTTCAAATCCACATCTTTTAGTGGTTCAAACCAATGGGATTTGAGGAAATCTAAAACTACATTTAGATCCCACGGTGCCACCGGAGGCACCACAGGAGGCTGTATATGCAGTACTCCTTTGACAAAAGTCTGGACCTCAGGAACTGAGGCCAATTCTTTTTGGAAGAATATTGACAGGGCCGAAATTTGAACCTTAATAGATCCCAATTTGAGACCCATAGACAATCCTGATTGCAGGAAATGTAGGAAACGACCCAGTTGAAATTCCTCCGTCGGAGCACTCCGATCCTCGCACCACGCAACATATTTCCGCCAAATGCGGTGATAATGCTTCGCGGTGACTTCCTTTCTTGCCTTAATCAAGGTAGGAATGACTTCTTCTGGAATGCCTTTTCCTTTTAGGATCTGGCGTTCAACCGCCATGCCGTCAAACGCAGCCGCGGTAAGTCTTGGAATAGACACGGTCCCTGCTGAAGCAGGTCCTGTCTTAGAGGTAGAGGCCACGGATCGTCCGTGACCATCTCTTGAAGTTCCGGGTACCAAGACCTTCTTGGCCAATCCGGAGCCACTAGTATCGTTCTTACTCCGCTTTGCCGTATGATTCTCAATACCTTTGGTATGAGAGGCAGAGGAGGAAACACATACACCGACTGGTACACCCAAGGTGTTACCAGCGCGTCCACAGCTATTGCCTGCGGATCTCTTGACCTGGCGCAATACCTGTCCAGTTTTTTGTTGAGGCGAGACGCCATCATGTCCAACATTGGTCTTTCCCAACGGTTTATTAGCATGTGGAAAACTTCTGGATGAAGTCCCCACTCTCCCGGGTGAAGATCGTGTCTGCTGAGGAAGTCTGCTTCCCAGTTGTCCACTCCCGGGATGAACACTGCTGACAGTGCTATCACGTGATTCTCCGCCCAGCGAAGGATCCTGGCAGCTTCTGCCATTGCACTCCTGCTTCTTGTGCCGCCCTGTCTGTTTACATGGGCGACTGCCGTGATGTTGTCCGACTGGATCAACACCGGTCTTCCTTGAAGCAGAGGTTCCGCCTGGCTTAGAGCATTGTAGATTGCTCTTAGTTCCAGAATGTTTATGTGAAGAGACTTTTCCAGGCTCGACCACACTCCCTGGAAGTTTCTTCCTTGTGTGACTGCTCCCCAGCCTCTCAGGCTGGCGTCCGTGGTCACCAGGATCCAATCCTGTATGCCGAATCTGCGGCCCTCCAATAGATGAGCCCTCTGCAACCACCACAGAAGAGATACCCTTGTCCTTGGAGACAGGGTTATCCGCAGGTGCATCTGAAGATGCGTGCATTGATGTACAGACACCTTTCCTGGTTTTAGGAGATTCCTGACCAGGTCGGATAACTCCTTGGCTTTTTCCTCGGGAAGAAAAACCTTTTTCTGAACCGTGTCCAGAATCATCCCTAGGAACAGCAGACGAGTTGTCGGCATTAATTGGGATTTTGGAATATTCAGAATCCATCCGTGCTGCTTTAGCACCTCTTGAGATATTGCTAATCCCATCTCTAGCTGTTCTCTGGACCTTGCCCTTATTAGGAGATCGTCCAAGTATGGGATAATTAATACGCCTTTTCTTCGAAGAAGAATCATCATCTCGGCCATTACCTTTGTAAAGACCCGAGGTGCCGTGGACAAACCAAACGGCAGCGTCTGAAACTGATAGTGACAGTTTTGTACAACGAACCTGAGGTACCCCTGGTGTGAGGGGTAAATTGGAACGTGGAGATACGCATCCTTGATGTCCAAGGATACCATAAAGTCCCCTTCTTCCAGGTTCGCTATCACTGCTCTGAGTGACTCCATCTTGAACTTGAACTTCTTTATGTACAGGTTCAAGGACTTCAGATTTAGAATAGGCCTTACCGAGCCATCCGGCTTCGGTACCACAAATAGAGTGGAATAATACCCCTTCCCTTGTTGTAGAAGAGGTACCTTGACTATCACCTGCTGAGAGTACAGCTTGTGAATGGCTTCCAAAACCGTCTCCCTTTCGGAAGGGGACGTTGGTAAAGCAGACTTCAGGAAACGGCGAGGTGGATCTGTCTCTAATTCCAACCTGTACCCCTGAGATATTATCTGCAGGATCCAGGGATCTACCTGCGAGTGAGCCCACTGCGCGCTGTAATTTTTGAGACGACCTCCCACCGTCCCCGAGTCCGCTTGAGAAGCCCCAGCGTCATGCTGAGGCTTTTGTAGAAGCCGGGGAGGGCTTCTGTTCCTGGGAAGGAGCTGCCTGTTGCTGTTTCTTCCCTCGACCTCTGCCTCGTGGCAGATATGAATAGCCCTTTGCTCTCTTATTTTTAAAGGAACGAAAGGGCTGCGGTTGAAAAGTCGGTGCCTTTTTCTGTTGGGGAGTGACTTGAGGTAGAAAGGTGGATTTCCCGGCTGTAGCCGTGGCCACCAAATCTGATAGACCGACTCCAAATAACTCCTCCCCTTTATACGGCAAAACTTCCATATGCCGTTTTGAATCCGCATCGCCTGTCCACTGTCGCGTCCATAAAGCTCTTCTGGCCGAAATGGACATAGCACTTACCCGTGATGCTAGTGTGCAGATATCCCTCTGTGCATCACGCATATAAAGAAATGCATCCTTTATTTGTTCTAACGACAGTAAAATATTGTCCCTGTCCAGGGTATCAATATTTTCAATCAGGGACTCTGACCAAACTACCCCAGCACTGCACATCCAGGCAGTCGCTATAGCTGGTCGTAGTATAACACCTGCATGTGTGTATATACCTTTTTGGATATTTTCCATCCTCCTATCTGATGGATCTTTAAGTGCGGCCGTCTCAGGAGAAGGTAACGCCACTTGTTTTGATAAGCGTGTTAGCGCCTTGTCCACCCTAGGAGGTGTTTCCCAGCGCTCCCTAACCTCTGGCGGGAAAGGGTATAATGCCAATAATTTCTTTGAAATTATCAGCTTTTTATCAGGGGCAACCCACGCTTCATCACACACATCATTTAATTCTTCTGATTCAGGAAAAACTATAGGTAGTTTTTTCACACCCCACATAATACCCTGTTTAGTGGTACCTGTAGTATCAGCTAAATGTAACGCCTCCTTCATTGCCAAAATCATATAACGTGTGGCCCTACTGGAAAATACGGTTGATTCGTCACCGTCACCACTGGAATCAGTGCCTGTGTCTGGGTCTGTGTCGACCGACTGAGGCAAAGGGCGTTTTACAGCCCCTGACGGTGTTTGAGGCGCCTGGACAGGCACTAATTGATTGTCCGGCCGCCTCATGTCGTCAAACGACTGCTTTAGCGTGTTGACGCTATCCCGTAATTCCATAAATAAAGGCATCCATTCTGGTGTCGACCCCCTAGGAGGTGACATCCCCATATTTGGCAATTGCTCCGCCTCCACACCAATATCGTCCTCATACATGTCGACACACACGTACCGACACACAGCAGACACACAGGGAATGCTCTAAACGAAGACAGGACCCACTAGCCCTTTGGGGAGACAGAGGGAGAGTCTGCCAGCACACACCAAAAAGCGCTATATATGACAGGGATAGCCTTATAATAAGTGCTCCCTTATAGCTGCTTTATATATATCAAGATATTGCCATTAAATTTGCCCCCCCTCTCTGTTTTACCCTGTTTCTGTAGTGCAGTGCAGGGGAGAGACCTGGGAGCCGTCCTGACCAGCGGAGCTGTGAGAGGAAATGGCGCCGTGTGCTGAGGAGATAGGCCCCGCCCCTTTTTCGGCGGGCTCGTCTCCCGCTATTTTGTGGATACAGGCAGGGGTTAAATATCTCCATATAGCCTCTGGGGGCTATATGTGAGGTATTTTTAGCCTTTATATAGGTTTACATTTGCCTCCCAGAGCGCCCCCCCCCAGCGCCCTGCACCCTCAGTGACTGCGTGTGAAGTGTGCAGAGAGGAAAATGGCGCACAGCTGCAGTGCTGTGCGCTACCTTTAGAAGACTGCAGGAGTCTTCAGCCGCCGATTCTGGACCTCTTCTTACTTCAGCATCTGCAAGGGGGCCGGCGGCGCGGCTCCGGTGACCATCCAGGCTGTACCTGTGATCGTCCCTCTGGAGCTGATGTCCAGTAGCCAAGAAGCCAATCCATCCTGCACGCAGGTGAGTTCACTTCTTCTCCCCTCTGTCCCTCGTTGCAGTGATCCTGTTGCCAGCAGGAATCACTGTAAAATAAAAAACCTAAGCTAAACTTTCTCTAAGCAGCTCTTTATGAGAGCCACCTAGAATTGCACCCTTCTCGGCCGGGCACAAAAATCTAACTGGAGTCTGGAGGAGGGTCATAGGGGGAGGAGCCAGTGCACACCACCTGATCTGGAAAAGCTTTACTTTTTGTGCCCTGTCTCCTGCGGAGCCGCTATCCCCCATGGTCCTTTCAGGAACCCCAGCATCCACTAGGACGATAGAGAAAAGGAGTGAAGGGTAGAAACGGATAAGGGTGAAGTGATGAGTAGCAGTGCGAATAAGGGCAGTAGCACTAGATGGAGATAAGGAAAGTAGACAGATCTGTGCACTGTGCAGCTGTACTATACTCAGGGTTCCCGACTTTCTGGCTGCCCCATCCGGGAGAGGGCAGCCAGCTCGGCGCAGTAGGGGGTGGGGAGGGAGGCTGTGATATGACATAGGGGGCGTGGCTATGTGTTTGAGGCAGAAAAGGGGGCGTGGTACTTGCGGTCACGTCACCATGGCCACGCCCCCGCCATACAGTGATATTAACTATATTACAGGCACTGTACAGCCGGGGCAGGGCTATGATGATACGATTCAGCAGGAATTGCGTCATCGGGTCCCCTTGAATCACCCATTCCAGGAGTTGGCAAATATGACACTAAAGCTGTGCTGGTCGGGAGCTACAACTACGATCATCTCAAAATGAGGGCCCATGTGTACACAGCTTACGATACTGATGCGTGGTCCTGCGGGGTCGGTATCGCAAGAAAAAATAGACTGTGCAGGCAAATATATTTTGACTATGTAGTTCAAAGTATAGTCAAAATCGGCCATAGCCAAATTAGTCCGTAGCTAAAATCGCAAGCACACATAGACAATATTGCAGTCAGAATCGCACCATGTATGTGCACCTTTAGTCTTGCCTTTGCTTCTTTTGTGACAAAGGGGCATATTTATCATTATTATATTTACTAAAATAATGTGAAAATGATTGTTTTCACACCTTATTTTAATATCTTAAAAATGGAATGGTCAGCCAGCGGCGCATGCACTCAGGGGCATAGCGAAGGTGGATCGAGTGGAGCTTGAGCTCCAGGCGCTGTCGGAGACTGAAGGCCACGGCTCTCTGTAACAGAGCTAGGAGCTGGGACTCGGGTAGGAGGAGATGACTAGAAGAGAGGGAAGGGGTGGCCACCACACTGCCTGCATGTTCACTGGTTGCAGTACAGAGACGAGCCCTGTCGAGTGCAGTGTGGTGTGTTGTTAGGGAAGAGGGGAGGTTTGGAGGGTTGTCAGAATAACCTTCCTGGCAGTCAGGTATCTGCATTCAGTGATCTGGAAAATGCAGGCAGTGTGGAGGCCCCCCCTTCCCTTTCCTCAGTCCTTTCTGTCACGATCCGGGTATCTGGACGCCATTTCTTACCCATCAGATGCCTCCTAAGGCTGGCTCAGCGCTCCAGGACCGGATCCCATCTGTTATCCTGATGTGTACATTCCTGTATCCTCTCCTGTCACTCTGGGACGCTGTCACAGTAAACGCCATATTACACCTGGCATGGCGTCTCCCGCGGCCTCCGCCGCCGTCCCTGAACTTCTGCATGCAGAGTGTCTGAGTGGCGATTACGTCAGCCGCGGCCTCCGCTGTGTCCGCGTGGTTGGATGTGCATCTGTCAGCCTGGCGCCTCCTGTCTCCGGTGGCCGGCGCCGCCATTACTGTTTTCATTACCACATGGATTACAAACCAAACTTCCCTCCAAGTGTCTGCATGGGCGCAGCCATCTTGGATTCTGTCAGCTGATCATTTCCACCAATCTGTTCTCAGTATTGATAATCTGCATAATTGCCTAGCCAATCCCTTCCTTGCTGCAGGTATAAATACACTGTGCCTGAGCAAGGAAGGCGTCAGTGCTTTGGTTGTCAAACCTAGTTCCTGTTTGTCTCTCTCCTGTGATTGTCTTCCAGGTTCCAGCTCCTGTCTCAAGACTTCCACCATAGAGACCCGCACCAGCATTCCACCTGCGGTGTAGCCTGACTCTCCAATCCATTGTGGATTCATCTGTTTCCAGCTACAACATTACCTGCTTCCAGCTCAGCTTCCAGCAGAGTACAGCTTCCCTTAAAGGGCCGGTGTCCTTTCTACACTTTACCACTCTCCACCGGTATTATTATTTCTCCGCTCTCAAGTTCTACATTTCAGTTCATATTTCATCGCTCCCAAGTTCATTTATTATTTAACTGGTTCCAGCCAGTATCCACTCAGTGCTAACAACAGTCTGGTTCCAGCCAGTATCCACAGCAGCTGTTTTATCTTCAGCAACCCAGCTTTTCCTGGAACACCAGCTGGCACAATCCTGGGTTATCTCCATTGCTACAGTCGGGCCTGGTAAGGACTTTCCATCTAGAAGATCATAAGAACTATCTCACACTACCAGTGCCCTGTGGCTCCTGCCATCCTGTAGTACCCAGGAACTGTATTTATTCTTTGCTGACTTTTACGTTTTCTTTTACTGCTGCTGTGTTGCGGAGTTGTCATAATAAACATCATTGACTTTTATCCAAGTTGTCGTGGTCACGCCTTCGGGCAGTTATTATTCATGTTACTTACATGTCCAGGGGTCTGATACAACCTCCCAGGTTCCGGTACATCTTAGCCCCTACAACTGAGGCTGCCTCCCGTCAGCTCAGGCCCTCAGTTGTGACAGTAAGCACTGACCTAATGAATCCAGCCGGAGACCAGGATCAAGCGGCCAGGCCGATGCAAGAACTGGCAGCCCGACTAGAACATCAGGAGGCTGCACAGGGCCACATCATCCGCTGTCTCCAGGATCTCTCTACTCGGCTGGATGGGATTCAGACAACTCTCCGTGGATCAGGCGCGTCTGGTGCGTCAACCACAGTGACTCCAGCTATAACCCCACCCACCTTACCCATTTCTGCTCCACGTCTTCATCTTCCAACGCCAGCGAAATTTGACGGATCTCCAAGATTCTGCAGGGGATTTCTCAACCAGTGTGAGATTCAGTTTGAGCTACAACCTGGCAATTTTCCCAGTGACCGTACAAAAATTGCCTACATTATTTCTCTTCTCAGTGGCTCAGCCCTTGATTGGGCATCACCGTTATGGGAGAGGTCCGACACCCTGCTATCTTCCTACACTGCCTTCGTGTCAACATTCAGGCGCATCTTCGACGAGCCAGGCCGGGTAACCTCAGCTTCATCCGAGATTCTCCGTTTACGCCAGGGGTCACGTACTGTAGGACAATATCTGATACAGTTCCAGATCCTGGCATCCGAACTGGCATGGAACGACGAGGCCCTGTATGCTGCATTCTGGCATGGCTTATCTGAGCGTATTAAAGATGAGTTAGCTACCAGAGACTTACCTTCTAAGTTAGATGAGCTAATCTCACTCTGCACGAAAGTTGATTTACGTTTCAGAGAGAGAGCAACTGAGCGTGGAAGATCATCTGCTCCAAAATCTTCTGCTCCTCCTCCTCGTCAACTGTCACCATCTAAAGATGAGCCCATGCAACTTGGCCGTTCCCGTTTAACTCCTGCTGAGCGCCGAAGACGTCTCTCCGAGTTTCTCTGTCTCTATTGTGCAGCTCCGTCTCACACCATTAATGCCTGTCCCAAACGTCCGGGAAACTCCAAATCCTAGCTCGCCAAGGAGAGGGCCGGCTAGGAGTAATGATCTCCTCTCCATCTCCTCAAGATTGTAATCTCCCAGTCTCGCTTCAAGTTGCTCAACGTTATCGGAACGTCATTGCCCTCCTTGATTCCGGAGCAGCTGGGAACTTTATTACCGAAGCCTATGTTAAACGGTGGTCCCTACCCACCGAGAGACTTCCTTCGTCCATTTCTTTAACTGCCGTGGATGGCAGCAAAATTTTTGATGCAGTTATTTCTTTAAGGACTCTACCAGTTCGTCTGAGAGTGGGAGTTCTTCATTCCGAACTTATTTCTTTTTTAGTGATTCCAAGAGCCACACATCCTGTGGTCCTGGACCTTCCATGGCTCCGTCTTCACAATCCTACAATTGATTGGACGACTACGCAAATCCTGGCATGGGGTTCCTCCTGTGCTGAGACATGTTTGTTTAAAGTATTGCCTGTCTGTTCTTCCTCCCCCAGGTCGTCTGATGTTCCACCTCCTCCATATCAAGATTTCACGGATGTGTTCAGTAAAGCTTCTGCTGATATCCTTCCTCCTCATAGAGAATGGGACTGTCCGATTGATCTCGTTCCAGGGAAGGTTCCACCTCGAGGCCGAACTTATCCGTTGTCTCTGCCTGAGACGCATTCTATGGAGGAATATATTAAAGAGAACCTAGCAAAGGGGTTCATTCGACCTTCTTCTTCTCCAGCCGGCGCAGGCTTCTTTTTTGTAAAAAAGAAAGATGGTGGTCTGCGGCCGTGCATCGACTACAGAGGTTTGAACGACATTACCATCAAGAACCGTTATCCTTTACCCCTGATTACTGAGCTCTTTGACAGAGTTAGCGGAGCTACCATCTTTACAAAGCTGGACTTGCGAGGTGCATACAATCTCATCCGGATCCGTGAGGGTGACGAGTGGAAGACCGCTTTTAACAACCGTGACGGACATTATGAGTACCTCGTCATGCCCTTCGGATTGAGCAATGCTCCAGCTGTCTTCCAGCATTTTGTCAATGAGATCTTCAGAGACATTCTATACCGTCATGTCGTGGTCTATCTAGACGATATCCTCATTTTTGCCAACGATTTAGAGGAACATCGTTTTTGGGTTAAAGAGGTTCTGTCCCGTCTCCGTGTCAATCATCTCTATTGCAAATTAGAAAAATGCGTCTTTGAAGTCAAGTCCATTCCGTTTCTAGGGTACATTGTGTCCGGTTCCGGACTAGAGATGGATCCTGAGAAACTACAAGCAATCCAAAATTGGCCGGTACCCTTAACCCTCAAAGGGGTCCAGAGGTTCTTAGGGTTCGCCAACTATTACCGAAAGTTTATACGAGACTTTTCCACCATTGTGGCGCCTATTACTGCTTTCACTAAGAAGGGTGCTAACCCGTCCAAGTGGTCTGAAGAAGCCATGCAAGCATTTCATCTTTTAAAACAAAGGTTCATCTCTGCGCCTGTTCTGAAACAGCCTGACATCGACTCTCCTTTCATCTTAGAGGTGGATGCCTCCTCCGTTGGAGTAGGAGCGGTGTTATCTCAGAGGGCTAAAGATGGCCATTTACACCCTTGCAGTTTCTTCTCCCGGAAGTTCTCCCCAGCTGAGCGCAACTATGCCATTGGCGACCAGGAGTTGCTAGCCATCAAGCTCGCTCTAGAAGAGTGGAGGTATCTGTTGGAGGGAGCTTCTCATTCAATCACCATACTTACAGACCACAAGAACCTTTTATACCTGAAGGGCGCACAATGTCTCAACCCTCGTCAGGCCAGATGGGCACTTTTCTTTTCCAGGTTCGACTTTAAACTCCAGTTCTGTCCGGGCTCTCAGAATCGCAAGGCCGATGCCCTTTCCCGCTCATGGGAGCAAGAAAATGAGTCAGAGTCTTCAGACAAGCATCCTATTATAAATCCGTTGGCATTCTCCATGGTAGGGATGGACTCTACGCCCCCATCAGGGAAAAGTTTTGTGAAGCCGATGCTAAGGAAGAAGCTCATGCATTGGGCCCATGCTTCCCGTTTTGCCGGACATACAGGTATCCAAAAAACCCTGGAGTTTATCTCTAGGTCCTATTGGTGGCCAACTCTGAAAAAGGACGTCTTGGAGTTTATTGCATCTTGCCCAAAGTGTGCCCAACATAAAGTATCCCGCCAGTCGCCTGCGGGGCAACTGGTTCCACTATCCGTTCCCCGTCGACCATGGACCCACTTGTCGATGGATTTCATTACAGACTTACCCATGTGCAACAAGTTCAATACCATCTGGGTGGTAGTTGACCGGTTCACCAAGATGGCACACTTCATTCCTCTCACCGGTCTTCCGTCAGCTTCCAAGTTGGCTCAAGTATTCATACAAGAGATCTTCCGACTCCACGGTCTTCCTGAAGAAATTATCTCAGATCGAGGAGTTCAATTCACAGCCAAATTCTGGCGAAGTTTATGTCAAGTCCTCCAAGTCAAGCTAAAGTTTTCCACGGCTTACCATCCTCAGACCAATGGTCAAACCGAGAGGGTGAATCAGGACTTGGAGGCCTTCCTCCGCATCTATGTGTCCTCCTCTCAAGATGACTGGGTTCAATTACTTCCCTGGGCCGAGTTCTGTCATAACAACCAGTATCATTCTTCATCTGCTTCAACACCATTCTTCACTAACTTTGGATTCCACCCTAAAGTCCCTGAGTTCCAACCGCTTCCAGCAACTTCTGTTCCCGCAGTGGATATCACCTTGCATCAGTTTGCCAATATCTGGAAGAGCGTACGATCAGCTCTGCTCAAGGCATCGTTCAGGTACAAGAAGTTTGCGGATAAGAAGCGTCGAGCAGTTCCTGCTCTCAAGGTGGGTGATCGGGTATGGTTATCCACGAAGAATTTGAGGTTAAGAGTTCCCAGTATGAAGTTTGCACCTCGCTATATCGGTCCTTTCAAGATTGAACAAGTCATCAATCCTGTTGCTTACAGACTCCAGTTGCCTCCCTTCTTAAAAATACCCAGGACATTCCATGTTTCCCTGTTGAAACCGCTGATCTTGAATCGGTTTCATTCCTCACTTCCTCCAACTCCGAAAGTCCAAACTCAACGAGGCGTTGAGTATGAAGTGGCCAAGATCCTGGACTCACGTCACCGTTACGGTCAACTACAATATCTTATTGACTGGAAGGGTTATGGTCCTGAGGAACGTTCATGGACCAATGCTTCTGATGTCCATGCTCCTGCCTTGGTCCGGAGATTCCATTCCAAGTTTCCTCAAAAGCCAAAGAAGTGTCCTGGGGCCACTCCTAAAGGGGGGGGTGCAGTCACGATCCGGGTATCTGGACGCCATTTCTTACCCATCAGATGCCTCCTAAGGCTGGCTCAGCGCTCCAGGACCGGATCCCATCTGTTATCCTGATGTGTACATTCCTGTATCCTCTCCTGTCACTCTGGGACGCTGTCACAGTAAACGCCATATTACACCTGGCATGGCGTCTCCCGCGGCCTCCGCCGCCGTCCCTGAACTTCTGCATGCAGAGTGTCTGAGTGGCGATTACGTCAGCCGCGGCCTCCGCTGTGTCCGCGTGGTTGGATGTGCATCTGTCAGCCTGGCGCCTCCTGTCTCCGGTGGCCGGCGCCGCCATTACTGTTTTCATTACCACATGGATTACAAACCAAACTTCCCTCCAAGTGTCTGCATGGGCGCAGCCATCTTGGATTCTGTCAGCTGATCATTTCCACCAATCTGTTCTCAGTATTGATAATCTGCATAATTGCCTAGCCAATCCCTTCCTTGCTGCAGGTATAAATACACTGTGCCTGAGCAAGGAAGGCGTCAGTGCTTTGGTTGTCAAACCTAGTTCCTGTTTGTCTCTCTCCTGTGATTGTCTTCCAGGTTCCAGCTCCTGTCTCAAGACTTCCACCATAGAGACCCGCACCAGCATTCCACCTGCGGTGTAGCCTGACTCTCCAATCCATTGTGGATTCATCTGTTTCCAGCTACAACATTACCTGCTTCCAGCTCAGCTTCCAGCAGAGTACAGCTTCCCTTAAAGGGCCGGTGTCCTTTCTACACTTTACCACTCTCCACCGGTATTATTATTTCTCCGCTCTCAAGTTCTACATTTCAGTTCATATTTCATCGCTCCCAAGTTCATTTATTATTTAACTGGTTCCAGCCAGTATCCACTCCGTGCTAACAACAGTCTGGTTCCAGCCAGTATCCACAGCAGCTGTTTTATCTTCAGCAACCCAGCTTTTCCTGGAACACCAGCTGGCACAATCCTGGGTTATCTCCATTGCTACAGTCGGGCCTGGTAAGGACTTTCCATCTAGAAGATCATAAGAACTATCTCACACTACCAGTGCCCTGTGGCTCCTGCCATCCTGTAGTACCCAGGAACTGTATTTATTCTTTGCTGACTTTTACGTTTTCTTTTACTGCTGCTGTGTTGCGGAGTTGTCATAATAAACATCATTGACTTTTATCCAAGTTGTCGTGGTCACGCCTTCGGGCAGTTATTATTCATGTTACTTACATGTCCAGGGGTCTGATACAACCTCCCAGGTTCCGGTACATCTCAGCCCCTACAACTGAGGCTGCCTCCCGTCAGCTCAGGCCCTCAGTTGTGACACTTTCCTTCTGCCCACGGAGGCCAACCAGTCAATCACATATAAGCTCCACCCCTCCAGGCTAGAATGAGGAGCTGCTCTGCTGTTGCCCTCTTGGTGAGAATTAATGTATGTATACTGTGTGTATATGTGTGTGTATGTGTTTATGTCTGTGTATACTGTGTGTTTATGTGTATATGTCTGTGTGTGTGTGTTTGTGTGTAAATGTGATTATATGTGTGTATATGTCTGTGTGCATATGCTTATACATGTATATGTCTGTGTGTATATGTGTGCTTATGCATGTGTGTGTTTATATGTATATATCTTTGTATACAGTATGTGTGAGTATATGTGTGTGTATATGTATGTCTATGTGTATATGTCTGTGTGTTTGTTTATGTGTGTCTGTGTGTGTATATGTGTATGTCTATGAGTATATATCTGTGTATATGTGTGTGTTTATGTATGTCTGTATATCTGTGTGTATATTTGTGTCTTTACGTGTGTGTGTGTGTGTGTGTGTATATGTGTATATATACCTGTGTATATCTGTGTGTTTATGTATGTCTGTGTGTACGTGTGTGGGTTTATTAGGGATGAGCAGGTTGGCTTCCCTGAGAACCGAATCCCCCCCCCCTTCCTTCCAAACATCCCGTTCCGAGCCCGGATCCAAGCCCGGCTCAGGACTTTCCGCTAGACTCGGAAACCAGAACGAGGCAAAATGTCATCATGCCGCTGTCGGATTCTAGAGTGTGGGCGGTGGCGTCGGGTGGGGTTAGTGTGTGCTCTGTAGGGGTGCTGCTGCAGTCACTGTGCTGTGTTAGGGGTGCTGTCCTGGCTGTCACTGGTGTTTCATGTGCTGTTACAGCCGGGTGCTGCAGCTGTACAAGGGTGTTGCTGTCCTGGCTATCACTGTTTTGTACAGGGTGCAGGGGCACTGTCCTCCTGTAAGCTGTAAAATATAGGGGTGCTCCTGGTACTGTATGTTTTAAAAAATTAGGGGCGCAGTTGTTAAAAATTAAAAGCCCACTGCTCCTGTGTGCTGTAAAATATAGGGGTGCTGGCCCTGTATGTTGTAAAAATTCAGGGGTGCAGTTATTAAAAATTAAAAGCACACTGCTCCTGTATGCTGTAAAAATATAGGGGTGCTGCTTTTCAAATAACATTACAATGGCCCTGTATGTTGTAAAAAACAGGGGTGCAGTTGTTAAAAATTAAAAGCACACTGCTCCTGTATGATGTAAAATATAGGGGTGCTGCTGTTAAAATAACATTACACTGGCCCTGTATGCTATAAAAATTCAGGGATGCAGTAAAATAAATGTACACTGGCCCTATATTGTATGCTGTAATAATTCTAGGGTGCAGTAAAATAAATGTACACTGGCCCTGACTTGTATGCTGTAAAAATTCAGGGGTGCAGTGAAAATAAATGTACACTGGCCCTATCATGTATGCTGTAATAATTATAGGGTACAGTGAAAATCAATGCACACGTGCCCTGTCTTGTATGCTGTAAAATTACAGGGGTGCTGTCACTGTCTGCGGTTGAGATGTCTATGCCTGACCTTCACAACACTGTATGGGAAGAGGAGGCTCCTATCACCATTAGAACGCCCCTGCAAGTGCTGGAAGGAGCACCCACAGTCCAGTTGCTGACATTGAGATTGAGGATGTCACTGTAGAAGTACACCAGGATGTGGAGGATATGGGTGTAGCTGGTGCTTCAAAGGAAGTTGACAATGAGGATTCTGATGGTGATGTGGTTTGTTTTAATAAGGCACCAGTGGAGACAGTTGTTGGCCATGGGATGAAAAAGCCCATTGTCATGCCTGGGCAAAATACCAAAAAAGTCACCTCTTCGGTGTGGAATTATTTCTCCACAAATCCGGACAACAGGTGTCAAGGCATCTGTTGCCTTTGTCAATCCATAATAAGTAGGGGTAAGGACATTAACCACTTAGGAACATTCTCCCTTATATGTCACCTGCAGCGCATTCATCATAAGTCATAGTCAATTTCAGAAATTTTGAGTAATAGCGTAAGCAGTCCACTGACACCTAAATGATGTGGTTTGTTTGTTTGAATATTATTTCTCTGTGAGGATGAGGATGTAAACACTGAAGGGGGGGGGGGGGGGTTGAGGATGAGGATGGTATCTTACCACTGTAGAGCCAGTTTGTGCAAGGATAGATTAATTGCTTCATTTTTTGGGGGGGGCCTAAACAAAGAAATAATTTCAGCCACAGTCATGTGGCAGACCCTGTCATTGAAATGATTGGTTTGCTAAAGTGTGAATGTCCTGTTTATACAACATAAGGGTAGGTGAGAGGACCCAAGGACAATTCCATCTTGCAAGTCTTTTCTTTGCCACATCATTCCAGGGGTGCTGCCCTATATGGGGTGCTGCCCATCTGCTCTATCAGTCCAAGGGTGCTGCCCCACTGCCATTTAAGTACAGGGGTGCTGTTGCCTGTCTGCTGTGCTGTGTAATTCTCCAGGGGTGTTGCCTATGCTGTTTAACTCCAGGGGTGCCGCTGTACTTAATCCTAGGGTTTTTTTTTTTCCAAAATATTTTATTGGACATTCACGAAAAATATAAGCATACATTACAGTATACAACAACTGAAGGTGATAACAACGGATCAACATGGCATGATAGAAAAATAAGCATCAATGGTCAGGCAAAGGAAGAAACGAGTTACAAACTATGTCAGTTTCACAATTCCTAGAAAGGGGGGTGGCCTAGGATAAGCAATTCAAGATTGTACCAAGTGGTATGTTTTACAGCCTGTCGAAGGGGGATTTTGATAGTTTCATCAAGCATCTGTACATAAGGGAGCCATATATCAAAGAATTTTTCAATTTTACATTCTTTATCAATAGACATCTCAAGCCACTCCATATGAAATATATATGATAACCTTGGTAATAACAAAGCTAGGGACAATGAATCAGTAGCTATCCATTGTGACAGGATAGCCTTTTTGCTTGCAGCTGCTATTTTGGTCAACAGACTGCGCTGGCCAAGGGGCAGCCCAGGCGTTGAAGATTGACAGTGGACGTCCCAAATAGCCCATTCAGGGTGGCCACCACATCGACATGCAGTGTATTTTTAACATAGTTTTGTACTAAGTCCCAGAACTTGAGGACTTGAGGACAGCTCCATAAACAGTGATATATATCTGCCTCAGGCGCTCCGCATTTAAAACATTTGGAGTCAAGAGCCGTACCCATTTGAATACGTAATTTCGGTGTGATATAGGAGCGATGCAATATTTGATAGTTCATTTCAGCATATGATGCTGACGAGAGAGTTTTGTTGATTTTGTTAAATGCTGTGAGCATGACAGATGTGGTGGTAGTTGGGAAGTCCACTGCCCATTTAGTCAGTCCTGATTGTGTAGTTTCCCAGTCTATGATTCTTTTGAGAAATGTGTAAAGAAAGGCCGTAGAATAGTGAACCCTAGGTGTGGCTTGTAGAACGACATCTAATTTGTTAGTTTTGTCTTGTACTGTCATTGTGGCTAATGATTTGTGAAGATAGCTACGGATCTGAAAATATACAAATAGTGGGATTGGAAGTTGTGGAAACCTCTCGCAAAGAGTAGAATATGTGCACAGCTGGTAGGTGTTTCGGTCAATCAACTGGTACAATAATCTAATGTCTTGGTTTGCCAGAGCACCCAACGTGTTATGTATAGTCGTCCTGCGAAAATCTGGGTTGTGTGATAAGGGGAGAAAGGTGGTGTTATGGCTGGAGACGCCCATCCTAGAACGTGCTTGTCTCCAAGCCGTGCATGTTGACATTAATAGGATGTTACTTTGTATCTGAGGGGGAAAGGAGGACGGACGTGTGTGCAGCAAGCTAACGAGTGGGGTGTCAGGACAAAAGGCCTGCTCCAAGCCGGTGTTAGCGAAAGCCTCCGACCCGTATATCCAGTCAACTGCGTAACGATAATTCGCAGCCAGCATATAACTTCTGATGCAGGGTAAGTTGACACCGCCCAACTTTTGCGATTGGCACAACTTAAATAGCGAGATTCTAGGTTTTTTATGTGCCCAGATAAATTCACTAAAGGCCCTGTTAAGAGTTTTCAGGTCTGCCTCAGATATCAGTAAAGGTAACATTTGAATGGGGTATAGTAGTCTCGGGAAGGTGATCATTTTAATCAATTGACATCTGCCTAGATAAGAGAGGGGTAAGTGCTTCCACTTCTGAAAGTCGTCTAGGGTACATGCAATGACTCGTGGGAAGTTGTATCTATATAAGTCAGTTGGGTTAATAGGTATTTTAAGGCCTAGGTATGTGATTGTCTGTTTTGCCCATTGAAAAGGGAATTGGTCATCCCAGTCGTAAGTCGCACCGGGATGGAGAGCTAGAGCTTCAGTTTTAGATTTATTGATCTTGAAGCCAGAAATTGATTAAAAAACCGTCAGCAGAGACAATAGGCTAGGAAACGCATCTTTGGGATTCGAGAAGTATAGCAGTAAGTCATCGGCATAGGCCGTGACTTTAAGGTCCTGATTACCAATTTTAATCCCGCGCCAGGTGGTATTTAGGTGACAGTGTCTAATGAGCGGATCCAGTGCAAGGTCAAATAAAAGTGGGGATAATGGACATCCCTGTCTCGTGCCTCTATGCAACATAAAGTTATCAGTGTTCAGTCCATTCACTGTGAGGAACGTGGCCGGAGAGGCAAAGATGGTGCGGAAAAATTTAACAAAATCAGCCCCAAATCCCTGACAGTGAAGGACGGTCAAATGCCTTATCAGCATCGCAACTCACCAGCAGGGACATTCCCCCCGGTGACTGGGTCGACGTGGTCAATGCCGCTAACAATTGTCTAATGTTATGTACTGAAGTTCTTCCCTTCACAAAGCCGGTCTGGGACAGGTGTAATATCGTGGGTAGTATGAGTTGTAGCCTATGCGCCATAAGAGCAGTTAGAATCTTAAAGTCCTGATTTAGGAGGGAAATTGGGCGATATGACTGAACCTGGGTGGGGTCTTTCCCCGGTTTTGGTAGTACTATCACACGGGCCTGATTAAAAGTAGGAGGAGCAACATTTCCCGATAAAATGGAATTAATTAGTGATAGGAGATGAGGTGTAACATGGGGTAACAATAATTTATAGTACTCTGCACTCAAACCGTCTGGGCCAGGAGATTTGCCGTTAGCTAGTTGCTTAACCACCGTCAATAATTCTAAGTCGTGACCGGTGCCATGAGGGAAGTACTGTCGTCTTCAGTCAGTGTAGGGGATCTGGCAGAGCGGAGGAAGGCCATGCCACCAATAGGGTCATCCGGTGGGGCAGTGTAAAGTTCCTTATAATAGGTCAAGAAGGAGTCAGCGATGACTGTTGGGTCAGAGGACAGTTGAGGGCCTGCATGCAGGGATAGAATAGTTGGGGTGGGGCGCTGACTACGAACCATGTTCGCTAGAAGCTTGCCTGCTTTATTACTCCACTTATAATATCTATGTTTTTGAAAATCCAGGGCGTATTGTGCCCTTTCCGTGCAGAGAGTATCATAGAGGTGTTTTGTTTCGGTATAAGTTCTGTGGTTATCACCTGTTGGGGAAGATAGCAATTGTGCATATGAATTAGTGAGTGCCAGGCCCAGGTCCCGATATCGCTGATTAAGGTTCCTACGCTTATTTGCAACATATGCAATTACGTAACCCCTCATCACCGGCTTGGAGGCAGACCAGAAGAGATTTATATCTCCTTCGTGCTGTGCATTGTCTTTAGCATAATGTATGTAATTAGTCTCTAAGTAAGACTTAAATTCAGGAGATGTGTATAGGTAAGAGGGAAATCTCCAATTAAAAGAAGTGGTTTTGGGAGACTGCAGGTCTAATGTGAACCATGTGGGTGCATGGTCAGAGATGGCAATGTTTTCTACTTTGGAGTCGCCTACCCTGGAGAGCAGTGTATCAGAGAGCATCCAGTAGTCAATTCGGCTGGAAGTAGCATGTGGGTGTGAGAAGAACGTATATTCTCGGCCGACAGGATGCTGATGTCTACCAAATTAAGTGAGGTCGATAGAAATTGTAATGCGGCTGGTGTGGAATGTGTGCGGCCACTAGATGTATCTGATCTATCCAAAGTCGGGTGAAGTGTAGAATTAAAATGTCCCCCAATTATTAGCCTGCCCTCAGCCCATTCCTGAAGTCGGACATAGATATCCGTGAAGAAAGCGTTATGTTCTGAATTGGGTGCATATAAAGTCACAAGGGTATAAAGTTCCCCTTCCAATTGTAATTTTATAAACAAAAACCGGCCTTCGTCATCAATACAGGTATCTAATATAGTATATCTAAGGGATTTGCGAAATATAATTATCACACCCATTTTTTTTTAAGTAAACAAGGCCGATTTGTAGTCTTGGAACCAATTGTCCCTCAGGACATAAGGGTCTCCTAATCTCCAGTGCGTCTCCTGTAACATCGCAACATCTGGCCGTAGACGCTTAAGGTGCTGCAATATCTTCCTACGCTTAATCGGGATATTTAAGCCTTCAACGTTCCAAGTAAGGAACTTGAGGCTTGTCTTAGTCTTCGAAGAAACCGCCATTTCAAACAAAGATCAACCGATGCCTGTCCTGTCGGACGTGCAAAACATTAATATAATAAACCATGTGGCTCCACCCATCCCAGCGAGTAGGGAGGTCCAACTATTGTAAATACTGAGAAATCTATACCATGTGATCAGTAGGAAAAACTGTTGTATGAAATATATAGTGGTGTGTCCATTTTCTAATGTTATTTTTTTAACCCAAAACAGTGGTCCAAAGGACACTTTATAAACCATAAACATAATTCTGTCTAAATAAACATAAAAGGGAGGGGGTAGAAAGGGGATCAGGATTAAGAAGAGAGGGAGAAGGGGGAGGAGGGGGGGTTGGGATATCCAGGAACAGTCAGTTCCACAAATATACTGTGCAGCAATAATCATAACAATAAGGCAGTTTGTAATCAGCCATACATTACCAAACATGAAGCAGTAAGAAGGATGAATAATATTCTGAGTCCATGGGAAAAACATGTTATAAGTCTTTGTCTCTGGAGGCCGGCGAGGACGGACCTCGTAACGATTCCGCAAATGTCTTGGCTTCTGAAGAGGTGTCGAACAAGTACGTTTTCCCATTATATTGAGCACGAAGCTTTGCTGCATAAAGCAGGGTGAAGCAGATTCCCTCTTCAAATAGGATTTTGCAAGCTGGGGAGAATTCCCGCCTTCCCATGGCTACATTATACGAAAAGTCTTGGAACAGAAGCAACTTATCGCCGTGATAGGCGAGGCCTTGAGCTTTGCGGTATGCTTCCATCACCTTCACCTTGTCCGTGCAGTTAAGAAATTTAAATATAACTGGCCGGGGGTCTGCGGCGATCTGCCTGGAAGTCAGGACCAATGCGGTGAGCTCGCTCAATCAACATGGATTCGCCTTCCGTCAAACAACCGAGTTCCGTCGGCAGCCAGGCAGAAACCAAGGACATCAACTCCCGAGGTTTAACGGATTCCGGCAAGCCGATCAGCCGGAGGTTATTTCGACGATTACGATTTTCTAAATCTTCAAGCTTTTCTTGTAATGCAGAGATAGTGGATGTTTGACTATCGACGACAGAACGTGTCGCCGTCAGATCATCTTCCAGGTTCGAGACACGTTGTTCGCCTTGTCCAGCCGGGAGCTGTGCTCTTTTAGCTGCGTCATGGTGGAATCAATGGCGTCTTTCAGACCAGCGAGTTTCTTATCCAACAGCGGTGAGAGAATGTCAGAGATTTCCTGCGCCCTGGTCACTGCGTCTGCCGTGTATCTAGAGGGGTCCGGCACACTGTCCAAGACATTGGCGTTGGGTGAAGGAGATGGAGAACATGCGTGCGTGGGGGCCGAGGCCCTAGTCTCCTTAGTTTTCGCTGGTGCGGATCCGCGACCCCCTCGCTGAGATTTCGCCACATATTTATCCATGACAATAAAAAGAGGATGCGTCGTGTCGCGATGAGAAAGTAGGTGAAATCATTTATCCTGCCCTGCAGGGAGTATTGTGTCTGTTGAGTTACAAGTGCGTGGGCACAGCTGACGACAAAACGGCACGTCAAGCGCTTATGGGATAATATATATTCTGCGCGCAGCAACTCCAGAAGCTATGCGAGGGTCAATAATCTCTCCTCTCTCTCCGCAGATAAAAGTGTTGGCACAAATGGGAGGCAGGCAGGGTTGTAGGGGGTGCAGGTAGTCCCTCTTCTCCCGAGGGGAGCAGAGTAAGAGGGCTGCTCTTATGGTTTTTGTGGCGCCTGTGGTCTGTGGGAGGCACCAGGCAGGGACTCAGGCAGCAGGGGATCATGCAGGGTGCAGCCAGCAACGTTAAAGAGCACACTGTAGGTAAGTATTGTGTGGTGTGTTTTATGTTGCGCAGCTGAGGGGTCCGGCGTGGACAGAAGCTGTACTTATAGTGCGGGGGAGGGGGGCCTACACGGCGTTCTCCCCGGACATCCAGCAGCGTCTCCAATGGCGTCCTCTCTCCGGAGGCTTAGCTCCGTTCCATTGCCTAGCAGCGTCCGCTGCTACGAGCCGGAGCACAGGGGACGCGGGGAGCCGTCTGCAGTCACCCGCTTCACTCATCCCGGGCGGCAGGTAGGGCGGGGAAGAAGGGGAGCAGGGCGCCCGGCCACTCTCAAAATGGCGACCGCGGGCAGTAGACGCCACAGCTGGCGTCCAAAATCCGGGGTTGAAGGCGGTGGGGAGCCGGGGTGATGGTACCCTCTTGCCCACATCTATCTCCGCCAGGCCCTGTGATATTTTGAGGGTCTGGAGTATGGTGTAAATCCCCTTGTTAAGTAACAAGTTAGCAAGGGGACAGAGAGCTCTATTAAAATGCGGCCAGTCGTAGGTCTGCCCACCGGAAGTCTGTCACTTAATCCTAGGTTTAAATGAAAGCCTAGAGCAGATATGAAACAAGCTTCAACATCACAAACAGATTTGTGAAAACTATCAGCAAAGGTGGAAATGGAAATTGCCAAAGTGTTTTTAAATAAAGTGGAGAGAGACCACATTTGTGGCCAAAGTTTGTGACTCAGTAGTGAATCATAATCCAACGCAACTGCCGGAGAGGTCAACGTGATGTTTTCTGCCAGAGCATTAGAGAGAGGTTCTTCTCAATTATTTCATGTCAGGGACTCACTCAAATGAATGGCTCCAATTAGTCAACCTTCATTTTGTTTTATTATTGATGTTCCACATTTTGGGATTATTTATTTAGAAGATGCACATTTGTTGTACAGGGATCTTCTTTTCCTAAGGGCTGTGTAGGGTTATCGCAAGACCTTGTAATTTTAGAAGAACAGAGTTTCAGTGATCTTGCATTTCATCAGTTTTCCATTGCACTGCAGCACTACATGGGCCAGGAGCTCCTGTGTTGCACAAACAGTTACTGAATAAGGCCCAGTATGGAGTCTCATGGTGACTTACAGCCAGGAAGATGTCTGGCTTGCCAGGCTGAGGCATGCTGTGGGCATGGAGGTTAGCATTGCTTCCTCCCACAGTCCTACTTATAGTAAGAAATTAGTTTGGTCTGTAGAGTGGTAAGCTCCACTAATGCAGGGGCTCAATAACTAAAACAATTTACTGCACAGTCGTGCTTAGTACTTTACCGAACCCACCCAAACTCAATTTGCTCCATCCGGGGCTGCTGTGTGGCCTCAGGAGGGGCTGCTAAAACATCTAAGGGGCTGCTTTATTTAAAAATAAAATATGATTAAAATAAACAAGACACACAGGTATGCTCACAATGCTTGTAACTGGGACACACAAGTATGCTCACATGTGTGTAACTGGGAGCTGTGAAAAACAAAAATGAGGCATCTGCCACAAAATATGTAAATAAAATATGCAATAAAAAAATTGGAAAAAAGAAACCCACGGGATTTTCACAAAATAAGTCTCCAGAATCCGTGGAGGGGAAAATATCCAATGCTGATCCTGTGGTATATACCAGTTTATTTGCATCCCAGCATTAAATCCGAGATTATCTTAATCCTTGACATTGGAGAAGGGGGTACAATTTTGGAGGCTTTGGCCCCTAGTTTTTCAGTTTGTCCAGTAATGTGGTAATTAATAACTGTATATTTGCTTGGTTGAAGTCCTTTCTGTTCCACACCAATATACGAATGGAGGTGAAAGCCTGTGTTGTTCCTGATTGCGAGTGCCTCTCTAATTTTTAATCACCTTCTTGACACTGTCCTCTTCCTCTTGCCTCTTCTCATAATGTGAAAAGTCATCTAATATGGAGATGGTATGTTTGTAGCTAGCTATGATTCTGAGAACTTAACAAGCTTTTTCCAGGGGACCACCTGTCGCTGAAATGATTGGTTTATTAAACTGTGCATGTCCTGTTTAAACAACATACTGTATGTGGGTGTGGGAGGGCCCAAGACAATTCCATCTTGCACCTCTTTTTTTCTTTGCATGACGTGCTCTTTGGGGCCTAGTTTTTAAAGCTGCCATCCTGTCTGCCACTGCAGTGCCACTCCTAGATGGGCCAGGTGTTTGTGCCGCCCACTTGTGTCGCTTAGCTTAGTCATCCAGTGACCTTGGTGCAAACTTTTGGCCTATTGTGAGGTGTGAGGTGTTCAGAATAGACTGGAAATGAGTGGACATGAATGTTATTGAGGTTAATAATACCGTAGGATCAAAATTACCCCCAAATTCGGTGATTTTAGCTGCTTTTATGGGGGAGGGGGGGGGGGGGTTCAAAAATCATCCAGATTCAAAACTATAACCAAAATCCGAAAGGGTGGTTTTGGCAAAACCAATCCAGATCCAAAACACGAGCGGGGATCCAGATCCAAAACCAAAACACAAAAAGTGCCCGCCGCACATCTCTAGTGTTTGTGTGTCTGTGTATATCTGTGTGTATATTTGAGTGTTTATATGTATATATCTGTGTATATGTGTGTGTTTATGTATGTCTGTGCCTAAATGTGTGTGAATCTATGTATGTATGTAAGTATGTATCATGCTTACCGACATTCTGGCTGCTCTCTGCGGGAGAGAGCAGCCAGGTCGGCTCAGAGGGCGGGCAGGGGAGGCTGTGACGTAGAGGAGGGGGTGGGCCAGAGGCGGGATGGGGCAGAGCAAGGGCGGGGTGTGGGGGCGTAGCAAGGGCGGGGCCACTGTGACGCCTCCTTTAAGCCACGCCCCCACTCTATAATGCCGCGATCACCGGCATTACACTGCAGGGGGCGTGGCTATGATGACGCGATTCAGCAAGAATCAGCAAGAATCGCGTCATCAACTGCCCGGACCGCCCACTTTACACACTAAGTGGGCGGACAGGCAGGGGGGACCCCGCAAATCGGGAGACTTGCCTGCTCTTCCGGGGAGCCGGGAGGGTCACCCAATTTTCGGGAGCCTCCCGGCCATTCCAGGAGAGTAGGCAAGTATGGTATGTATGTATGTATGTATGTATGTATGTATGTATGTATGTGTGGTCGTGGCACCGTGACATGACCCTGCTCTGGGTGTCATGTTTCCACGCTACGCCTCTGCATGGACTATTACACAATTAGGGAATGTTTTGCAAAAAATACCTTGAGAAGTGCCTGGGGAGAGATTAGCATGGAACAAGCTTTCTCACAAACTCTGTCCCTCATAGGATATTTAATACATTCTTGCGATGTATTCAAATGTTACAGTGTGAATTTGGTTGAATTTATAACATCCTTTCCACAAAAATGCCTTAAAGACCCCAAATTTGAATCCTCATAGGCTTAGTGAAAAGTACTTCCTACTGACAGGAGAACCCAATTATGTGATCCAAATGGGGCGCCTAGGGTGTGCCACCAGGGGACATCAATTGCAGCCAATGGATTAAGAATACCAGTATTTTTTAGTATATGACGCGATCATCCCATCAGCTGCAAATGTTCTTTTTAGCAAGGAGAAAAAAATTACACGTGAAGATAATAATAGTATCAGTACTTCTAGTAAAAGACTAAGGGGGCCATCCTGACCTGAACGCTCGCTGCAGTTCTTCGCAGCGCAACAATCGAATCAGAACTGCGCATGCGCCGGCACCACAGTGTGCCGGCGCATGGCTGACAACTGATGTCTGTCGTTGCCTATCGATCGCCTCTGCCTGATTGACAGGCAGAGGTGGTCGCTAAGCGGAAGGGGGCAGCACGGCGGCATTTGTGGGCGCAGTCTGGCCAACACAGGTGTGGCCGGACTGTACGAGGGGTGGGCCGCAGTGGTTGTGTGATGTCACACGCAGCCGATGCGAGCCGGGCAGCGACGAGTAGCTCCCGGTAGCACGCAAAAGCTGCGCTAGATGGGAGCTATTCCTGAAGTACAAAAGCATCGCCGCTGTGCGATGCTTTTGTACTTCAGCGACGGGGCAGGTACTGACATGCGGGGCGGACTAGCCCTGTGCTGGGCATCCCCCCACATGTCTGTGTTCCTGAACGTAGCTGTGCTAAATTTAGCACAACTACGATCAAGTCGGAATAACCCCCTGTGTGTGTGAGTAGTTATTTACAACCTCTAAACTAATACTTTTTAATTGCATTACTGTCCTAACCATCATCTACTCCTATTATTCTGGTATTAAGGGGCATTCCGAGTTGATCGTAGCGGCGATGCTTTTGCATCTCAGGAGTTACTCCCGGCCAGCGCAGCTCCTGCGGCTGGCCGGGAGAACCTCTTCGCTGCCCCGGGTCGCAACGGCTGCGTGTGACGTCACGCAGCCGCCGCGGAGCGCTCCCCCCCCCCCAACGGTCCGGCCACACCTGCATTGGCCGGACCGTGCCCCCTAAACAGTGGCTTAATGCCGCCATCCAGCCCCCTCCCTCCCAGCGACCGCCTCTGCCTCAGAGGCGATCGCTAGGCAACGACAGCTTTCGGCCGTCTGGCATGCAGTGCGCCGGCGCACTGCGGTGCCAGCGCGTACGCAGTTCCGACCCGATCGCTGCGCTGCGATAAACTGCAGCGAGCGATCGGGTCGGAATTCCCCCCACTGTCTGGATTATTATGTGATATTATGTTAGAGAACCACTGAGAGTTATTAATAGGCAAGATTATAGTTTCAGGAGCAGTAAAATCACCACATGTATACAACCTTGAATGGATCCACTGTTCATGTAGATGGTGTGGATTTTATTAGAATTTTGAGAGCCCAAAATCAAAGTACAGATACTTTATATAACATTGGCAAAACTAGTGTTGTAATGTTAGTTTAAAATAGTTTGGTGTCGATGGTGGTAATTTATTTGTGCAATACACATAACGTTTTCAGTAGCTAAAATATATCTGGGTTGGCTTGGCTGTAATTAATGTTTTGCTTCTACAGTTCTACCTGTTATTTTAAAAGCTATACCAGAGGTTCTCAAACGCAGTCCTCAAGGCACCCCAACAGTCCAGGTTTTAACTATGGGGGTCATTCCGAGTTGATCGCTCGCTAGCTGTTTTTAGCAGCCGTGCAAACGCATTGTCGCCGCCCACTGGGGAGTGTATTTTTGCTTTGCAAGAGTGCGAACGCCTGTGCAGCCGAGCTCTGCAAAAACAGTTTGTGCAGTTAAAGAGTAGGTCTGAACCTACTCAGCGCTTGCGATCACTTCAGCCTATTCGTGTATGGATTTGACGTCATACACCCTGTCGAAGTCAGAAAAATGTCTCAATGCACACTGCCATATTTGCACCGCACACTGGTCCGTGCTGCGCATGCGTACGCTCTCCCGTGGAAGCGCATACCCGCAATAGCGTGCACTCGCACGCGCAGTATGCGCATTTACGGTAGAGTTTATGTGATCGTAGCGTGCGACTCATTCGTTACAAAGGTTCACAATTAATGTCGTTTATAGATCATGTTCCCCTCAATAGTTTCTGTAAGTTTGGTTTAGATAGAATGTCCCTGAGCGGAGGAATCCCTCTTTGTATTGCACGAAGGGTCTAACAGGAGTCATACAGCAGTGTTTGATACCCATCGGAAGAGTATTTAATTAGCAATATTCCGGTGTTGGTTTGGAGCGTATTAATCGCTCGTGCGAATAGTTATGAACATAAGAAGTTTATGTTCATTTCTATTATTTACCCATACTCAGGTATGCGGCGGGAAACCCAGTTTCCCACCCACCTGAGCCGTTTAAACTCAGCACAGCCCACCTGTATGAATCAACCTATGACCTTTGGTTACAGTACAGGGCCGAATTCCTGTGTCCAATAAACTGAAGGATTGTAGGACCAGGAGATTGCATTGTGTGTGGGGCATAAATAGGCAGGCCGACCACATCCAGCTCTCACTCTCTCATCAACGGTTATCTGCTGATAATCGGGAGCTGGATATCGAGGCGCAGGCGATCATACCCTTTGTGCGTAAGTTCTCTCCGTAATCATTGTCTTTCTGTGAGCCAATTCCTCTCTCTCCCTCTGTGTCTATTTCTCTCTCTCTATTTTCTCTTTTCTCTCGTAACTCCCCTAGACTATACTTTATAGTATTGTATTGTATTGTGTTAGGCCAGGATAGTATTGTAGTTTATCCCTTAGTTAAGTGTTTGGTTAGGAAGGCTTTGTTATATTGTAGTGTATCATTTGTACTGTGTTACTCTTTTACAAGTATACTAGATATAATACAGATAATAGGCTTTGGAACCCTAAAACAGTATCTGTGTATTTACTATAGTGTTAAGTGTTCACTTGAGCGTCGGTGACGCTCAAACAGCTTTGTAGGTAGTCAGGCTACACAAAGTTGCATTTACACCCTGTATTCACATTAAGGTATATAGCGCATTACATTGTTAAAAGGTTTAAATATAAAGGTATTGTGCTGTGAGCGTCTGCACCGCTGGTGACCTCCTCGTGGTCTCGAGCGTACGCTACGTTACAGCGAATCTTTCCCCTAGACATAACCAATAACGTGTCCTGTGATCGCTGGGCCGTGAGCGAACGTGACGCTTGAGCGTCTCGCCTACGGCTGAGCGATCGTTACGCAAATAGCGTATCATTACGGTATTTCTTAAGTAAACAGCGTACAGTGTTCTTAGCTTCATAAGGGTTGTTTATACGACAAAGGAATTTAGCATTGTCAATTGCGGGCTCGCCCGGTCCTTTTCACATCTGCACTAGGTAGATCAGCAGACTTTATCCCCCAGCAAAAGGGTGGGAGGTTGTCTCACAGTTGCTGACGGGATAAGCGTCTGCTTCGCTTAGGTAAAGAGTGCTGAAGGAACCCGGTAACCGGAAGTAAGAACAAAACGCTTGTGTCTTTTAAAACTGTTTATTTTTCTTTTGTCTTGCGTACGCACGCATATACCTGCATTTCTTTCCACTTGTATATTTCATTTTTCGTATATCACTATTCCTGTTTGCCAATTTTTATAGTTGATAGAAAGTGCAAAAAGAGATTTGCTGTTATTTAATAGTAAAAGTAATAATTAAAGTATAGAACACGGTTTTGTCTTAGAGACGAGGCAGCCAGTGTGCAGTGTGGATTGCGGTGGATGATCAGGGATCATCTACATTGATAAATATTGTGTTACGGTGGATCCTCTGCATTGCGTACACGTGTCGCTAACAAAGACTAGCGTACGCAATCCGAAAGGCAGACGCACGCAGCGTACATTACGCAACGTAGCGTCTGGTTACGTCCACGTAGCTCAAGTTGTGATAAAGTGGATTTTAGCGCAAAGCGATAATTAGCGCAAAGGCGATAAGTAACGCACAGCGGTAGATAACGCGACGCGGTAAATAACGCAAATCAATTTTTGGAAAACCCGAAATTTAGTTTAACAGATCCTGCTCCTAATTAGTAACACACTTGGGCTGAAGACAAATTTCTGCGCAGAAATAGAGGTAGAAACAAAAGTGTACATGTGTTGAGTGAGTGTGTTTATACAATTTTAAAGGGGGAACCAAAAGGAAAGCCGAGTACTCGTCAAGGAACATACGTGTAAGTGACATATACGGTGGCTAGGGAGGCATCTCTGGTTAAATAAATATTTGAGCATTAGAGTATAGCGGACCATAAGGTGTAACAAGACCAGGAGGTCATAGTGTAACAAGACCAGGAGGTCATAAGGTAACAAGACCAGGAGGTCATAAGGTAAAAAGGTCCGCTATAAAAGTCCAGTGGCACAACGCCTGGGGTGTTGGTGCAGAACCCATATAGGCCATTAAGCTCTGGCTGAAGGAATTCGCAGCCGAAATTTTCGATTCCACTGGTCGCTCCGCACATAAGATTAGTTGCTTATGTGCTGAACGATTGTACCGCACGTAATTGTGTGCATTAGTAAACCTGACCGGTACTATTTGTGTACGAAGGTCATAAACGCTATTTGTACATTCTGACGTGATTTGTGTAATTTTTTATTTTTGGAAGGGAAGTTCGCTGGTCACTCAGGAACTATCCAACAACCTAAACTTTACTGGAAAGAGTAAGTGTCCTGCGGGTATCCCTCATATGTTCCAGTAAACTGAAGGTTCCATAGGGGCCCTGTATCGAGTACGCCAGCACCATATCGGTGTGATCAGGTCGTATTGGTCGAGGTGGGCGAGTGAGTGGGGTACTCGGTAAACCGCCACCGCCGGCCTACTGTGGAGTAATTTGGTTGTCTGTAAAGGCTTGCTGAAAACCTTGATACAGAAAATCCAAGGAGGACTAAGCAACACCTACAGACGATGGGGGCCAGTTGCTCAGGTAGGGGGCGATCAACCCTGGTTCAGGTTGATTCTGTGAACCGACCAGTTGGGTCGGCAAGATACATTATGTGTGAAAAATACGGTAGTCACACAGAGGTTTTATGTGATGAATGGGAGAGAATGACTGTACAAGACAGGGACAAGTTCCCAAGAATAGGTAGTTTCAGCCCGGAAGTGTTACAAAATTTAAGGAGGAGGATATGTCTCGTAAAACCAACAAAGAGACGAATTCAGCATTATGATTATTTACAGTTGTGGCACCAGGAAGGTGAGATACAGAGAGGTTTGGCTCTGGCGGCAGGATCTGGGGCAGTAAGGAAACTGATAGCCACAGCTCCTCCTCCACCATATATATCAGGAGAGAAGTTGATTACGGAGAAAGACGCACTGGGTTGTAAAACTAAAACTCTTAGTAACCATGTTAATGTTAATGATGTTAACCAAATAACCCATGCAAGTATTAACCCGTGCAAGTTGTACCCTGTTTTGAACCTTCCCCAGGAGTGTGATCAAGAAGACGATCCATCAACAATTTCAGCTCTCTCTCTTGCAGCCACCATTTCAGAGACTACAGTAGGCACATCAACAGCCACGAGATTAGTGAAGGCCCCTAGCGGAGGGATAGGTGAGGTCGTGTCAGCGGGTAAGTACGGCACCATGCATTACACTGAAACAATTGTACCACAAGTTGTAGAATCTACACAGAATGAAGTTGTTAGAATTGCTCCTGTAAAGGTGATAGTAGTTCCCAATGGGAAAACAGATGCATCAGGAGTCACACCCATCAGGAACATCGCCATGTATTGCCCGTTCACTAGAATGGAATTAAGGACCATAGTGTCTGAATTCCCAGACCCCAGAAAGGATTTAGTGGCAAGCCAAAAATATATCAGGGATCTAGGAAACACTTTAGAGCCCAATAATAAGGATTGGCAGGTAGTGCTAAGAGCTTGCTTACCCCCCAGTGTCGACCCAGTTAAATTCTTGGCTGATTGTGGACTAGACAAAGAGGTACCACTTACAGATGTGTACGACCAGGATAATGTAAAAAGGATAAATTTGCAGCTAAAAGAATATTTCCCAGCCGTTGCTAAATGGAATAAACTATTTTCCATCAAACAAAAAGAGTCTGAAACGGCAGCAGAATATTTCCACCGGGCATTATCAGAAATGGCAAAATACACTGGTATAGAAGACATAAAGACCAACCCAAACCATCGAGAAGTAGCAGTATCTGTACTGATGGATGGTTTGAAAGAAACATTAAAGGCTAGGGTACAGACCACACAACCATGTTGGCGAGGTCTGTCAGTGTCCACTTTGAGAGAGGCTGCTGTTGATCACGACAAAAACATCACTAGGCACAGGGAGTCGCAAAGTGATAAGTTGATGTCCGTAAGTATACAGGCGCTGACCACAAGGCAGCCTGCGTATGTACCACCGAATCCTGTGGGTAAGGCAAGTGGAATAACATGTTTTTCTTGTAACAGACCAGGACATTTTGCACGAGAATGTAGATCAAAGAATGTACAAAGATCTTTTCAACCCCCCAGACAACAACACCACACACGACATTGGGAGCAGGGTCCACAGAGGCGGAGTTTTGAGCCACATACAGGGGAAACAAAAAGATACCCCCCGAACAGAGATTGGCACGCCTCTGGTAGTTCCCAGCTAACTCCCCCACAAGTAGTTGCTGCCACTGGGATTCAGGGAGGTCACCATACCCAATAGGGGTGTGGCCATACCTGTAATCTGCAGCCAGTTAAATTGATTGCCAGTCTTGGAAGCGAACCAGAGATTGCAATCAATGTGGCTGGTAAAACTTTAAATTTTCTTGTAGACACAGGGGCGGCCAAGTCAGTGATAAATTCGACAGTGGGCATGAGAACCACTGGTAGGACAGTTCCAGCCATGGGAGTAACAGGAGTAGTCCAGCATTACCCTGTTAGCAAACCAGCAGAGATTACAATAGGACCTTTGCATACCAAGCATTCCTTTTTGCTGGCTGCATCGGCACCTACCAATCTCCTGGGAAGAGACTTACTATGCAAAATGGGTTGCGTCATCTATTGTACTCCTGAAGGTGTATTCTTGGACATACCTGAGAATCACGCTCAAGAAGTACGAGATATGTTAGACTCCCCATCAAAATTAATGTCACATTCCATTATGACAAATAGGAATCCATCCCAGGTAGAAGAGATGACATCTCAGATACCAGATTCACTTTGGACAAAAGATGGACAGGACACTGGATTAATGGCAAACGTAGCTCCAGTAGTAGTGCAAGTAAAAGATGGTAGGATAGCTCCAAAAATCCCACAGTATCCTCTGAAGCCAGAGGTGGAGTTAGGAGTTTTTCCCGTAATAGAGCGCTTGCTACAACAGGGCATTCTAGTAAGAACGTCCAGCACAGCAAATAGTCCCATCTTCCCTGTTAAAAAGAGTGGGGGGAGGGGTTACAGGCTAGTGCAGGATCTAAGGGGGATTAACAAAATAGTTGAGAGTCAATTCCCTGTAGTGCCTAATCCAGCTGTCATCCTAATGCAAATTCCTCCCACTGCCAAATTTTTCACTGTCATTGACCTCTGCTCCGCTTTCTTTTCGGTACCTCTGCACCCTGACAGCCAATATTTGTTTGCATTTACATACAGAGGAGTCCAATACACGTGGACTCGATTACCCCAAGGTTTCATAGATAGTCCAAGTATATTTTCTCAGGCTTTGCATGATTGTTTACAGTCTTTTCAACCAGAAAGTGGATCAGTATTGATACAGTATGTGGACGATTTACTACTGTGTTCAGATTCACTGGAAGCCTCTCTGAAAGATACGAAACAACTCCTGTTTCACCTTTCAGACACAGGTCACAAGGTTTCCAAAGACAAGTTACAATTATGCCAGACTAAGGTAAAATATTTGGGACACTGTCTAACACAAGGACTGAGACACCTGACCGCTGATAGAATCCAAGCCATTAGAGACATGACACTACCACAAACCCAGCAACAGATCAGAACGTTTTTAGGGATGTGTGGGTATTGCCGTAATTGGATCCCAGGGTTTTCCATATTGGCACTACCTCTGCAGGAAATGGTCTCCTCAAACAAACCTGATCGGATTTCGCATACAGACGAATCTGAAACGGCATTTGAGAGACTCAAACAGTGTCTAACGCAGGCACCTGCACTAGGTATGCCAGACTATGGGAAACCCTTTGAACTATACGGAACAGAAAGTGCTGGGTGCGCAGCAGGTGTACTAACACAAAAACACGGTGACGCCAGCAGGCCAGTTGCATACTACAGCGCTCAGCTAGATACGGTAGCGCGGTCCCTCCCCACATGCTTGCGTAGCGTTGCGGCGATAGCATTGCTAGTGACGAAAAGCGAAGATGTCGTGCTAGGCCACAACCTCACAATCCATACACCACATGCAGTATCTGCCTTATTAAATTCTGCCCAAACCAGACATGTCTCATCAGCAAGGTTTACGAGATGGGAATTGGCATTAATGGCCCCAGTAAACATCACCATAAGGAGATGCAGCGCATTAAACCCTGCAACATTTCTCCCAGGTGTGCCTGGACAGGCACAAAGGGTGGGAGGTGAGAGTGATGGGGAAGGAGGATTTTATACAAAGGAGGATGCACATGATTGTATGGAATATTTGACCCAAAATTTTACCGCAAGGCCTGACATCAGTGACAATCCACTAGAAGATGCAGAACTCACGTTCTACACGGACGGTAGTTGTCACAGACAGTCAGACTCGGGAGACTTGTGTACTGGATACGCAGTCATAGATGACCAAGACACCATAGAAGCGGAACCGCTAGGCCCACCTCACTCAGCCCAGGTTGCTGAACTGGTCGCCCTAACCAGAGCATGTGAATTGGCTAAGGGTAAGTCTGCCAATATCTACACCGATTCTAGATACGCGTTCGGGGTAGTCCATGATTTCGGAGCCCTATGGCGGCTCAGAAATTTCATGACGGCAGCTGGCACACCGATAGCGCATGCAGCGTATATAAAAAGGCTTCTAACAGCGATACAGGAACCCGACAGAGTGGCTGTTATCAAATGTAAAGCACATACGTATAGCCAAGACCCAGTATCCCTTGGTAACAGCCGAGCAGACGAAGCTGCAAAGCTTGCAGCTGCTACCCCCATACGGACAGACACCACACAGTTGATGGTATTTAATACCATCAACACACAGAAGTTGTGTGAGATGCAGAATTTGTGTTCCACTCAAGAGAGAGCAGTCTGGAAGGCAAAGGGATATGGCCAGGAGCCCTCAGGGCTCTGGACGGATGGACATGGTAAACCAGTGGCCCCCAGGGCATACCTTCCATGTCTGGCTGAAGCAGCTCACGGGCTGACTCATCTAGGCAAGGAGGGGATGTGCAAATTGGTAAGAGCATACTGGTGCGCCCCAGGATTCTCCTCTCATGCTGGTAAAAGAGCAATGTCATGCCTTACCTGTCTGAGAAAGAATATTGGAAAGGCAATACCTACAGAACCCTCCCATATCCCACCTGCCGGCGGCCCTTTCCAAGTAATACAAATTGACTTCATCCAATTGCCCCCATGTAGAAACTTAAAGTATGTACTTGTCTGTATAGATGTTTTCTCGAATTGGGTCGAAGCTTTTCCAGCAGCTACAAACACTGCTATGTTTACAGCTAAGAAAATCGTGCAGGAATTTGTATGTAGATATGGTATCCCTAGAATCATTGAAAGTGATAGGGGTACCCATTTTACAGGTGATGTCTTTCAAGGAATGTGTAAGTTGATGGGAATTGATAGCAAGCTGCACACTCCGTACCGTCCACAGGCGAGTGCGAAGGTCGAAAGAGTGAACAGCACTATTAAAAATAAATTGAGTAAAGTAATGGCAGAGACAGGATTGACATGGCCAGAAGCTTTACCCATTGTTTTATATAGCATCAGAACCACTCCCAGGTCCCCTCTTAATCTGTCTCCTTTTGAAATTCTGTTTGGTCGACAACCGCATGTCATGATTAACCCTCAGGATGATTTGAAATGTAACAATGAAGTAACTATAAAGTACTTGATTAACATGAGTAAGCAGTTGAGGAGTCAAAATGATAATCTGAAGTTGGTGATTCCTGATTTACCAGATAGTAATTGTCATGACATTGAACCTGGGGATTATGTAATGATACGAAATTTTCTACGCTCAGGTTGTCTTATTGATAGATGGGAAGGACCATACCAGGTCTTATTGACTAGCACCACAGCATTGAAGGTTGCTGAGAGAGAGACTTGGGTCCATTCATCCCACTGCAAGAAGGTTGCTGACCCAGAGAAGTCCCGTGATAAGGAACAGACGGTAGAGGTTGTATCACTGGAGTGTCTGTTCCAGGAGGACTGAGGCGGCACCTGAGCCTTGAAGATCGAAAGCAGTTGTCGACTCCCTTCTCCCTTTTATTGTTTTTCTCCACTTCCCATCCCTTCTCCCTTGATATTTCTTTTTCCCCTTTCTCATTCTTCTCCATTTCCTCCTCAAAGATGGACTTGCCCAAAGAGACTGTGATCCGGATTTTGATGTTAACCATGATGTTGACCAGAGCAGTCTGTTCCGGCGAGAGTACCATAGAGGTCGAGAGAGGTTCTGGAATGGGTTCCGATTATGATGATGGAGGCGTAGTTTTCCAAGATCAACCAATCCAACAAGCAAAGGCGAGTATCAGAAAACGATCCGATAGAAGAAATTGTGATGGATTGTTAGCTGAGGAAAATTGTATCTGTAGGCTCTGTGGTAATCTGGTTGAAGATGGATGCATAAAGCAATGCCAATCTAGTTTTAATATCCATATGGACCGGCATCCATTGAGTGACTATCACTCTCTAGTGGGTAACGTGTTGAACCAAACAGATTGTTGGGTATGCTCTCAAGTACCTCAGGGTCACAGCAAATCAGGGCTAGTACCATTTCCTTTAACGTTAGGGGAAGTACTTGAGCTAAGTGGTGGGAGACCGGTGGACCGGAGGTTTAACATCTCCAGCCCTCCTAGTTTGAAGCTCCACCAATACCATGTGGATAGGTCCCTCCTATGTTTTAACATCTCCAATCCTAGAAAACCGGGAAATTGGGAAGTGTCATGGAGCAACCTTTCCATGACCTTTTCACACAGAGCAGATAGAATGCCTACAGATACAGAGCTCGTACGCCACATAGCCAGTAGAGGAAAATCTTTTCGGTATCGATATACCTTAGGAAATAGGATTACTAGAGTTGGAGAGGTATCACCAGGATACTGTGCACATATCGTACAGACCGATACGTGCATTAGGCAGATGGAAGAATTAGGGTCAGGAGATTTCACCTGGAAGGTTTGTAACATGGTCATGTCCTTCTCCGTCCCTTATGTTCTCCCCGATGATGCATATTTCATATGCGGGAGAAAGGCGTACAAGTGGCTTGCCCCAAACTCTGAAGGATTGTGTTATATTGGAAAAGTATTGCCTGAAGTGATGACTGTAACACATGACAAAATGAAGGACATACACCGTGGTGCCCAAGCTCCTTATACTCACACTCACTACGAACACCGAGTTAAAAGACAACTGTCAGAAAGGTTAGAGCATCCGGCCTCTGATCTTATCCATGAATCCACCGGGATTCAGGTTCTGGTAGCGTTAGATTTCACTCGTACCGCTCGAGGAGTGATGAATTATAAATACATTTCCGCACTCGCCAATTTGTTAGATAATATCACTGAAATGTATGATGACACGTTTAGATACACTGGAAGAGAACTTCAAGCTTACAAAACAGAACTAGTTCAGCATAGGATGGTTCTTAATTACCTTACAGCAGTAACAGGCGGATATTGTGTTACATTGGCAACACAGTACGGCATAAAGTGTTGCACGTACATCACAAATAGTACCGAGGATCCGGTAGAGGTCATAGACCAAAAGATGGATGATATTCTGCAATTAAAGTGGGAATTTCGTCGGAAACACAATCTCACCCTTGCTGCTGTAGGTAATGAGCTGACTGGTTGGGTGTCATGGTTGAACCCGCGAAATTGGTTCTCCGGTTTGGGAGAATGGGCTCAAGGAATCATAATGGATGTTGGAAAGTTTCTCCTGTGTATCTTAGGTGTCGTTATATCTATTGGATTGATATTTAGATGCGGGCAGGCTTTGATGAGGTGTAAACAAAGTACGAAAGTGATGAGCTTGAGGAGTGAGGAAACTGTAATTAACCTGGATTTGATTTATGACCCAATGCTAGAAACCATGACGTAATGATGTAATGAGTATACGGTCCGTCTTTCACCCATTTCTATGTTTTCCTCCGAGGTACAAAGACCCACGTAGACGAAGGACCTGATGAGCCAAGGGGCCGACAACGGAAAGATGGAAAGAAGAAGAGCAGACGACCTGATATACAAGATTTTATGGACAATGCCATGGGTACCCCAGTTTCCCTAGGAACTTTAAAATCACGCTAGCCCAACATTTTTTTTTTTGTAAATCCATGGACGTTGTTTGCTTTACTCACGATTTATGAGCAAAAGCACAAAGAAGAAGACTGCAATCAAACGACACCAATCAAGACCTCAATCGACGAACGTACATAAACCTGACATAGAATATCATTGCATTTTTCGTAAGTGTTCTTTATCTTCATCTCTGCAACCCTCAGGTAATAACACACATAGTCGATAGGGAATACAGGTACAGATAGCAGCAACCACATACCCCCCCAATTCATGTATCATCAACTAAAATGTGCATCCCCATTGTGTTACAACCACAGCCGAAATGAGCTCGGTAGAGTTTGACAGCCCATCCACAGACCTGTACCACAGGATAAGAAGGAATTCAAATGTATACTTCGCAATACCTCGAAGCTTGATTTACCACACGTACGGCACGATGATACATGACCCCCCCCCAAACATGGACTCATACACACATGCTCCTGCTTTCTCACTAGGTCATACTCTCTTCACACCTACTCCATTCTTCCTCCTTTCCCCACCATGGAAATCAATTAACCCCTGACTTACATTTTTCTCCTTAAATATTTTGTGGCAGTTATTATTGACTGCCAAAGGGTGGACTGTCGAAGTCAGAAAAATGTCTCAATGCACACTGCCATATTTGCACCGCACACTGGTCCGTGCTGCGCATGCGTACGCTCTCCCGTGGAAGCGCATACCCGCAATAGCGTGCACTCGCACGCGCAGTATGCGCATTTACGGTAGAGTTTATGTGATCGTAGCGTGCGACTCATTCGTTACAAAGGTTCACAATTAATGTCGTTTATAGATCATGTTCCCCTCAATAGTTTCTGTAAGTTTGGTTTAGATAGAATGTCCCTGAGCGGAGGAATCCCTCTTTGTATTGCACGAAGGGTCTAACAGGAGTCATACAGCAGTGTTTGATACCCATCGGAAGAGTATTTAATTAGCAATATTCCGGTGTTGGTTTGGAGCGTATTAATCGCTCGTGCGAATAGTTATGAACATAAGAAGTTTATGTTCATTTCTATTATTTACCCATACTCAGGTATGCGGCGGGAAACCCAGTTTCCCACCCACCTGAGCCGTTTAAACTCAGCACAGCCCACCTGTATGAATCAACCTATGACCTTTGGTTACAGTACAGGGCCGAATTCCTGTGTCCAATAAACTGAAGGATTGTAGGACCAGGAGATTGCATTGTGTGTGGGGCATAAATAGGCAGGCCGACCACATCCAGCTCTCACTCTCTCATCAACGGTTATCTGCTGATAATCGGGAGCTGGATATCGAGGCGCAGGCGATCATACCCTTTGTGCGTAAGTTCTCTCCGTAATCATTGTCTTTCTGTGAGCCAATTCCTCTCTCTCCCTCTGTGTCTATTTCTCTCTCTCTATTTTCTCTTTTCTCTCGTAACTCCCCTAGACTATACTTTATAGTATTGTATTGTATTGTGTTAGGCCAGGATAGTATTGTAGTTTATCCCTTAGTTAAGTGTTTGGTTAGGAAGGCTTTGTTATATTGTAGTGTATCATTTGTACTGTGTTACTCTTTTACAAGTATACTAGATATAATACAGATAATAGGCTTTGGAACCCTAAAACAGTATCTGTGTATTTACTATAGTGTTAAGTGTTCACTTGAGCGTCGGTGACGCTCAAACAGCTTTGTAGGTAGTCAGGCTACACAAAGTTGCATTTACACCCTGTATTCACATTAAGGTATATAGCGCATTACATTGTTAAAAGGTTTAAATATAAAGGTATTGTGCTGTGAGCGTCTGCACCGCTGGTGACCTCCTCGTGGTCTCGAGCGTACGCTACGTTACAGCGAATCTTTCCCCTAGACATAACCAATAACGTGTCCTGTGATCGCTGGGCCGTGAGCGAACGTGACGCTTGAGCGTCTCGCCTACGGCTGAGCGATCGTTACGCAAATAGCGTATCATTACGGTATTTCTTAAGTAAACAGCGTACAGTGTTCTTAGCTTCATAAGGGTTGTTTATACGACAAAGGAATTTAGCATTGTCAACCCGCCCAGCCACGCCTGCGTTTCTTCAGACATTCCTTCTTTTTTCCAAACACTCCCTGAAAACGGTCAGTTGACACCCAGAAACACCCACTTCATGTCAATCACTCTGCGGCAGCCAGTGCGAAAGAAAAGCTTTGCTAGAACCTGTGCAAAACCACATCGGTCGTTGTGCCCGTACGCCGTGCATGCGCATTGCGTGCATATGCATGCGCAGAAATGACAATTTTTTGCCTGATCGCTGTGCTGCAAACAACGGCAGCTAGTGATCAACTCGAAATGACCCCCTATAGCCCTTGCTCAGCACAGATGGTTAAATAAAATTGACTGAGGAACTAATTAAGTCATCTGTGGCCAAACATGAATATGCTTAAACCCTGGACCATTGGGATGCCTTGAGGACCGCGTTTGAGAACCTCTGAGCTATACTGAGGAGCACAGGATTAAGGGGGTCATTCCGAGATGATTGTAGCTGTGCTAAATTTAGCACAGCTAAGATCATTCACACTGACATGCGGGGGGACACCCAGCACAGGTGTAACGATTTCTAGAGTTCTCTGTGTGTGCGTGCTTGGAAAGATGTCAGCTGAAGCCAGGTGAAAATTAAGTAAAGTTTATTGTGGAAAAAGTGGTGGTAAAAATAAATATAAACTGGATGCTTGATTACATGGAACAAAACACGATAAATGGAATATTTCAGGTTAAACATAGATGCAAAATAAACATGAAGAAATCCGGGTTTAAATCAAGCAGGGGAAAAATAACATACCAAAAATGAAGTGATCAGGCAGGAATGGAAACAAACTGCAAATAATAGGCCAGAAATGTAGATGTTGAACTGGCAGGGTAAGAAGTCCAGAAGCAAGGCACATGCGTTTTAGCAAACTGCAGGGAAGTCTCCAAGAAGCAAATAAGGCAGAATCTGGACAGGGTTACTGGAGAGAGCCCAGTCTCACTCCATACGGAACCGCAATGATCTGCAACTAAGTGCCTGTGAGCTGGAGTTAAATAGCAGCAGGGTGTTGGGCTCCAGGTGCACACAATCAGGTAATTACCCTGCAGAGGCAGTGTGCAACTGCCATTCAGACCTGAGGCAACAAGTGAGACCCCTAGAGGCAGGAATGAGGTAATGCAAGGCAAAACAAAACACAAATATTCCTAACAACAGGGCTATCCCGCCCCGCATGTCAGTGCCGCCCCCCTCCCCGCAGAAGTGCAAAGGCATCACACAGTGGCAATGCCTTTGCACTTCAAAAGTAGCTCCCGACCAGCGCAGCTTTAGCGTGCTGGGGGTGAGCTACTCATCTCTCCCCGGCCCGCAGCGGCTGCAGCCCGCGCCCCATTCGGTCCGGCCACGCCTGCATTGGCCGGACCACGCCCATGAAACGCTGCTGTTCTGCCCCCCCCCCCAGCCCGGCGACCAACTCTTCCTGTCAATCAGGCAGAGGCAATCGTATCAGCCTGACGGCCTTTGACCGTCTGGCATGCACATGCGCAGTTCTGACCCAATCGCACCGCTGCGATAAACTGCAGCTTGCGATCGGGTCGGAATGACCCCCTAGGAACCTTGCCACATGCCTTAAGCTGACACTTATTCTGACTGTTGGACAGGTTTTACGGGTTTCTTTTTTGTTCGCAAGCCTCAGAAACCATACATATTTTATTACTTGTTCCTGGAACTGGCATTTGGATGTTTTATCAGCCCTTTCTCTATCCACTCCTGGGACCTCTGGGGTTGAACATACTGTTAAGGATGGGAAAGTTGAGTGTCAAGAATCTGCATTTTGCATTACAGTATGTCACTTACCGGTGCTCTGATGTGCAGGCCTCCGGAGGTCACATCCTCAGCCTGGCAGCATGTTCCATGATTACCTGCAATGTGCAGAGACTCTCTCCAGTGTGTACCCTGATGTATTCTCACCATCTCCGAAGTATGGGCGCCACCATCATACCTGCAGGCAGCTAATTTGGTACTATCCACTCCTGAGCACTGGAGTGTTCATGTGACTTGATTCTCCAATCTCTGTCGACCAGATTTTCTGCTCAGTATCATTGCCTTGAACAATGTGTCACATCCTGTGAACAAGCAGCTCCTGGCTCCAGTCTCCTGTCTTCATGGATTCCCCTATGTCAGTGCTCTATGAAACTACAGGCACCAGCCATCCAGTTCAGTTGCAGCTCTATCTGCATTCTACTCCAGCATTCACTAGCAGTCAGAGACTCTCTCCAGGTCCTGCATTATTACTCACACCTGTTCATTAGCTGCCTGCAGCAGTATCAGTGCCATTCTATCTGCATTGGGAATCCTGCTTTATTACAAAAGAAAGTTAGGATGTTCCACATGTAGCATTATGGTGGATAAAAGTATAACTATTACATCTTATTCAAACGGGACCACGTTCGATATACAACAAAATATTAACTGCCGTCCCACATATGTTATATATGTAATTACGTGCGTATGTGGCATACAGTATGTAGGCTGTACTACTAGAATGTTACACATTAGATGCTTAGAACATAAAAATAATATAAGACGGGGGGTTAGTACACACAGTTTAGTGCGACATGTGAAGTATAAACATCATGGTAATGTCTCAGTGATTAGGATCCAGGGAGTGGAACATGTTAAAAGTACAACAAGAGGGGGGGATAGATTCAATCTCCTATGCAAATGCGAAGCGTTTTGGATCTTCTCCCTGGGTACACTGTCTACGAATGGTTTGAATGATTCAATTGAGATGAATAATATATAGGACATTCTAATGAGCAATATGATATTTAACTGCATAATGTGAAAAGAAGGAGATCCCTGGGGAACAATATCGGGTATATATTCTTTAAGGGATTAAAGATAATATTTAAGAGCATGAGAGAGAGATATATATACACACCAAAAAAATTTGGAAAGATAAAATGAATATATGGAATGTGTATATATAGATTAAAATAACATATTATATTATATTATGAATATCTGAGGGATATATTAAACCTATATAGTTATAATATGGTATGATAAGCTTGATTTTTTCCAAATTATATGTTTAGGATGCTATAAGACAATTATGTTTATATAAAAATTCTTATATGTACTACTAAATTAAATTATTATATCCATATGAGATTTGAAACTTAATCATGTTAAGAGAGTATATATTTGAGAGATTCTTTAGAATTAAGTTACGTCTGGTTTTGATAACTTTACTAAGTATAACTAATATGAAAATATATAAAAAAAAACTAATAAAATAAAAAAACGAATGAATTTGAAATAAATTTAAAAATTTTTTTCTTCCTGGGCTCTGAGGGTGATTCGGACCCGGGTCTGCCTGGTTGCAGGTGGGAGCATTAGCCCGCTGGGCCAAATGGCCTCACATTGTTTTGAGCTATACGAAAGTATAGTTATCATCTAAAAAGGATTTAAAATGAAAATGAACTCCTATGTCTCTTGTGTAAGATATATGAATAAATAAATAATAAATAATATATATTATAAATGAAATGGTTTTCTATATCTGTGTAATGAATATAACTAGGTTGTTGCCTTATGTTACTGTTTATTATAGGTTTTAATGTGTGAAACTATGAGAGATGATATATTATAATACCGGTTTGGAAGATCAACACACCTGTAAAACTTTAATTAATTAATGCTCTCCACTGATTGGGTACCTGCTATTTAAATACGGACAATCTAATGCACCTTCCGATGAAACCGTGAGATTGGAAGCACGGAGAAACGCATTAAGGATTCCATACAAACACCTGCAGGCTGTCCGGAACCCCTCTATGCCAGAGGACATCTTGGAGGAATCACATAAAATCAGCTTTGAGAGTGTGCACCCTCCCCCCGTGGACGCTGCTGTTAACGCCGCTCCAGCCAGAGAACTCCGGCACTAGCCGTTAAAGATCAAGCCGCACCGAGGTTCCAACACACGGCTGTGGTGAGCGCTAATCATTGGCGGTGGGGAGAGAAGGGGACACTAGCTGCTGTGCGGCAGGCACACTGTGAATGCTTGTAGTTCCTACAAAGTTTATTCCTCTGGCTTATGGATACAAAGTAACAACGTATTTTATTACAAATTAACCAGTCCTTCACCGGGGAGTTACATAAATAGCACTATGTGTGCTTAAAGAATATCCTTATTGGAGCTCCAGCGGTATACGGTTACTTGGACGGTAATACTAATAACGTTACAGTTTACTGGACTTTTGTACTGCAGTATTTGGTGTGTTTTAAAGTTTTATATATTATGCTGTGCATTATTAAGAAAATTGATAATTAAATAAAAGACATAATATTTTTTAATCAAATTTAATATATATATGCGCTTCCTTGTGATATATTTTCATATGTTATATGCTTTTAGTGTTTATTTTTGAGTACGGTAGAATACTCTATTGGGAGCTGCAAATATTATATAAAATTGGTACCAATCTGAGGAAAGTTAGTTCTAGTGCGCTTGATTTCTACACAGGTTTGACAGTTGAAACCATTAGTGGCTGGACAGTCAAAACTGTGTGGTTCTGTTTTTATTACACAGCTGTCTCCTGCTTAGCCAAACCTTTTTTTTTATAATCAGTTTTTATTAAAGATTTTAGAAGGTTTTAACAAAGATAGGTACAAAAGATGCCGGTACAAGCAAGTAGACATTGTAGGGTGACATGTGACAATAAACCACGGATTACAAATGTATAAAGAAGTAATCATATAAATTCAGTAATTCAAGGTGAGGCACAAAGAATACAGGATAAACAGTATAGGTAAATAAGTTGCGCCACCAGTAAATCGAAAGATGTCACCATTAATTGTTGAAGAATTTCCATTCCTTGTCAGTATATAAACCTTGTTGTTTAATAAAAGGAAATGGTATCTTCAATTTAAAAAAAGGGGGAAAAATAAGACAGAAAGACCGGGTTATAATAAGGTAAGAAGAGAGAAAACAGTGAGAAGGAAGAATAGGAGAAGGAAGGGAAAAAAGTAAGGTGAAACCACGTATTGTGAGATGATAACAAAGAGAGGGAAGAATTTTAAGTAATATCCAAAGGAGTAGCTAAGTATGCTTGAGAGGATTTATAGTCTAGCCATGGGGACCAGGTAGACTCAAATTCGTGAGACTTTCCTATTGATGAGAGAAACAAGTCCTCCATGCCCATAAAGTAATCTAGTTTTCTGAACCAGGAGCAACGGGTAGGAAGGTGTTGGGTTCTCCATAGAGCCGGGATTACAGCTCAAGCTGCATTACTTAAATGTCTCAATAAAGATTTCTTGTGTTGGGATATTGTTATAGTGGAGTGGTTTATAATCCAGAAGGCAGGATCAGGTAGGATTTGCATCTTGAGGATGACTTGTGAAATGTGTATTACATCTTGCCAGAAAGGTTGGAGAAGGGGGCACGTCCACCAAATGTGTAAAAGTGTGCCAGTCGATGAGGAGCAATGCCAACAGTTAGCTGATATAGAGGGATACATAGCATGGAGGAGCTGGATGTCTATACCATCTCGTGACAATTCTGTATTGAGTTTCTCTGATCTGGACACAAACAAAGCTCGTATGCGTTCTTAGAAGAATCTTTTCCCAATCCCGTGATGATAAGGAGATACCTAAGTCTCTCTCCTATGCTGTAGCGAAAGAGGGTGTATCTATGGATTTAGAATGATGGACAATTTTGTATAGAGTAGAGATAGTGTGAGTTGGGTTAAGGGTGGCGACACAAAGCTTCTCAAATAGGTTAATTTCCCTGGAGGCGTTGTGGAATCTATAGCCCGTCACCAAAAAGTGTCTAATTTGCAGGAACTTCCAAAGTCTTTTTGAGGAATGTCCCACTTCGCTTGTATGTCCGAGAACTGTTTAACTCCAGAGGGGGTAACAATTTGGCCAACCCTGAACAGTCCCAGTACATCCCATTGAGAGAAATTGGTGAGGTTTACACCTGGTAAAAAGTCTGGGTTAGCCAAAAAGGATGTCAAAGGACTAAATTTAGAAGAAATGTAGGGAGTTCCCCGGAGTGTTTTCCAAACAGTAAGTGTGGGGGTTATTGTAGAGTTAGGAGGGGATAATCTAGGTGAGGAGGGAAGCCATGGCAATATCTCTGGGAATTGCTGCACGTACAGGCACTCCAGTTCCACCCATTGCTTGATCTCGCGGCTTCTCGTCCAGTCCAAATTCTGCTCAAAAGTATGGTGTAGTAATAGCGCTTTATATCAGGAAGTTGAAGGCCGCCAGTCTCAATCGATCTTGTCAAAAGAGATCGTTTGATTCTAGGTCTCTTATGTTGCCATACAAATTGTTGGATCAGCGATAAGATTGAACGAAACCAAGACTCTGGAATGTGAACCGGTAGGGCCTGCATTATATATAATAATTTAGGAAGGGTGTTCATCTTCACTATATTTATTCTTCCAAACCAGGATAATTGTTACATATTCCATCTGGAATAATCATTCCTAATAGCTTGCAAAAGAGGCAAATAATGAAATGAGAACAATCTGGACTCATCAATGGGCAATTTGACACCTAGATATGTTATACAAGATGACTGCCATGAAAAAGGACAAGATCGTTTAAGATCTGCTATGGAGTCTGCGGGGGTAGAGATATTAAGAGTGCAGGATTTGACATATTAATTTTGAAATTCAAAAGCTTTCCAAATAGGTCTAGTTCTGTCATGAGATGTGGTAGTGATGTGGTTGGCTGGGAAATTATGGCCAAGAGGTCGTCGGCGAATAGAGCTAATTTATACTCTTTATCCCCCACAGTAAAACCTCTAATATCGTGGTTGGCCCTAATGGCTCTAGCCAGTGCCTCTATACATAACACAAAGATTAATGGAGATAGTGGGCAGCCTTGTCTAGTTCCGTTGCTTATGGGGAACGAGTTGGATAAGAAGCCATTTACTCGAACCCTGGCTGTCGGGGAGTTATAGCGGGCTAATATTCTATTAAGAGTGCAGGGGCCTAATCCTTTGCACTTCTGTGAGGGGGGGCAGACTGACATGACACAGCTACGATCAACTCGGAATGACCCCCATGGTTTTGCCCAACTGCTAACAAATTTGCTGCTGCGATCAACTCTGAATTAGGCCCAATGCGCGGCCTATTGGATACCCCAGTATCAGTGGTACAAGTATAAAGTTTTCTTAGTGGTACTGATAAAGTGCGCCGCAGCTGCGCGACAAAAATGGGCGTGGTCACACAAAACTAAAGGAGTGGCTACATGACAATAGGGACATGGCTACATTATGCCACACACCATAATGCCCATTACACATTATGCCACACACAGTAATGCCCATTACATATACCACACACCGTAATGCCCATTACACATTATGCCACACACCTTAATGCTTATTACACATTATACCTCACACCGTAATGCCTATTACATACTGTATTTTACCGCACACTGTTATGCCTATTGCATGTTATGCCACACACAGTTATGCTGCTAACACCATTTTATGTCCCACACACAAAAATGCCCCTTACAAATTATGCCCAACAGTAAGGCTTCTAATTACTCGCGTTCCTAGTGCTTCCGGGTGACACTATACCAGCAGTGGCATAATTATAAATTTTGCGCCTCCAACCATGGCATCTGAGTGCCACTTACATGCATAATGCCCCCTGCAGTGCCACTTACATGCATAATGCCCCCTGTAGTGCCGCTTACATACGTAATGCCCGCCTGTAGTGCTGCTTACACAGATAATGCCCCCTGTAGTGCCACTTACACACATAATGCCCCACTAGTGTCGCTTACACACATAATGTAATCCCCCTGCAGTGCCACTTACACGCATAATGCACCACTAGTGTCGCTTACGCACATAATGCTCCTAGTAGGACTTACCTACATGCTTGTTGCCAGGGGTTTCTTGCTCGTTGTCAGGTGTTACATGCTCATTGCCAGGGGTTTCCTGCTTGTTTCCAGGGACTACATGCTCCTTGCCTGGGGGTTGCATGCTCCTTGCCCGGGGGTTACATGCTCGTTGGATGGGGGTTACATGCTCATTGCCCAGGGGTTACATGCTCATTGGCTGGGCGGGGTCTGCATGCTCATTGCCCGGCCGGGGGTTATATGCTCATTGCCAGGGGGTAGGCACACTTCTGGGTAGCGCTGGGCACGCTGCACTCCCCTGACAGACGCTAGAGGTGAAATAGTACCTCTAGTGTCTGTCTCCTCTAAGGTGGTGGACATTTTTGTAGGGGCTCATGCGGACAGAGACCCTGCACCATCCAGTGCTGATGGTAGGCTGGTGGTATTGGGTACCTGCACTGTATTTCTTAATGGCATGCCGTACCACCCTACTTTCAGCACTGGTCTTATACCATAATCTATTGGATACCATAATCTATTGGTTCAGGTAAAGGCAGACTAATTATACTGTTTGTGCCACTGTACACTGTATGGTGGAGCAATACTGTGCATGTGCATGAAGCTATACTGCACTACTCGGAAGTGTGCCTACCCCCTGGCAATGAGCATGTAGCCCCCGTCTGGCCAATGAGCATGTAACCCCCGGGCAACAAGCATGTAACCCCTAGCCAATGAGCATGTAACCCAAGGACAAGGAGCATGTAACCCGCGGGCAAGGAGTATGTAACCCCCCGGCAAGGAGCACGTAACCCCCGGCAACAAGATGTCTTGGAGTAATCCTTGACTCCGTCCTCTCCTTCAAACCACACATTTAGCACCTCTCACAAACCTGCCACTTTCATCTCAAAAACATTTCCTGGATTAGATCCTTTCTCACCTAGGATGCCACCAAGACCATTATCCACTCACTGTTCATTTCCAGACTGAACTGCTGTAATCTCCTCCTATTTGGCATCCCTTGCAAATACCTCTCTCCACTCCAATCTATCCTCAACGCTGCAGCCTGGCTCATCTTCCTCACTAAATGCACTACATTTACCTCCTCTCTCCTACTAGCCCTTCACTGGCTTCCCTTCCCTTTCAGAATTCAATTCAAACTTCTCACACTCACTTACTGTACAAAGCCCTCACCCACTCCTCTCCCATTTACATCTCTGACCTAATCTCTTTTTACACTCCCACCCGTCCTCTTCACTCTGCTAATGCACGCCGCCTCTCCTGCCAACTGATTACTTCCTCCCACTCCTACCTTCAAGATTCCTCACGTGCTGTCCCCTTTCTCTGGAATTCCCTAACTCTGCACCTAATTTCACGGTTTCTGCCACCATGATACTTATGTCAGTGTCATCTGCTGATGCAGCTATGTTTATTTACCCTGTACTTGTCCTATATTGTCTTCAACTGTAAGTCACTATTGTACTGTTTTGATTTTTCATTTATGTACTCTGTAAATGGGTGCTGTGGATCCCTTGTGGCGCCATATAAATAAAGGATAATGATAATAATAATAATAATAATAATAATAATAATGTGCTGTCCAGAACCATTTCCTGGTGATTTACTTAGTGGCGACCACAAGGTAATTATAAGGGAGGTGCGGTGAGGTAAATAGCTGAGGAAGCACTGGCTAGCACCAGAGCCAGATTTACACACAATGGGGTAAATTTACTAAGATTCGTATTTTCCCGTTTGAGGTCAAAGTTCAATCACGAATGACATCGAAAGTGTAAATATGCAACTTTTTGAATTGATTACGACTAATTTACTAAGCTGCCGTATTCTGCATTTTCGGGTTTTCCGATGTCGTTCGTTTTTTTTGGCAGTGTTTTACGTGAGTGACTTGTAAAACACTGCCAACTTTAATACAATGAATCTCGGCCGGATCTGAGAGATCCGTGCTGGGATTCATTGTGCACTTTGTTAAAAAAATAAAAATAAAGTTTAAATGTAAAAAAAAAAATTGCGTGGGGTCCCCCCTCCTAAGGCAAACCAGCCTCGGGCTCTTTGAGCCGATCCTGGTTGCAAAAATATGGGAAAAAAATGGACAGGGGTTCCCCCATATATTTAAGCAACCAGCATCGGGCTCTGCGCCTGGTCCTGGTTCCAAAAATACGGGGGACAAAAAGAGTAGGGGTCCCCCGTATTTTTGAAACCAGCACCGGGCTCCACTAGCTGGACAGATAATGCCACAGCCGGGGGTCACTTTTATACAGTGCCTTGCGGCCGTGGCATCAAATATCCAACTAGTCACCCCTGGCCGGGGTACCCTGGGGGAGTGGGGACCCCTTCAATCAAGGGGTCCCCCCCCCACCCACCCAAGGGCCAGGGGTGAAGCCCGAGGCTGTCCCCCCCCATCCAATGGGCTGCGGATGGGGGGCTGATAGCCTTTGTGATAAGTGTTTGATATTGTTTTTAGTAGCAGTACTACAAGGCCCAGCAAGCCTCCCCCGCAAGCTGGTACTTGGAGAACCACAAGTACCAGCATGCGGCGGAAAAATGGGCCTGCTGGTACCTGTAGTACTACTACTAAAAAAATACCCCAATAAAGACATTACACACACACACCTTGAAAGTATAACTTTAATACATCCATCCACACCTCCATATACACATACTTACCTTATGTTCCCACGCAGGTCGGTCCTCTTCTCCAGTAGAATCCATGGTGTACCTGTAGAAAAAATTATACTCACATAATCCAGTGTTTTCGGCTCCTCAGTAAATCCTTTTGTAATCCACGTACTTGAAAAAATAAAAAAACGGATACCCGACCACGAACTGAAAGGGGACCCATGTTTTCACATGGGCCCCCTTTTCCCGAATGCCAGAAACCCACTCTGACTGATGTCTAAGTGGGTTTCTTCAGCCAATCAGGGAGCGCCACATTGTGGCACCCTCCTGATCGGCTGTGTGCTCCTGTACTGTATGACAGGCGGCACACGGCAGTGTTACAATGTAGCGCCTATGCGCTCCATTGTAACCAATGGTGGGAACTTTCAGGTCAGCGGTTGACCGAAAGTGACCTGGCTATGGATTCTACTGGAGAAGAGGACCGACCTGCGTGGGAACATAAGGTAAGTATGTGTATATGGAGGTGTGGATGGATGTATTAAAGTTATACTTTCAAGGTGTGTGTGTGTTGTCTTTATTGGGGTATTTTTTTAGTAGTAGTACTACAGGTACCAGCGGGCCCGTTTTTCCTCCGCATGCTGGTACTTGTGGTTCTCCAAGTACCAGCTTGCGGTGGAGGCTTGCTGGGCCTTGTAGTACTGCTACTAAAAACAATATCAATCACTTTTCACAAAGGCTATCAGCCCCCCATCCGCAGCCCATTGGATGGGGGGGGACAGCCTCGGGCTTCACCCCTGGCCCTTGGGTGGCTGGGGGGGGGACCCCTTGATTGAAGGGGTCCCCACTCCCCCAGGGTACCCCGGCCAGGGGTGACTAGTTGGATATTTGATGCCACGGCCGCAAGGCACTGTATAAAAGTGACCCCCGGCTGTGGCATTATCTGTCCAGCTAGTGGAGCCCGGTGCTGGTTTCAAAAATACGGGGGACCCCTACTCTTTTTGTTCCCCGTATTTTTGGAACCAGGACCAGGCGCAGAGCCCGATGCTGGTTGCTTAAATATGGGGGAACCCCTGTCCATTTTTCCCCCATATTTCTGCAACCAGGATCGGCTCAAAGAGCCCGAGGCTGGTTTGTCTTAGGAGGGGGGACCCCACGCAATTTTTTTTCAGAAAATTTAGAACATTTCCCCCCCCTTCCCACTGAAAAACATGCACGGATCTCATGGATCCGTGCATGCCTATACAAACACGGGATAAAAAAGCAGGTCTGTTTTTTTTAGCACTTTTTCACGATTTGTATTTTATCACGGCAGTGTTTGGCTATTGTCGGCAGTGTTTGTGTTTTGCACTTTTTAGTAAATTCCCGATTTCTACCAAATTGCAGGCGTATTTGACCGATGGTGTATTGATTCGTGATTTTTTCCTAGGACTTCCAAAATATTACGAATGCCCTCATCACTGCCGTGATTTTTGCTTAGTAAATTACCGAGATGACACTTTGAAGAAAAAACGGCATCTCGGTCAAAATCGGGACCTTAGTAAATATACCCCACTATATGAGCCAAGGGTACATCTGGGCATTATGCAAAGGTGCAGAGGTATAAACTCCTGGAAATTTGGTGAGTTTTGATCAGAGATGTGCAGAAAAGATAGGGGCCATAGACTTTTTATTCCAGAGTTTTGACTATAAAAATGATTAGAATAATACAAAGAAGATATTTCTCTCATATTCTTTGTATTTTTCATATACTTTATATAGTCAAAACTCTGGCACAAACGTTAGTATGACAGGAAAGGCTCTGCCTCACCTCACCGCACATCACTGAATTATGGGCCTAATTCAGGGAGTCAATCAGACCTGATCGCATGCTAGGTTTTTTCGCTGCGCTGCGATCAGGTCAGAACTGTGCATGCCTATGTACCGCAATGCGCAAGTGCATCGCACAGGTACAAAGTGGATCTTTGCTGTGCGATGGGTTTATCAAAGAATCCATTCACACAGGCGATCGCAAGGAAGAAGGCATTTGTGGTGTCAACTGACCGTTTTCTGGGAGTGGCTGGAAAAATGCAGGCATGTCCAAGTGTTTGCAGGGCGGTTGTCTGACATCAATTCCGGGACCGGACAGGCTGAAGTGATCGCAAGGGCTGAGTAAGTTCTGGGCATCTCAGAAACTGCACAAATATTTTTTGTACCGCTCGACTGCACATGTGATCAGACACTTGCAAAGCAAAAATACACTCCCCTATGGGAAGCGACTATCTGCTCGCAGCAGTGCAAGAAACCCCTAGCGAGTAATCAGGTCTGAATTAGGCCCTCAGACCTGATCGCTAGGCTTTATTTTCGTACAGCGGGCGATCAATACTAAACTGCGCATGCGTATGCACCGCAATGCGCAGGCACGTCACACGGGTACAAAGCGGGTCGCCGCTAAGCGATGAGTTTGTACAAAGGATCCATTCGTATGGGCGTTCACCAGGTGACTGACAGGAAGAATCCGTTCGTGGGTGTCAACCCACTGTTTTCTGGGAGTGGTTGAAAAAACGCAGGCGTGTCCAAGCGATTGCAAGGAGGGTTCCTGACATCAATTCCAGTGCTGGACAGGCTGATGTGATCGCAGCGGCTGAGTAAGTCCTGGGCTACTCAGAGACTGCACAAAATCTGTTTGTACAACGCTGCTACACATGCGTTCGCACACTTGCAAAGCGAAAATACACTCCCCTATGGGCAGCGACTATGCGAACAGAGGACTGCACCCACTCACTCCTTGCATGGTCACGGCCCCTTTACGGGCGCAACAGCACCTCTGGTGCGTCAAGTCCCAAATCAGCGGCATCAAAAGTTGGGAGGTATGCGTGTTTATTGGAGAACTGGCATGTAGACCTTGTGCAAAGTGGCAAAAAGAAAAAAAGTCCACCCTCCTCCTTTTATTTATGGCACTACTACAGAGTTACTATAAATATCTTGGGATATTAGAAGTGAATTTTTTAAAGAAAACACAGATAAACTGTTCATAGACCGTAGAGGATAGTCACCTGTACTGTGGTATAGAGACCAAAGAGGACAAGGACAGCACAAGCTGATGAACAGAAAATGATACACAAATAGATATTCCAAGAGGCGCTTAATAATACATATAAAATATGTTTTAAAAAAAAATCTGTATTTATTTTTAGTAAAAAATAATTATACAATGATATCACAAAACTCCAGGAATCAATAATCATGTAACAAACAATATGCACTTCAATAAAAATGTATATATTAATAGAACTGGGCAACCTTAATATCCATACCACATCAATGAGCCTAATTAGGACTCAATATATCATATACTGGCTGTGCTTTTGGTAAGTAGATGCATATATAGGGGCATGGCTTCATGGAGAAAGGGCATGGACACAGAATATTACCAATTCACATTACACCGCACAGTAGTGTCTGTCAGTCACATTACACTGCACAGTAGTATTAGTAGTAGTACCTCTTATACACATTATGCCATGATAAAGCCCCTTACACACATTACACCATAGTAGAGCAGAGCCCCTAATATACATTACGCCAGGTAGAGCCTCTTTTATACACGATACGCCAGGTAGAGCCCCTTTTTTACATGGTATGCCAGGTAGAGCCCCTTTTATACACGTTATGCCAGGTAGAGCTCCTTATAGACACACACCAGATTTGGCAGCCACTCCATGAGACGGGATTGGCTGGCTGCCGGTGCCAACTTTAAACTGCACAGTGCCAGGACCTTTCGTGGGCAGCGGGCGGGTGCAGATGGCGCTAGCTGGGTGACTGCGGGTGCTTTCTCAGGCCACAGAACTTCAGGCAGCATCCCTGCTAGCCCACCCCTAAAACCGACACTGCGGAAAGGGGTAATCCAATGGGGGTTAAACAGAAAATATACAATGGACATGGCTATCAGACTTCTGTTGATGCCCAAAACTGATGATTAGGAGATACTGTACAGCCTTTCTAGACAGCAATCTGACAACGATGGGGGTCATTCCGAGTTGTTCGCTCGGTAAAAATCTTCGCATCGCAGCGATTTTCCGCTTAATGCGCATTCGCAATGTCCGCACTGCGACTGCGCCAAGTAAATTTGCTATGCAGTTAGGATTTTTACTCACGGCTTTTTCATCGTTCTGGCGATCGTAATGTGATTGACAGGAAATGGGTGTTACTGGGCGGAAACAGGCCGTTTTATGGGCGTGTGGGAAAAAACGCTACCGTTTCCGGAAAAAACGCAGGAGTGGCCGGAGAAACGGGGGAGTGTCTGGGCGAACGCTGGGTGTGTTTGTGACGTCAAACCAGGAACGACAAGCACTGAAATGATCGCAGATGCCGAGTAAGTCTGAAGCTACTCAGAAACTGCTACGAGGTGTGTAATCGCAATATTGCGAATACATCGTTCGCAATTTTAAGTTGCTAAGATTCACTCCCAGTAGGCGGCGGCTTAGCATGAGCAAATCTGCTAAAATCCGCTTGCGAGCGAACAACTCGGAATGACCCCCGATGTCCAGCAGATTGCAATAAGAGAAGGGAAAACTGATTATTAGCATTAGCAAATGTACCCCTAGGGCTCTTCCCAAAACTGTGAAATGGGTGTGGGGTAATAACAATGTTAAAATATATCAGGGCATGTTTGCCAAGGTATACTGTCACTTGTTTGAACCCAGCAGTCCCAAGAGTGACTATTCTATCTTAACTGTCTCTATATTTCTCTGACGTCCTAGTGGATGCTGGGGACTCCGAAAGGACCATGGGGAATAGCGGCTCCGCAGGAGACTGGGCACAAAAGTAAAAGCTTTAGGACTACCTGGTGTGCACTGGCTCCTCCCCCTATGACTCTCCTCCAAGCCTCAGTTAGATTTTTGTGCCCGAACGAGAAGGGTGCTCACTAGGTGGCTCTCCTGAGCTGCTTAGTAAAAAAGTTTAAGTATAGGTTTTTTATTTTCAGTGAATCCTGCAGGCAACAGGTTCATTGCACCGAGGGACTAAGGGGAGAAGAAGCGAACTCACCTGCGTGCAGAGTGGATTGGGCTTCTTAGGCTACTGGACATTAGCTCCAGAGGGACGATCACAGGCCCAGCCATGGATGGGTCCCAGAGCCGCGCCGCCGGCCCCCTTACAGAGCCAGAAGACTGAAGAGGTCCGGAAAATCGGCGGCAGAAGACGTCCTGTCTTCAATAAGGTAGCGCACAGCACCGCAGCTGTGCGCCATTGCTCTCAGCACACTTCACACTCCGGTCACTGAGGGTGCAGGGCGCTGGGGGGGGGGGCGCCCTGAGCGCAATAAAAACACCTTATATGGCAAAAAATACATCACATATAGCTCCTGGGCTATATGGATGCATTTAACCCCTGCCAATTTTTCCTTAAAAAAGCGGGAGAAAGGCCGCCGAGAAGGGGGCGGAGCCTATCTCCTCAGCACACTGGCGCCATTTTTCCTCACAGCTCCGTTGGAGGGAAGCTCCCTGACTCTCCCCTGCAGTCCTGCACTACAGAAACAGGGTAAAACAAGAGAGGGGGGGCACTAATTTGGCAGATAAATCTATACAGCAGCTATATAAGGGAAAAACACTTATATAAGGTTATCCCTGTATATATATAGCGCTCTGGTGTGTGCTGGCAAACTCTCCCTCTGTCTCCCCAAAGGGCTAGTGGGGTCCTGTCCTCTATCAGAGCATTCCCTGTGTGTGTGCTGTGTGTCGGTACGTTGTGTCGACATGTATGAGGAGGAAAATGGTATGGAGGCGGAGCAATTGCCTGTAATAGTGATGTCACCCCCTAGGGAGTCGACACCTGACTGGATGGTCTTATGGAAGGAATTACGTGATAGTGTCAGCACTTTACAAAAGACTGTTGACGACATGAGACAGCCGGCAAATCAGTTATTACCTGTACAGGCGTCTCAAATACCGCCAGGGGCTCTAAAGCGCCCGTTACAGACCCAGACACGGACACTGACTCCAGTGTCGACGGTGAGGAAACAAACGTATTTTCCAGTAGGGCCACACGTTACATGATCACGGCAATGAAGGAGGTTTTGAACATTTCTGATACTACAAGTACCACAAAAAAGGGTATTATGTGGGGTGTGAAAAAACTACCCGTAGTTTTTCCTGAATCAGATGAATTAAATGAGGTGTGTGATGAAGCGTGGGTTTCCCCCGATAAAAAACTGCTAATTTCGAAAAAATTATTGGCATTATACCCTTTCCCGCCAGAGGTTAGGGCGCGTTGGGAAACACCCCCTAGGGTAGATAAGGCGCTCACACGCTTATCAAAACAAGTGGCGTTACCGTCTCCTGATACGGCCGCCCTCAAGGAACCAGCTGATAGGAAGCTGGAAAATATCCTAAAAAGTATATACACACATACTGGTATTATACTGCGACCTGCAATCGCCTCAGCCTGGATGTGCAGTGCTGGGGTGGCTTGGTCGGATTCCCTGACTGAAAATATTGATACCCTGGACAGGGACTATAGAGCATTTAAAGGATGCATTTCTATATATGCGAGATGCACAGAGGGATATTTGCACTCTGGCATCAAGAGTAAGTGCGCTGTCCATTTCTGCCAGAAGAGGGTTATGGACGCGACAGTGGTCAGGTGATGCGGATTCCAAACGGCATATGGAAGTATTGCCGTATAAAGGGGAGGAGTTATTTGGGGTCGGTCTATCGGACCTGGTGGCCACGGCAACGGCTGGGAAATCCACCTTTTTACCCCAGGTCACCTCTCAGCAGAAAAAGACACCGTCTTTTCAGGCTCAGTCCTTTCGTCCCCATAAGGGCAAGCGGGCAAAAGGCCACTCATATCTGCCCCGGGGCAGAGGAAGGGGAAAAAGACTGCAGCAGGCAGCCTCTTCCCAGGAACAGAAGCCCTTCCCCGCTTCTGCCAAGTCCTCAGCATGACGCTGGGGCCTTACAAGCGGACTCAGGCACGGTGGGGGCCCGTCTCAAGAATTTCAGCGCGCAGTGGGCTCACTCGCAAGTGGACCCCTGGATCCTGCAGGTAGTATCTCAGGGGTACAAATTGGAATTCGAGACGTCTCCCCCTCGCCGGTTCCTGAAGTCTGCTTTACCAACGTCTCCCTCCGACAGGGAGGCGGTATTGGAAGCCATTCACAAGCTGTATTCCCAGCAGGTGATAATCAAGGTACCCCTCCTACAACAGGGAAAGGGGTATTATTCCACGCTGTTTGTGGTACCGAAGCCGGACGGCTCGGTGAGACCCATTTTAAATCTGAAATCCTTGAACTCTTACATACAAAGGTTCAAATTCAAGATGGAGTCACTCAGAGCAGTGATAGCGAACCTGGAAGAAGGGGACTATATGGTGTCTCTGGACATCAAGGATGCTTACCTCCATGTCCCAATTTGCCCTTCTCACCAAGGGTACCTCAGGTTTGTGGTACAGAACTGTCACTATCAGTTTCAGACGCTGCCGTTTGGATTGTCCACGGCACCCCGGGTCTTTACCAAGGTAATGGCCGAAATGATGATTCTTCTTCGAAGAAAAGGCGTCTTAATTATCCCTTACTTGGACGATCTCCTGATAAGGACAAGGTCCAGAGAACAGTTAGAGGTCGGAGTAGCACTATCTCAAGTAGTACTACGACAGCACGGGTGGATTCTAAATATTCCAAAATCGCAGCTGATTCCGACGACACGTCTGCTGTTCCTAGGGATGATTCTGGACACAGTCCAGAAAAAGGTGTTTCTCCCGGAGGAGAAAGCCAGGGAGTTATCCGACCTAGTCAGGAACCTCCTAAAACCAGGCCAAGTGTCAGTGCATCAATGCACAAGGGTCCTGGGGAAAATGGTGGCTTCTTACGAAGCGATTCCATTCGGCAGATTCCACGCAAGAACTTTTCAGTGGGATCTGCTGGACAAATGGTCCGGATCGCATCTTCAAATGCATCAGCGGATAACCCTGTCTCCAAGGACAAGGGTGTCTCTCCTGTGGTGGTTACAGAGTGCTCATCTTCTAGAGGGCCGCAGATTCGGCATTCAGGACTGGGTCCTGGTGACCACGGATGCCAGCCTGAGAGGCTGGGGAGCAGTCACACAGGGAAGAAATTTCCAGGGCTTGTGGTCAAGCATGGAAACGTCACTTCACATAAATATCCTGGAACTAAGGGCCATTTACAATGCCCTAAGTCAGGCAAGGCCTCTGCTTCAGGGTCAGCCGGTGTTGATCCAGTCGGACAACATCACGGCAGTCGCCCACGTAAACAGACAGGGCGGCACAAGAAGCAGGAGGGCAATGACGGAAGTTGCAAGGATTCTTCGCTGGGCGGAAAATCATGTGATAGCACTGTCAGCAGTGTTCATTCCGGGAGTGGACAACTGGGAAGCAGACTTCCTCAGCAGACACGACCTCCACCCGGGAGAGTGGGGACTTCACCCAGAAGTCTTCCACATGATTGTGAACCGTTGGGAAAAACCAAAGGTGGACATGATGGCGTCCCGCCTCAACAAAAAACTGGACAGATATTGCGCCAGGTCAAGGGACCCTCAGGCAATAGCTGTGGACGCTCTGGTAACACCGTGGGTGTACCAGTCAGTGTATGTGTTCCCTCCTCTGCCTCTCATACCCAAGGTACTGAGAATCATAAGAAGGAGAGGAGTAAGGACTATACTCGTGGCTCCGGATTGGCCAAGAAGGACTTGGTACCCGGAACTTCAAGAGATGCTCACGGAAGACCCGTGGCCTCTACCTCTAAGAAAGGACCTGCTCCAGCAGGGACCCTGTCTGTTCCAAGACTTACCGCGGCTGCGTTTGACGGCATGGCGGTTGAACGCCGGATCCTGAAGGAAAAAGGCATTCCGGATGAAGTCATCCCTACCCTGATCAAAGCCAGGAAGGATGTAACTGTGCAACATTATCACCGTATTTGGCGTAAATATGTTGCGTGGTGTGAGGCCAGGAAGGCCCCTACAGAGGAATTTCAACTGGGTCGTTTCCTGCATTTCCTGCAAACAGGACTGTCTATGGGCCTAAAATTAGGGTCCATTAAGGTTCAAATTTCGGCCCTGTCGATATTCTTCCAAAAAGAACTAGCTTCAGTTCCTGAAGTTCAGACGTTTGTCAAGGGGGTACTGCATATACAGCCTCCTTTTGTGCCTCCAGTGGCACCTTGGGATCTCAATGTAGTTTTGGGGTTCCTAAAATCACATTGGTTTGAACCACTCACCACTGTGGACTTAAATATCTCACATGGAAAGTGGTAATGCTGTTAGCCCTGGCTTCAGCCAGGCGTGTCTCAGAATTGGCGGCTTTATCCTATAAAAGCCCTTACCTAATTTTTCATACGGACAGGGCAGAATTGAGGACTCGTCCTCAATTTCTCCCTAAGGTGGTTTCAGCGTTTCACTTAAACCAGCCTATTGTGGTACCTGCGGCTACTAGGGACTTGGAGGATTCCAAGTTGCTGGACGTAGTCAGGGCCCTGAAAATATATGTTTCCAGGACGGCTGGAGTCAGAAAATCTGACTCGCTGTTTATCCTGTATGCACCCAACAAGCTGGGTGCTCCTGCTTCTAAGCAGACTATTGCTCGTTGGATTTGTAGTACAATTCAGCTTGCACATTCTGTGGCAGGCCTGCCACAGCCAAAATCTGTAAAAGCCCATTCCACACGGAAAGTGGGCTCATCTTGGGCGGCTGCCCGAGGGGTCTCGGCTTTACAACTTTGCCGAGCAGCTACTTGGTCAGGGGCAAACACGTTTGCTAAATTCTACAAATTTGATACCCTGGCTGAGGAGGACCTGGAGTTCTCTCTTTCGGTGCTGCAGAGTCATCCGCACTCTCCCGCCCGTTTGGGAGCTTTGGTATAATCCCCATGGTCCTTTCGGAGTCCCCAGCATCCACTAGGACGTCAGAGAAAATAAGAATTTACTTACCGATAATTCTATTTCTCATAGTCCGTAGTGGATGCTGGGCGCCCATCCCAAGTGCGGATTGTCTGCAATACTTGTACATAGTTATTGTTACAAAAATCGGGTTATTATTGTTGTGAGCCATCTTTTCAGAGGCTCCTCTGTTATCATGCTGTTAACTGGGTTCAGATCACAAGTTGTACGGTGTGATTGGTGTGGCTGGTGTGAGTCTTACCCGGGATTCAAAATCCTTCCTTATTGTGTACGCTCGTCCGGGCACAGTATCCTAACTGAGGCTTGGAGGAGAGTCATAGGGGGAGGAGCCAGTGCACACCAGGTAGTCCTAAAGCTTTTACTTTTGTGCCCAGTCTCCTGCGGAGCCACTATTCCCCATGGTCCTTTCGGAGTCCCCAGCATCCACTACGGACTATGAGAAATAGAATTATCGGTAAGTAAATTCTTATTTTTAACTCAGAAATCATAGTGGCCACAGGAAACTATTGAGTAAATGTTTTAAAAAAATGATGGCTTATTGTGTAACAAGTTTGCTTTGTAAAATGTTGTGATGAGATATGGGATTGACTTTGTTACATGTGACTGTTTGTGAAGGTTTTTATAACATTGGTCTTTAATGTCTTTTTGCAGAGTGTCAGTATCAGTATATCTCTATGCATTGCATGGGATGCCACTAAAGAAACAGTCCTTTCCTCTTCTGTATCTTTCTTTGTGTAGGGAGATCTCATTTCTGTACAGCTCCAGAAAAAACTCGGGGCCTAATTCAGAGTTGATTGCAGCAGCAAATTTGTTAGCAGTTGGGCAAAACCATGGGTCTAATTCAGACCTGATCGCTGTTTGATGCGCACGCAAGCAGCATTCGCAAGCGAGTGAACGTGACACAAGAGTGCAAATTCGCGCCCACTGTGCACGAGTGCACACAAATGTATAGCAGTGCAAAACAGAGGTGTATACCATACAGCTTTGCACGGGAGCGATGCATTTGCAAGTCAGCAAGCTGTCCCACTAGCAGGGCCAGTTATAGACCTTGTGGTGCCCAGGGCAAAAGTTTCCTTTGGCGTCTGGTGCCCCCCCCCCCCCCCCGACAGGCAATAGACGGTTAGAGCGCGCCGCAGGAGTGTCGCAAAAAATAGGGGCATGGCTTCACGAGGACGGGGCGTGGTCACAGTTATGCCCCATGTAGCTGTGCCCTCAGTAGTTGTGCCCCCAGTACTGTGCCCCCTGTAGCTGTGCCCCCAGTACTGTGCCCTCAGTAGTTGTGCCCCCAGTACTGTGCACCCTGTAGCTGTGCCCTCAGTAGTTGTGCCCCCAATACTGTGCACCCTGTAGTTGTGCTGCTAACCAAAATAAATAAATAAATACTCACCATCCCCGCTCCTGCTTCCCGACCGCTGCTGCCCTCGGTCTCCGGCCGCCAGCGCCGCTCCTTGAATCTATGGGAGAGATATCTTGACGTCTCTCCCATAGCACCACATAGACACTAGAGGTCAATTATGGCCGCTCCCACAATGCCGTGGGGTGCGCGATGATGCTATCGCGCACCGCCACCAGTAGCGGATCTTGACACGGCGGCGGCGCCCTCGGGACAGTGGCGCCCAGGGCAAAAATCCTGCTTGCCCATGGCAAGATCCGCTACTGCCCACTAGCAGCACGTATTCATTTGTACATGTGCGTTGTATTTGCTAGCTTGCGAATAATCGCACAATGTTAGTTTGTTTTTAAAAGCACACTTGTACAATTACCCTAAGAAATTGGAATGTGATTGACAAATTAAGTGATCAAACACTGCAAAATGAAGTGCTGCCCGACCGCCGATACGGGCGACGGGCGACCCGGCGGCGGGGGGGCAGTGACGGGGGGAGTGAAGCTTCTTCACTCTCCCCGTCACCCGGCTCCGTAGACTTGCAGGCAAATATGGAAGATCTCGTCCATATTGGCCTGCATGCACAGCCGACATAGCACCAGCGATGAACGAGCGCAGGGCCGCGCATCGTTCATCGCTGGTGCCTCCACACTGCACGATATGAACGTTATCTCGTTCATTAATGAACGAGATCGTTCATATCGTGCAGTGATATCGGCATGTGTGTAGGGCCCAATAACATTAAGCAAGTAAGGCAACAAACATATTTCCCCTAAATATGTTTGTTGTTCTATTTGCACCATACACTTTATACTATATTTAACATTTTAAAAAGGATTTTTTTTAAATAGTGATGTACTGTAGTTCCCCCCCCCCCCCCCCAAAATATAGAAAAATAATAAAGTTGGAGAAAGATAAATAGACACATATTGAAGAATCAAAGGATAGATGAAATACAAAAAAGACAGATATAAAGGCATAAAAGTCTGTATAATAAAAACGCAACACAATAGCATAGTTATAAAATTTTACTTAAAAAAATATAACAAGTTTACAAAAAATGAACATACTTTTTATTTTCCAAAACAAAGACAATAACTGTGCAACACTGCCCAGCAAAGCCTGGAGACTGGCCTACATGGCCAGGAGTTGTTCCCTGATTGGCCTGGTCACGATCTCCAACCTCTGGATCTGTAAAAATTTGTAAAGAATGTGAAAATTAAAAACTACATACAATTTTTTTCCCCAAAAACAACATAACTACAGCCTATTAAGAATGCCACTGTAAAGCTGATTATGGTCTTCACATATGCTACAGATTAATGACATAAAAACTGTTACTCACATGCATGTTTTTGCAGTGTTATTGGCTCACTATGATAGTGCTAGAATTTCTTCCTAGTATTCTTTTACATTCCGAAATATATTTTAGTTGTTTTTTAAGAGTCAGGCCCATCCTACCTCTATGTCTGTGATGACCAACTTTGCAAAACAATGAATGTTTTGCAGTACATGTGTGTTGAGCCTGTGTGCCTCCAGCTGCTGTGGAACTACACATCCAAGCATGGCCTGCAGGGAATGGTGGGTTGTGGTTTTACACACCAGCTGCAGAGACACAGGTTGAAGACACATGTTGTTCTATATAATTTTAAATAAAATGATTATGTTAAATAAAAATATTCTTACTGGCAACCATATCCTGACACTCATCCTCCTCTTCATCTGGGGCCATAGGCGCCCACTCGGCCTCCTCCTCCTCTTCCGGGAAAGAGGGGGTTGGAGGTTGGATGGGGGAAGGGGCTTGAAAGGGGGTTGGAAGTTGGATGGGGGAAGGGACCTGAAATTGGGTGGGAGGTTGGATGGGGAAAGGTGCTTGAAAGGGGGTGGGAGATTGGATGGGGGAAGGAGGATCAGATTGTGCGGTGTTGGGAATGTCAAGGGTGGATAGATTTTGAGTGGGGGATGGAGGATGAGGGGGGGAGGGTGGTTGAGATGGGGCAGATTAAGGGGGGAGGAAGATTGAGAGGTGTCGGTGGTTTGAGAGGGTGAGGAAGATTGAGAGGTGGCGGAAGTTTGAGAGGGGGAGGAAGATTGAGAGGGGGAGGGTGGTTGAGAAGGTGCAGAAGTTTGAGGGGGAGGGTGGTTGAGAGGGGTAGGAAGATTGAGGGGGGGGTTGAGAGGGGGAGGAGGATTGAGGGGTGGCTGGTCTGGGCTGCTGTTGGGTTCCTCGGCTCCTTTGTGCTTGGCCTAAGGAGAGGGAAACACAGCTATATGTTATCACCTATATGTTATTTGTTTTTCTTGTTTATTTTTGAATTTTTAAAGTAAAGAACATTAGGTACTCTATACTGCAAACATTTCATTTAGTGTTGTTTACTATGGTCCCATTGTGTAATCAATACAATAAAATTATATTAAGTTGTGTTTTTTAATAAACAATGTATTTTCTGCTGCGGGGTACACTGGGCTCCACAAGGAAAGACATAGGGGTGTAGAGTAGGATCTTGATCCAAGGCACCAACAGGCTCAAAGCTTTGACTGTTCCCAGAATGCACAGCGCCACCTCCTCTATAACCCCGCCTCCCTGCACAGGAGCTCAGTTTTGTAGTTGGTGCTGCAGTAAGCAGGCACATAACAGAGGGGCTGCTCCAGGCAGCCCTAAGAAGAGCTTTTTTTTAAGAAAAAAGTGAAGACTTCAAGGGCAGCAGCGGTGGTAAATGTCAGAAGACATTCACTGCTGCAGCTCCAGCTCTCCCCAGCGGCGCTGTACACTCCCGAGCCCTGGTTGCCGGGTAACTACAGCAGGAGGCTCCGGTTTTCTTCACGTCAGGCACACACGACGGGGGCTCTCCGGGATCGCGTGGCCGCGCTTCGGGAGGTGGTGAGTGGGTCCCGCTTGCGGGGTCGGTCTTTATCGTGATCCGGCGCGGTCAGTGGGAGGCAGGCCGCGCGCGCTGGCGGTGGACACTGTGGCAGTACAGGCGATCCCACTAGATCACCAGGGCATGGGTGCAGGTCAGGTTTTCTCTCTAAACCATTTTCAGTAGCTCACAGTACCCGGTGGTTTTGCCAGCAAGGGGATAAGGCTTAGACCTGAAGCCCCTCCCCTAGCCCCAGGGTGCCATTTCCCGCAAATGTTCCCGCCCTGGAGCTGCATATCTGTCTCTCCCTCACTCCCTGTCAGTGTCTGGGAGCCATTATCTCTCAGCTTCACTGTTCCTGGGACTGCTTGGGCAAATCCTCCTGTGTAAAGCCGCCTGGTTGTCAGTGCTGTGACTTTACATGACACTTAAGTATTCTACCTGCCTTTTTGGACAGTGCTAGTTAAGAAAGAGTGCATTTAGTCAGGGTTTTCTAGTACAATTACCCTGTGATATACATCCAGTGCTTACTGTGCAGTGTTATATCTATTGACTATATAGCTATATATATAAGCTAGTCCAGTACAGTATTATTGTTAGTAATAACCTCTGCATTGTACAAACTGGGACTATCTGTGTGTGCATTAGATAGCTGAGTGGTGTCCATTTCATGTCTTTCACTCAACTTGCTATCCCTATATTCTATAAACTGAGGGGGCTTGGTGCGTCAGGTTTTATATTGATATAGGATTTTCACAAAGATATACTTTAATACGTATTTTTCTCTGTGATTTAGTCACCATATCTCTCCTTTATCTCTGCTAGTGCTGACTACACTGCGCAGGGGTTTGGGTAAGAGGTATTGTTCTGCTGCCAATTGTACTGTGTTACCTGATACTGCAAGTTATATCATGTCTGCTTCTGAGGATAACGGTTCTGGTTCTGGGGGTTCCTTGCCCCCCAGTGGGATTGTGGCAACAGAGGTACATAATGACCCACCGTGGGCCGCTTTTTCCACGCTTCTACATACACTAGTTAATAAACTAACACCCCCTATGGGACCCCCAATGCCGGTACAACCGTATGTGGTCCCCACAGCTAACCCGCCGTGGGCGGACGACTTATCTGCTCAAGTCCAAGGGGTCCTCTAAGCGAGCGCTTGTCTCCTCATAATCCACTGCTGTCACTGACACCTCGTCTGATGAAGACGGCACTTACACTGACCCCACAGGTTCTGACTCAGATACTGCTGGTGGGGAGGGTAGTTCACATGTGGATGTTCCTGATCTTTTGGAGGCTATTAAGTTAATTCTACAGATTACGGATGATCCCGAGCTATCCATACCTCCTAAGAAACCAGATAGGTTCAAGCGTCAGAAGGTGGTTAAACAAGTTTTACCTCACTCTGATCACCTAGTGGATAGACGTCAGGAACCCTGGGAAAACCCGGGTACGAAGTTTGTGCCTCAAAAGAAGATGCTGGCTCGCTATCCCCTCGCACCAGAGCTGTCTAAGAATTGGGAAACGCCTCCTCCAGTAGACTCACATGTGGCTAGGATGGTGGTTTCCTCAGCTCTACCTGTCACTACCGTCACGTCTCTAAAAGAGCCTACGGATAAACGTGTGGAGGGTTGTCTTACAGCGATTTACACCCTCACGGGTGCTGCACAAAGGCCCACTATTGCAGCAACATGGGCTGCAGAGGCTATTGAAGCATGGGCCTTGGAGTTAGAAGCTGAAATCTCTGACCATGCTAGACAATGCTTGTCATATATTGTCACAGCTTCTCGCTATATTAAAGAGGTTGCTTCTGATGCCGGTATCCTAGCAGCCAAGGCCTCTACTACATCAGTCCTGGCTCGCCGGATATTGTGGCTGAGATCCTGGTCTGTGGATCTGGAGATATTCTGTTTGGGGAGGACTTAAATAAGATAGTGGCTGACTTGGCTACTGCCAAAACTGCCTGTCTGCCAAGTACCGCTCCTTCTGTGTCAAAGGCTAAAGGTACTTCCTTTCGCCCCTTTCGTCCTTCAGGTAAAGCAAAAGGTCAGGCGTACAACAAGCAGGCCCGCACTTCCAAACCTGGTAAGCCAAAGCCAAAAAGAGCCTGGGCGGCCCGTCAGCCAGCTTCCAAGGCCGATAAGCCTGCTGCATGACGGGGCGGGCCTCCCCCTGGGGGATCCCAGGGTGGGGGGCTGGCTTCTAGGGTATACCCAGGAATGGTTGAAGACCACTTCAGATGCCTGGGTACGGGAAGTCGTCACTCGAGGTTACGCCATAGCCTTCAAAAACCGACCCCCTCATGGATTTTGCCAGACAGACGTCCCGTTGGACCAGCCAAAGGCAAACACTCTGCATTCGGTGGTACAGACCCTCCTGGATACAGGAGTCGTAGTACAGGTGCCTCTTGCGCAGAGGGGCCGGGGGTACTATTCTCTGCTGTTTTTAGTCCCAAAACCGAATGGGTCCTCCCAGCCCATTCTCAACCTCAAGGCATTGAACAGGTTTGTGAAGGTTTCCAAGTTCCGTATGGAAACCCTTCGCTGTATAGTTCTGGCTTTGGAACCTGGGGACTACATGGTCTCCCTGGACATACAGGATGCTTACCTGCATATTCCTATAGCAGCGTCACATCAGCAATACCTGAGGTTTGCTATTGGCAACATCGATTACCAGTTTCGGGCGTTATCTTTGGTTTAACAACGGCTCCGTGAGTCTTCACCAAAGTTATGGCGGTGATGACGGTGGTACTCCACCGTCAGGGGGTCAGGATACTGCCGTATCTGGATGACTTGTTAATCCTGGCAAATTCCCCAGAACTTCTCCTACGTCTTCTAGATTTGACGGTCTGGTTTCTACAAGCCCACGGGTGGCTCATCAACTGGAAGGAATCCTCCCTGATCCCTGCTCAGAGCATGGTGCATCTGGGAGCGCAATTGGACACTCACAACCAGAGTTGCTCTTGTGTCAGGAGAAAGTCCTGAAGCTTCAGGACAGGATTCGTTGCTTCCTTTCTCGTCCGCAAGTGTCGATACATTCGGCGATGCAGGTGCTGGGCCTCATGGTATCAGCATTCGACATTGTGGAGTATGCTCAATTCCATTCTCGCCCCCTCCAGAGGCTGATTCTAGCCAAGTGGGATGGCCTGCCTCACCGGATCAGGTCTCAAATGATCTCATTGACTCCGGAGGTCCGCCTGTCATTGCTCTGGTGGCTCCAGGACCAAAAATTGTGCAGGGGCCGTCCCTTCTGGATATCCAACTGGGTCCTGTTGACGACAGATGCCAGTCTAAGAGGTTGGGGCGCGGTGCTGGAGCAACACTCCCTTCAGGGTCGGTGGACCAAGGGGGAGTCCCTCCTCTCAATCAACATTCTGGAATTGCGGGCGGTCTTCAATGCATTGAACCTAGCCCAGCATTTAATTCAGAACCATCCTGTTCAAGTGCAGTCGGACAACGCCACCACAGTGGCTTACATACATCATCAAGGCGGCACTTGAAGCCATCTGGCAATGAAGGAAGTCTCACGGATTCTACATTGGGTGGAACGCCATCTACCGGCCATATCGGCAATCTTCATTCCGGGAGTCCTGAATTGGGAAGCGGACTTTTTCAGTCATCAAGACGTAAATGCCAGCGAGTGGGGCCTCCATCCAGAAGTGTTTCAACTCCTAGTGAAAAAGTGGGGTCTTCCAGACGTAGATCTGATGGCGTCTCGACACAATCACAAGGTTCCGGTCTTCAGAGCAAGGGATCCTCAAGCAGCATTCGTGGATGCGCTGGCGGTGCCGTGGAGGTTTTGGTGTCTCTTCTGCCCAGGGTAATTCGGAAGTTCAAGCAAGAAAAAGGAATTCTGCTTCTCATAGCTCCAGCGTGGCCCAGACGGCACTGGTTCTCAGGCCTGCAAGGCCTATCATCAGAGCGTCCAATTCTACTTCCACAACGCCCAGATCTCCTCGTTCAGGGCCCCTGTGTCTACCAGGACCTAGCCCATCTGTCTTTGACGGCGTGGCTCTTGAAGCTTCCGTCTTAAGGGCTAAAGGATTTTCTGAGGCGGTCATTCAAACTATGTTGCAGGCCCGGAAACCGGCTTCGGCTCGGATTTACTATAGGGTCTGGCATTCTTACTTTGTTTGGTGCGCATCTAACGATTATGACGCTTCCAAGTTTAGTATAGCCAAGTTGTTGGCTTTTCTTCAGCAGGGCCTGGACTTAGGCCTACGTCTGGCCTCCCTCAAGGTTTATATTTCTGCCTTGTCGGTGTGGTTTCAGAGAAAAATTGCGACCTTACCTGATGTGTATACCTTTACTCAAGGTGTGTTGCGTATCCAACCTCCCTATGTCCCGCCTGTGGCTCCTTGGGACTTGTCGGCGGTGTTAGAGGCGTTACAAGAGTCTCCGTTTGAACCTCTTGGTTCAGCTGATCTTAAGTGGCTTTCCCTTAAGGTGGTGGTTCTGCTGGCTATTGCTTCAGCTAGAAGAGTGTTGGTTTTGGGTCCTTGTCCTGTAGTTCCCCATATCTGATATTTCACTGTGACCGGGTGGTTCTTACTTCTTAGGACTCGTCCCGGATATTTACCTAAGGTGGTTTCCTCGTTCCATCTTAACCAGGAGATTGTGGTTCCGGCACTTGTTTCTCCTGATCTGTCTCCCAAAGAGAAGTCTTTGGATGTGGTTCGGGCTCTCCGTATCTATGTGAAGAGAACTGCTTCAATTAGGAAATCTGATTCTCTCTTTGTACTGTTTGGATTTCACAAACGGGGCTGGCCTGCTCGCAAGCAGACTTTGGCCAGATGGATTAGAATGGTGATTGCACATGCTTATGTGAGGGCTGGTCTGTCGGCTCCTGCTCACATTACGGCCCATTCTATTCAGACTGTTGGACCTTCTTGGGCTGCCCGCCGTGGTGCAACCCTTGAACAATTGTGCACTGGACGTGGTCTTCAGTGAACACGTTCATAAGGTTCTATGCCTTCGATACTGCCGCTTTCCAGAATGCTTCGTTTGGACGCCGGGTTCTTGTGCCCGCTACAGTGCGTCCCCTCCCATAAGGAACTGCTTTAGGACATCCCCAATGTCTATCCTTGTGGAGCCCAGTGTACCCCGCAGCAGAAAACGAGATTTATGGTAAGAACTTACCTTTGTTAAATCTCTTTCTGCAAGGTACAGTGGGCTCCACATGGTGCCCACCCTGACGCACTTAGCTTCTTTGGGTTGGTATGGCATTAGCCGCTGACACTTCTCCTGTCAGAGTGTGGTGTATGTGGCTACTAACCGTTGTCGTCACTTTTCCTGCTACTGTATTGGGCTGGTTAACTAAAAACTGAGCTCCTGTGCAGGGAGGCGGGGTTATAGAGGAGGCGGCGCTGTGCATTCTGGGAACAGTCAAAGCTTTGAGCCTGTTGGTGCCTCGGATCAAGATCCTACTCTACACCCCAATGTCTATCCTTGTGGAGCCCAGTGTACCTCGCAGAAAGAGATTTAACAAAGGTAAATTCTTACCATAAATCTCGTTTTCTATTTTTTAAAGTACAAAAACATAGCATGTTCTGATGTCAGATACACTGTTCAATATGTGTGTGGGTTGTTTGTTCAATCGTTATGCCATGGATATGCCATACCAACATACAACCCACTCACATACTGAATACATGCATAGAAACATCTATGCCTCTATATCCATACATACACTACCTATCTATCAACAAATCTGTCTCTATATACATATACTACATAGTACATATCTATATACATATATTTATACATATCTATATACACTGCTCAAAAAAATAAAGGGAACACATAAACAACACAATGTAACTCCAAGTCAATCACACTTCTGTGAAATCAAACTGTCCACTTAGAAAGCAACACTGATTGACAATCAATTTCACATGCTGTTGTGCAAATGGAATAGACAACAGGTGGAAATTATAGGCAATTAGCAAGACACCCCCAATAAAGGAAATGATCTCCAGCAAGCCACAAATGTGCATGTGTCTACTCAAACGATCAGAAACAGACTCCATGAGGGTGGTATGAGGGCCCGACGTCCACAGGTGGGGGTTGTGCTTACAGCCCAACACCGTGCAGGACGTTTGGCATTTGCCAGAGAACACCAAGATTGGCAAATTCGCCACTGGCGCCCTGTGCTCTTCACAGATGAAAGCAGGTTCTCACTGAGCACATGTGACAGACGTGACATAGTCTGGAGATGCCAAGGAGAACATTCTGCTGCCTGCAACATCCTCCAGCATGACCGGTTTGGTAGTGGGTTAGTAATAATGTGGGGTGGCATTTCTTTGGGGGGCCGCACAGCCCCCCATGTGCTCGCCAGAGGTAGCTTGACTGCCATTAGGTACCGAGATGAGATCCTCAGACCCCTTGTGAGACCATATGCTGGTGCGGTTGGCCCTGGGTTCCTCCTAATGCAAGACAATGCTAGACCTCATGTGGCTGGTGTGTGTCAGCAGTTCCTGCAAGACGAAGGCATTGATGCTATGGACTGGCTCGCCCGTTCCCCAGACCTGAATCCAATTGAGCACATCTGGGACATCATGTCTTGCTCAATCCACCAACGCCACGTTGCACCACAGACTGTCCAGGAGTTGGCGGATGCTTTAGTCCAGGTCTGGGAGGAGATCCCTCAGGAGACCATCCGCCACCTCATCAGGAGCATGCCCAGGCATTGTAGGGAGGTCATACAGGCACGTGGAGGCCACACACAGTACTTAGCCTCATTTTGACTTGTTTTAAGGACATTACATCAAAGTTGGATCAGCCTGTAGTGTGTTTTTCCACTTTAATTTTGAGTGCGACTCCAAATCCAGACCTCCATGGGTTAATAAATTTGATTTCCATTGATAATTCTTGTGTGATTTTATTGACAGCACATTCAACTATGTAAAGAACAAAGTATTTAATAAGAATATTTCATTCATTCAGATCTAAGATGTGTTAAGTGTTCCCTTTATTTTTTTTGAGCAGTGTACATATACTATATACTACATATCTATGCAAAACCACACACACATATTTTTGGCTGCAAATATTACTATACATTTTACTGCAAACACACTCATGCATACAGAAATGCTACAGTGTGCATTACTCACTTGCAAGTATTTGCTGGCACAGCTGCGCCAGCAAACAAGGCTGACGGCGGCAGAGGTCAGACCACCGCCGCTCAAGCTGGATGATGGTCCTCTGCGTGCGGACCCTCATCCGCAGTTTTCTGCGGACCTCCGTGTAGGCCGCACGCTTTCTGGGTCTGGCCATGTATGGGCCCGTGTGGCCTACGCGGCGGTCCATTACCATGGTGAGGAGCTGCAGTTCCCTCAGGCTGAAGACGGCAGCTCGCATGGTGCCAATGGCATATTGATCACAGATGCTTACTGTTGATTGGCCGGCACCTGTGATGCAGACATATATTAATAAACTTTATTGATATTACTATGTGTTGACAGTGTGATCCGTGTGCCTAGTTGCGTATGCATTTGCGACTGTATGCTATTGTATGCCACTGTATGCTACTGTCAATGGAGATTTTGCAAACAAACTTACCATAATTGTCTGCTCATCACTCAGCTAAATATTGCAGGATTGTTGTCTTAGTGTGTATATTATATGTTGAGGGAAAAAAAAACAAAAAACATTAAGACAGATGAATGCATGTTATATATATATATTGACACCACAAAACTACTGGGGTTAAGGAACTATGTACATGCTTTACAAAATGACAATAACAAAAATGTTTACTTTTTTATGCCTAAAACAATTAAATATTTATATTTTCCACCCAAAAAAAACCAATAAACAACAAAAATCATTGTTTGATTTAAATCAGTAACTACACATCTTGTTGAAATATCTGTATGAATACATCCATAAACACTTTTCTGTTGTGATGTTAACCACAACATACCTGAAATATCGGTGGACTATTCGTGCCCTAAGGGCATGTCCCCACTGGGAGTTGGAGCCCCGCCTTCATGTCTGTCCAACCCCTGGCTCCTCATCCTCTGGGGCCAATACCTAATTTTGAGGCAGCTCTACACGCCTTCTTACAGCAATATTGTGCAGGATTGCACACAGGACACAATTTTACTTACCATTTCCAGCGAATACATGAGGTCGCCACCAGGGCGGTGGAGCACACGGAAGCGTCCTTTTAGGACTCCAATTGCGCGCTCCACCAGCTTCCTAGTGGCTGTAAACGCAGAATTAAAATTCTGGTGTTGGTCTGCTGTAAGGAGTCATGAGCCAGGGGGTGCAAGGATATCCATGATCTCCTGCCAAAACACAATACAATATGAAGTCAAAAATAAGAACAACAAGTTAAACCCAACAGCACTTAACCTTTAGTACATGATGTGGAACAAACTCACCCAATATCCACGCGTCTTGGCCTTCCAACATACTTAATCTTTGCCATATACCTGATTGCCGAATTACGTGGGAATCATGGGCACTTCCTGGTTACTGGGTGTTCAGGGAAAGGATCTAGAGGGATGGGCCACAAACAAACATTACATTCAAAGAGTGGAACAGTTTTCTGTTCCTAAAGATTTATTCATTATGTATTGGTGCCACAAGTGGAACATGTGTTCCATCCACTACCCCAATAACGTGTGGGAAGCGACTCCCCCCTTCACGGAATTGTTGCTTCAACACAGCTAGGGACCCCACATCCAATGGCATAGAAATTAACTGCTTCATTCTTTTCAGGAAGGCAACAATGATGCGCCTCAGAATCCTCGAAAATGCTGCCTGGGAGACACCTACCAGGACACCAACTATATGTTGGTAGGACCCTGAGGCGCAGAAATGTAACACAGCAAGGAATTGTGTCAGTGGTAGAATTGATGTAGGATGCCGAATTGAACTCTCTAGATCACTCTCTATGATTGAGAGAGTTTCTAGGATGACATGAGGGGGCAGCCTATAGCGCCGCAACACCTCATCATCTGGCATTCTAAAAAGGCAGACACAGGTACGGGAGATACTAGGCCTTGCGCGCCTCCATTGCCTTCGAAGATGAGGGGCCGGTTGGGGTTGGCCGGATAAGGCATTCCGGTATGCTGCCTCCACCATCTTAAAAACAGATTTAACAGAGTGTAAAAGCAACATCCAAATATACCAAAACATTCGTCACAATCTATAAAATAATACAATATCCACTTACAGCTGTTGGGAAATCCATAGCTACTTTGGGAACACCAGGAGGAAAGAAACATTGTTAACTTTATGAAGAATTTTTAACAACATTATTATTCATAAAAACGCAACAGAGTAGAACAACACAATTAGCATGCATATACTTACAACGAACATGCATATACTTACCACAAAAGCAAACAAAAATCACCAACAATAAGTAAAACACAAAAACAAGGATACTTAGGGCATACAAATAACAACAATTAACACTGCCTTGAGAGTACAGTAAAAAAAAAAACACACTAAGAGAACACCACACCCCACAACAAAATGGGCTTCATTGCCAAAAACACAAACTGAAAAGATGCTTTCTTCAGAAGAAAAGAAAGAAAAAAAAAACATAAGAAACACACTCATAGATATTAAAAAAAAACACACCACACCACACACACATGTGAACATGCATATACTCACAGTGGCAAACGCAGGATTTTGAAAGGGGGGTTTCCAAATAATTGATGCAGCCATATGCTGGGCAGAAGGGGCGGCAGATGCTGGGCAGAGAGAGGAGGAGGCAGCTGGTGGGCAGTGAGAGGGGTGGCAGATGGTGGGCAGATGTTGGGCAGAAAGAGGGGGGAAACATGCAGGGCAGTGAGAGGGAGGAGACAGATGCTGGGCAGAGAGAGGGGAAGGCAGCTGGTGGGCAGAGAGAGGGGGGAGCCTGATGCTGGGCAGAGAGAGGGGGGGGGGACAGATGCTCGGCAGAAAGAGGGGGGAGACAGATGCTGGGCAGAGAGAGGGGGAGGCAGCTGGTGGGCAGAGAGAGGGGAGAAGCAGCTGGTGGATAAAGAGATAGGGTGGCAATTGGTGGACAGAGAGACGGGGGGACAGATGGTGGACAGAGAGAGGGGGGAGGCAGCTGGTGGGCAGAGAGTGGGGAGACAGATGCCGGGCAGAGAGTGGGGGAGACAGATGCCGGGCAGAGAGAGGGGGTAGGCAACTGGTGGGCAGAGAGACTGGGGGACAAATGGTGGGCAAAGAGAGGGGGGAGACAAACAGTAGCGGATCTTGCCACGGGCAAGCAGGACTTTTGCCCGGGGCGCCGCCTTCCGGAGGGCGCTGGCGCCATCCGGAGGGCGCTGGCGCCATCCGGAGGGCGCCGCACCATGGCAAGATCCGCCACTGCTGTGCCCTCCACTGCCCGCTGTGTCCCCCGGCTCTGTGTCTGTGGTCCCGGCTGTGGTCCCCTGTGAAGGGAACTAGACGCGTAGCGTCTAGTTTCCCTTCGCGGAGAGGACCTTTGCTGAGCGGTGCGCGATGACGTCATCGCGCACCGAACAGCAAAGGTCCTCTCCGCTAAGGGAACTACACGCTACGCGTCTAGTTTCCCTTCGTGGAGAGGACCTTTTGCTGTGCGGTGCGCGATGACGTCATCGCGCACCGCTCAGCATTTAAGCAGCGCTTCTACTGTACAGGGGGCGTAACTGGCCATGCCCCCTGTATTAAGCCACGTCCCCATTCCCTGCCCGGGGCGCCGAGGGCCCTCGAACCGGCCCTGGAGACAAATGCTGGGCAGAGAGAGGGAGAAGCAGCTGGTGGGCAGAAAGATAGGGGGACAGATGGTGGGCAGAGAGAGGGGGAGGCAGCTGGTGGGCAGATAGATGGGGGGACAGATGGTGGCTATAGATGGGGGCAGATGCTGGGCAGAGAGATGGGGACACAGATGGTGGGCATATAGAGGGGGGAGACAGATGCTGGGCAGAGAGAGGGGGTAGGCAGCTGGTGGGAAGAGAGATGGGGGGACAGATGGTGGGCAGAGAGACCGGGGGACAAGTGGTGGGCAGAGAGAGGGGGGAGACAAATGCTGGGCAGAGAGAGGGAGAGGCAGCTGGTGGGCAGAAAGATAGGGGGACAGATGGTGGCTATAGATGGGGGCAGATGCTGCGCAGAGAGTGGGGACAGATGCCGGGCTGAGAGTGGGGAGGCAGATGCCGGGCATAGAGTGGGGAGACAGATGTCGGGCAGAGAGAGGGGGACACAGATGTTGGGCATAGAATATAGAGAGACAGAAACATGCAGAAGATGGAGAGATACAGAAGCAGTGAACAGAGGGTGGAAGATATATGCAGGAGCTGTGGGAACATGAGCATTAACCATGGGGACAGAGGAGCAGCCTGATTACTCACAGAAGGGTACCATGCTTGTTGACAGATCCACAATGTCCCAGGGGGTCAGGGAAGCAGGTGTCAGTCTCCACCAATCAGGGTCTCTTCTAATCAGCATGTGCCGAGCTCTTCCAATCAGAGCTCAGTACATGCTCTTCTGATCCTTGTGCTGAGATAATGGGACAGACTCGGCACTGCAGTGAGTGAGTGTTGCATTTGCAGGGATTCCCCTGCTGCTGCCTCAGATTGAATCGTAGCAGAGGGCTCCGGAATGCTCCTGATTTCCCCTCTCACTCCCCGCACAAGTCAATGTGAGAAAAAAAGAAAGCATTAAAAAAAAAAAAAAAAAAGTCGTAAACTACATATAGACAGGCCATTGGGGTGGCTACCAGTATTGCTGTTTCAGTAATCCCGCACTGGTCCCGGCGTGCACTGGCCCTTTGCACGGTTCCTGTTACTTACACTATGCCCTCTTGACAGCTGGCGCCCAGAGGCAAATCTTTCCATTGTCTCTGGGAGTGACGTAACTGCATGCTCCTCCCCTAAATCCCCATGCTAAGAATGCAGCTTCCTGAGAGGAGCTGTGCGCTCCCGCTTCAGGGCCCTCTACATGCAGCCAGCTGCCACCCTTCCAGTGTCACTGTGTATGTAAGGAGGCAGCAGCAGCAGACGGGCCATAACACTACTGGAGCTCCGGACTATATGAAAAAAAAACAAATCGGTCAGGTCTGCGATAGATCGACGGCCAGGGGGGGTTTCTAGGTACTCGGAAACCCCCCCTGCGTGCGCGTATGACTTAAACCCGAAGATAAAATTCACAAATGAATAAAAGGGCAAAAGGCCAAATAAAAATGGGCTTCTTTGCCAATAACACAAACTAAAAAGATGCTTCCTTCAGAAGAAAAAAACAAACAAACATAAGAAACACACACATAGATATAAAAAAAAAAAACACCACACACACCTGTGAACATGCATATACTTACCCGCACAGTGGCGGAACTAGCGAGCGGTGGGCCCAGGTGCAACAAAATGCTTTGCCCCCCCCTCATCCCACGATTTCCCCCCTCCCCCCAACTCCAAATTAGAGATTCTTTGCATGCTCCATATTCATTATATATATATATATATATATATATATATATAGACAGCATACAGGTGCGGCACTCTGCAATCAAAGAAGATTCCATAGTTTGTTATAATGTCAACGTTTCAGTGCTTTTTATTCCGCACTATCATCAGGATATACAAAAACAATACATACAATCTTACCTTATAAATACTTGCACCCATGTGAGAAAGCCGAGTTCGAGCGTCACGCCGGAAGCCCCAAACAACGTCGGCTCCAAAATTACATCATCCTCTAAGGGACGTTGCCGTAAACTATCACCATAGTAACATCTAAATAAAAAATGCAACAGCGGCTATACGTTACATTGTGTTCATAAGAATTGACAGTACTCAAAAATAGAGAAAGATCTGTCACAAACATCAAGCATAAATATCAGATCATTGACAATGCATTGCTGATAATCTTATATTGAATTAATTCAAAAACAAGAGAGACTAAAATTTTCATTTAATCCACGAGGACTCACAACTGCCAATTGATGGATCCATTGCGCTTCTCTTTGTAAAAGCAACCTATTGCAGTCTCCCCCCCCTACGTGGCTTGCGTACAAAATCAATCATTCTGTATCGCAGTGAAGCTAAACTGTGTTTTTCCTCAGCAAAATGACACGCTACAGGGTGGTCCAATTTACCATTGCCCATTAGCGCTGCCCTAATAGTGGAACGATGCATTGTCATACGTTCCTTGAATTTGCACTGCATTTTCCCTATATAGGACAACCCGCATGGACACAAAATTTTATAAATCACATATGACGACTCACATGTAAGATGGTGATTAATCGTGTATTTCTTACCCGAATGGGGATGAAAGAAAGTGTCCCGTTAGTAAAAAACTGCAAGTCGTACAACCACACCTAAAACCTCCGGTTTTTTTTTGTAGATAAAAAGTGTGTACTTGTTGATTTATCATAATTGGTGATGTCTGTTCTCACTAAAAAGTCACGGAGGTTGCGTCCCCTGGTATGGCACGGCATTAAATCTGTGTTTCCAAACGGTAGGGATTCATCAGTTTTAAGTATGCTCCAATTATTCTTAGCAGCCAAATTGATTTTAGGAGAACAGGCATTATATTGCCTTACCCACTGTAATTTAGCAGTTTGAGTGGGTTCGGTCTGTTTGTTAAGTAAATGCTCCCGATTCATTAACTAAACTCTGGGGCAGATGTATTAACCTGGAGAAGGCATAAGGAAGTGATAAACCAGTGATATGTGCAAGGTGATAAAGGCACCAGCCAATCAGATCCTAACTGTTAATTTACATAATGGAGCTGATTGGCTGGTGTCTTTATCACCTTGAACATATCACTGGTTTATCACTTCCTTATGTCTTCTCCAGGTTAATACATCTGCCCCTCTGTTCTTAGTGTCTATCAGAAGTTTCTGGGAATAACCCCTAGCTGATAATTTACCTATAAGGGTATTAATTTGTTCGATGGCCTTATTAGTATCTGAATTAATCCTTCTGATACGCTGGTATTCCTTTGAGAAAAATATAACACAAAATAGATTTGTTTCAAATAAAATGATCACTACACTACAATACATGGCAAACACAAAAACAAGACACCCCAAAACCAATAAAAAAAAGTGCATCATGCTGTGCGTATTTTCTACAAAATAATCCATAAAAACGCACTGCACCGGAAAGTGGTGCATACACATCAGCAAACAGCATACTGCACACAATTGATCATACAATTACACATACCTACTTGTTTCTGCATAACACATAACAATTACATTTAATAATACAATTTTGTTTAGCAACAACAGTTATGTTAAAACAACAAAACACAAACATATCTCACCTTAAATAAACACTCACCACCTCGACTAAACAACAAACTGACACACCAAAGCCAACAATCCACTCTTCCAACTCCACACACACTAACGCCTGCATAAACCCACAAACCACGGGTGGCTACAACATGCTTAAATAGTGTTTGCAATCACATTGCCTATGCATCACCTGTGCTAATTACGATTAAGCATGCATATGCAGGCATAAAACAAGAGCCCGAGAACCATACGCGCAGGCCATCATCACGGAGCGTCAGTTACAAATGACAAATAAATACAGGAAAATCAGAGAGGAGTATGCAGCAGTCAGGAGGAGACAGCAGCGAGTAGAAGCTAGGCTACAGCAATTGGTTGAAGAGCAGGAAAGAGGCTTTGAGGAGCCAGCAGAAGAACCCAGTAGTGAAGTAGCCCCATCTATTGGAGTAGAAACACAAAAAAGAGGCTGGTAGGAGTTCCCTGGCTGAGGAACATGTCAAAAATAAGGAAGATTCTGGGCCAACTACCCAAACTCAAATATCAGCCCCAGGGCCGGTTTTGGGGCTTTGCACACCCCGGGCGGCAATGGGGGCGTGGCTTCGTGCAGGGGGCGTGGTCATTTACGCCCCCTGTACAGACTGAAATGTGCCCCCCGTTGCCCGCTGCCGCTGGCCGCTGTGAAGCCCTTCGTGGAGAGGTCCTTTAATGGCGGTGCGCGATGACGTCATCGTGCACCGCACAGCAAAGGTCCTCTCCACGAAGGGAAACTAGACGCGTAGCGTCTAGTTCCCTTCGTGGAGAGGACCTTTGCTGTGCAGTGCGCGATGATGTCATCGCACACCGCACAGTAAAGGACCTCTCCACGAAGGGAAACTCTGGTTTCCCTTCACAGCGGCCAGGGGCAGCGGGGGGCACAGCAGCAGCGTATCTTGCCCTGGTGCGGCGCCCTCCGGAAGGCGGCACCCCGGGCAATAGTCCTGCTTGCCCGTGGCAAGATCCGCTACTGATCAGCCCCACACAGTGAATCGTAAGCTGGAAATAGTTCTCAGGCTACTGCATCGCAGGCAAGAACCCAAAAGAGAAGACACCAACCACCATTTACCATAAGGGAGTTTGCTATTCTAGTCTCACAATCCATTGAGAAAATTAATTTTGGCAGTAAAAATATGGGTGCAGGGACCAAGGACCGTATCTGGAGGGAGATCACGGATGCAGTTAATGCAGTGGGCCCAATTGTCTGCACATCACAAGAAGTCAGGAGACAGTAAGTACATGCTGAGGCACACTCGAACACACTATTGTCTGCATTCACTAAGATGGGAGGTTGCTTTTTAAAGTAATGTTGCCTATAGCAACCAAGACTATTACATATGTACTCTTGTAGAAGGTGCTACATAAATGAACAGCTTAGTCTTTGTTTGCTATGTTTCTATATCTAACTTCAAGTTAAAATAGCATATTACAATATTTAGTGCTATGTATGCGTACAAGTATAAGTCAGGGCCGTAACTATGTGTGTGCCAAGTGGGCTTGGCACACAGTGCAGTTGCCCTGAGGGCGCACGGCCAGCGGCATGTAATGAGTCAAATTGACTCATTACATGCCGCTTGTTCTGTGCTGTGCGACGCCGCGCTGTGGAGGGAGAAGAGAGCAGCGCCGGGCAGGGGAGAAGGAGGGAGGGGGACTGGAGCCGCAGCAGCGCTATTTCATTGGTAGTAAGCGCCGCTGCAGCAGCCCCCTCTCCTTCCGTATTGGCTGCCTGGCGCTGCTGTGGATGCTGGGATGTGGTTCCTCCATCCCAGCATCCACAGCAGCGCCAGGCAGCCAATACGGAAGGAGAGGGGGCTGCTGCAGCGGCGCTTACTACCAATGAAATAGTGCTGCTGCGGTTCCAGTCCCCCTCCCTCCTCCTCCTTCTCACCTGCCTGCACCGAGGAAGCTGCACGAGGAGCCTGTCAGCTGGGAGATGGTAAGTATCTCTCTCTCTCTCTCTCTCTCTCTCTCTCTCTCGGACACCGTCAGCCATAATGTGTAAAAAGGGGGACTGGCTGCCGCAATGTGTAAAAAAAGGGTCCTGGCTGCTGCAATGTGTAAAAAGGGGGCCTGGCTGCCGCAATGTGTAAAAAGGGGGCCTGGCTGCCGCAATGTGTAAAAACGGGGACTGGCTGCCGCAATGTGTAAAAAGGGGGACTGGCTGCCGCAATGTGTAAAAAGGGGGACTGGCTGCCGTAATGTGTAAAAAGGAGGACTCGGCTGCTGTAATGTGTAAAAAGGAGGACCGGCTGCCGCAATGTGTAAAAAGGGGACTGGCTGCCGCAATGTGTAAAAAGGGGGACTGGCTGCCGCAATGTGTAAAAAGGGGACTGGCTGCCGCATTGTGTAAAAAGGGGGACTGGCTGCCGCAATGTGTAAAAAGGGGGACTGGCTGCCGCAATGTGTAAAAAGGGGGACTGGCTGCCGCAATGTGTAAAAAGGGGGACGTTGGCTGCTGCAATGTGTATAAAGGGGGACACCATCTGCCGTAATGTGTAAAAAGGGGGACGCTGTCTGCCGTAATGTGTAAAAAGGGGGACTGTCTGCTGTAATGTGTAAAAAGGGGGACGCTGTCTGCTGTAATGTATAAAAGGGTCTCTACCTGGTGTAGTGGCGCTACTGTGCAGCGTAATTTGAATAATGGAGACTACTGTGCACCGTAGTATGAATTGCTATTATTTTGTGGCCACGCCCCTTCCCCATAAAGCCACGCCCCTATATATTTTTTGCGCGCCTATGGCGCGCACTGCCCCTATCCTACATGGGGGGGGGGGGCGCCAATGTCGTTTCTTGCACACAGCACTAAAATGTCTAGTTACGGCACTGGTATAAGTGATAAGTGAGAAGGTAAGTACATGATGAGGCACACTTAAACACACTATTGTCTGCATTCACTAAGATGGGAGGTTGCTTTTTAAAGTAATGTTGCCTATAGCAACCAAGACTAGTACATATGTACTCTTGTAGAAGGTGCTACATAAATGAACAGCTTAGTCTTTGTTTGCTATGTTTCTATATCTAACTTCAAGTTAAAATAGCATATTACAATATTTAGTGCTATGTATGCGTACAAGTATAAGTGGACCAAAGGAATGTAGGATGTGATTTCTCAGAATGCTTTATGTATACAAATGATAATTAAAATACATAAATTTAGTTAAAATTTAAGAATGTTTTGTTTCTTCTCATTTCGTCAAAACACAAATACATATGTAGTTGGGCTGACTTCAAATCCCGCCTGAAGCAAAAAAAGTCTGCACACTGGAATGCTTCGAGGGCAACAGGTGGAAGGCCACTCCCTGAGACTGTGGAATTCACAGAGTTGGAGGAACAGGCGATGGTCTGTGTGTCTTATGAGGAGGTGGCAGGTGTGTCCAAAATGGACACCGACACACCTGCCCTTGTAGGTCCACATGCCTTGGAAGGTAAATTGATTCTTATTTGTAGAATTTTGTAAAATGTGGGGTCCTAATTTTTTTTTCTTCCTTTTATCTCCTTTTCCTATCACAGCACAGGAGAGGCAGCTCACTGAGGCTGAGGAGGGGGGATTGAGTGACAGCTCCAGTGTGGGGCAGGAAAGACCACCATCACAGCCACAAACTGCTACACTGCCCCAACCCACTCTCCCGGAGCTTCTGGATGAGACTGTGACCCATGGAAAAATCAACATCATGACCAGATGCTCCGGGACGTCCGTGAGCTGTCCTCCTCAGTCCATATTACAAAAAAAAGTCACGGGTCACGTGACGAAACGCGTCAGAACTCCTCCCATTTTTTGCTCTTTCACTGAACACCGTCATTCAGGACGATTCCAGGCCACAGCTACATTACCCTGCATCTACCCACGGCAGCCAAGAACGGCCGCCCATCAGTCTCACATCCAGCCGCAGACGCTGCGAGGCCACGATCACCGTCTCCAGCATCTTCCATCTCGTCATCTACCGGCGGACGGTGCACGTCCAGGTAGATTGAAAGGAAGCTTTCTACACAGCTGGACTTTTTAGACGGCGTTTTATTCAGCAGTATTACACACGCTGCCCCTCATTGTCTGCATAACATCAATTGGGTGAATACCAGCAGGTGAATACAATACAATCAGCGGCTGGCTGCTACATTGTAAATACGCCAAGTACCCTCCAGACTTACCATCGATTGGGCACTTTTTGGACTTACCCGGGGACGCTCGGGTTCACCAGCCCTTATGGAGAGGTAATTTCATCTTTATACAATCCATCTATGCGGGGAATCTTTATTATAGCAATATAGCAGCTGTGACAACAATATTCTTAAAGGACCGCAACATATTGCTACATTTCTGAGCTTTCAGAATACTAATGTTCAGTGGAATTTTATTTATATATATTACATTCATTGAAGTATATATTATCTATGTGTGTTTTTAAATATATATAGAGTATTATCATTAATAAATACACAGACCGATTATTATTAAATCTATTTTTTCTTGGTTGTTATTGAACCCATGAAAATTTGGTGTGTGGTTTTACATGAGCGCCTCTATTAATTTTTGTAATCTGGTTAATCCTTTAGGAGTTTTGCACATCTCCTTATAGCGGCGAACGTGTTCCCATACCATAAGTACTGGGTTCTTTTTCACTTTTCACATTGGTATTTATTTATTAGTTTTATGAATTAACACAGGCGCAGCAAAAGATTCCTTCTTCTCCTCAGTCCATGACCTGTCCTCCATGGTCCGTGAGCTGTCCTCCAATATGCATCAAGGCATGTGTGACATCTCTGCCAGTATACGACAAGGCATACAGACCATCGCAGACCTCCATGGCCAGAGTCTCAGGGAGGCTCCAACACCTGGCCCATCCCCTAGTCCTGCCCAGGAACAAGAGCCCACTGGGCAGGCCTCTTGAAGATCTGTGTGTAGACCTCAGGCGGAACAACCCCAACACCTGGGGGGAAAAAGGAGGAACCAGTGATTTCTCGCCAGATGTGCCCATGTTCTCTTTTCAAAAATGTTTGTTTTCAATGGTTTGTGGGTCAAGAATGTCCAACTCCCTCCTGCAGAATGGGGTTTGGTCTATTCCGTTTACTTTCCCTGCCTGTGATGCATTAGCCTGAGAACTTGTCCCACATTCCTCTTCATTTTGTGGTGTTGATTCTTGCATTTGGGTATTGGTCCCAGAAACGCCCTCAATTTGGCCCACATCTTCCTCACCCAGTGTTCTGATACCAGTCTCTTGTTATGTTTGTTGCCCAGTAGATGGGGTGGGCTTCAGTATGCCGGCTGTCGGGATCCCGGCGCACAGTATGTGCTGGGATCCCGACAGCCGGGATACCGACACTTATTCTCCCACCGTGCCTGCAGCGTGGTGAGCGCAGCGAGCCCGCAAGGGGCTCATTTGCGCTCGCCACACTGTCGGTATGCCGGCGGTCGGGCTCCCGGCGCCGGTATGCTGTATGCGAAAATGCACAGCAGCAATCAGGTCTGAGTTAGCCCCATTGGGCCTAATTCAGATCTGATCGCAGTGGCAAATTTATTAGCAAAAGGGCAAAACCATGGGGGTAATTCCAAGTTGATCGCAGCAGGATTTTTGAAAGCAATTGGGCAAAACCATGTGCACTGCTGGGGAGGCAGATTTAACATGTGCAGAGAGAGTTAGATTTGGGTGGGGTGTGTTCAATCTGCAATATAATTTGCAGTGTAAAAATAAAGCAGCCAGTATTTACCCTGCACAGAAATAAAATAACCCACCCAAATCTAACTCTCTCCGCACATGTTATATCTGCCTCCCCTGCAGTGCACATGGTTTTGTCCAATTGCTATCAAAAATCCTGCTGCGATCAACTTGAAATTACCCCCCATGTGCACTGCAGGTGTGGCAGATGTAACATTTGCAGAGAGAGTTAGCTTTGGATGGGTTATTTTGTTTCTGTGCAGGATAAATCCTGGCTGCTTTATTTTTACACTGCAATTTAGATTTCAGTTTGAACACACTACACCCAAATCCAGTGCCAGATTAAGGTCCACATGGGCATGGAGCTGAAATTTCTGAAAGCCCTATTATATGCCGCCACAGGAGGTGTGATGAATGCTGTGGGGTGTGACCAATGCAGTGGGGGCATGGTCTGCACATGGCATATGCAAAACTCTTAACTTTACTCTAAATCAGGACTTCACTCGCACCAGAAAAGGAGGCAAAGCCTCAGTGGAAAGGGGGCAGAGCCTTGCTGAACTCCTGGCCACGTCACTGTGGGGGCATGCACAGCACTCTCTGATATGCTGGGCTGCCCCCAGGCTCCCCCTACATTGTGAATAGATGCCGTGCGCATGCCACTCACCCATTTCAAACCTACTGCTTCGCATTCCCTATATTGAATTGGGCAGCATCACTTCCCGCATAGAAACCGATGGGCGATGTGGTTGCGGGTGGCAATGGAGGGATCGCAGCAGGTATCAGAGATATGTGATTCCTCCTTCATACATTGCAGGGAAACAAAGTATTTGCGACTAACCCCCGCAAATAATGTTTGATAAATGGACCCCATAGAGAGAGTGGCAGCAGGGACATAGATAGAGTGGCAGAAGGGACATAGATACAGTGGCAGCAGAATGGTGGCAGGGACATAGAAAGAGTGGCAGCAGGGACATAGGGAGAGTGGCAGCAGGAACACAGATAAAGAGAGTGGCAGCAGGGACAGAGAGAGAGACATCAGGGACACACATAGAGTGGCAGCAGGGACAGAGAGGCAGCAGGGCCATAGAGATGGAGAGATGCAGGAATAGACATAGAGACGGAGAGATGCAGTAGTGGACATAGAGATGGCAAGAGGCAACAGGGACATAGAGACAGCAGGGACATAGAGAGAGTGGCTGCAAGAACAGAGAGAGACAGGGCGTAGAGACAGAAGGGGCAGCATCAGAGAGCGGCAGCAGGGACATAGAGGTGGAGTGAGGCAGCATGGACAGAGAGAGACAGCAGGGTCATAGAGAGAGTTGCAGTAGGAACAGAGAGGTGAGAGGCAGAAGGGACATAGAGACAGAAAGAGGCAGCAGGGACAGAGAGAGGCAGCAGGGACAGAGAGACAAGAGGCAGCAGTGACATAGAGACAGAGAGAGGCAGCAGGAACAGAGAGAGACAGCAGGAACACAGAGAGAGTGGCAGCGGGGACATAGAGGTGGAGTGATGCAGCACGGCCACAGACAGAAAGAGTAGCAGCAGGTACAGAGAGAGGCAGCAGCAGGGACATAGATAGAATGGTAGCAGGGACATAGAGAGACAGCAGGGACATAGAATGGCAGCAGGGACAGAGAGAGAGAGGTAGCAGGGACAGAGAGAAACAGCAGGGACATAGATAGAGTGGCAGCACGTCCATAGAGGCGGAGTGAGGAAGCACGGACACAGATAGAGAGAGTGGCAGCAGGTACAGAGAGAGGCAGCAGGGACAGAGAGAGAGAGAGGACATAAAGTGGCAACAGGGACAGAGAGAGAGGCAGCAGGGACAGAGAGAGACAGTAGGGACATAGATAGAGTGGCAGCAGGGACAGAGAGAGACAGCAGGGACATAGATAGAGTGGCTACAGAGACAGAGAGTGGCAACAATGTAAGATTACCAGTGCGGTGCTACTTATTGCTCAAATCTCCCAGTCACAGCCGAGCATGGCGGATGCTGTGGAGGAGTAAGACCCGCAGCAGCCTGTTTCCACTGCACTGTTAAGAGGAGGAGACAACAGTAAAGAAGGAAAGAACTGTTCGCTGTGTGCTGTTGTCATGCAGACTGTGTCCCTGTTGCTGTTGCACAGCCTAATCAGCAAACATCCATAGCCCCGTGCCTCCGCTTGCATATATGGAGTTGTCACCACAACCGCCCCAAGACCCCTCTCTGCCGGAATCCGCAGCAACGGTGCAAAATGTTAATAAAGGAAAGGGTGCAGTGAGGTAGCTTGCTGAGCGGGCAGGGCACCTAAGCGCACCCATGTGATGCAGCTGCAGAAACCACGGGCCCTAAAGTTGTAAAAGTGCAGTGTCCTGGGGGGCATGTGGCCCATGGAACTTCTTCAAGGAAATATACATTATATAAATATATATATATATATATATATACACACACACACATATATACACAGCATATATATATATACATATATATACATACATATCTATCTATCTATCTATCTATCTATCTATCTATCTATCTATCTATCTATATATATATATATGTATATATAGTGTGTGTGTGTGTAAGCCTCAGCCTGAAGTGCATTTCATTCATATCAGTTAAATCCGCCGGGCAGCCTGTAGGACTGACACCCCACTCACCTCAGTAGGATCCGCTCTTCCTTCATGGTGCGTTTGTGGCTGGGGCGGCACCTTTGTGACATCACTAGCCCTGACGTCACTCGGCGCAGAGTCACTATGTGTAATTCTGCAGTGTGAGGAGGACTACTGAAGTCTTCCATTGCACCCCTATGTGCAAGCAGTCATGCTGCCACCGGCTGCATTTGATCTGCTAGTGCCGTGGCTGAGAGAGGGAGTCGCAACTGGGAGTGTGGGGCTTGAGCAGCAGCATAGCAGATGAAGATGGACCTATTTTCAAAGTGGGGCCTGGAGCTGCAGCTCCACCCGCCCCATTGTTAATCTGGTCCTGCCCAAATCTAACTCTCTCTGCCCCCCCTCAGTGCACATGGGCCCTCATTCCCAGTTGTTCGCTCGCTAGCTGCTTTTAGCAGCATTGCACACGCTAGGCCGCCACCCTCTGGGAGTGTATCTTAGTTTAGCAGAATAGCGAACGAAAGATTAGCAGAATTGCTACTATATAATTCTTTGCAGTTTCCGAGTAGCTCCAGACCTACTCACAGATTGCGATCAGCTCAGTCCGTTTAGTTCCTGCTTTGACGTCACAAACACGCCCTGCGTTCGGCCAGCCACTCCCCCGTTTCTCCAGACACTCCCGCGTTTTTCCCTGATACGCCTGCGTTTTTTAGCACACTCCTGGAAAACGCTCAGTTACCACCCAGAAACGCCCCTTTCCTGTCAATCATTCACCGATCAGCAGTGCGACTGAAAAGTGCCCCAGGATCCACAGCAAATCTGCTAAGTTTTTAGTTAAATAACTAAGCGCATGCGCCCTGCGTGCCTTGCGCATGCGCAATTAGCAACAAATCGCAGCATAGCGAAAATCGGCAACGAGCGAACAACTCGGAATGACCACCATGGTTTTGTCCATTAGCTATCAAATTTGCTGCTGCGATTAGATCTGAATTAGGCCCCATTGTTCCAAATGTGCTTATATGTGCTTTGTTGGAAATCTAAATACACTTGTGCAAATCAAGGTACGTGACTGGTAAAGCTGGTTATGCGTTGTTTGGTGGAGGTTTGTTTGTGCCATAAATGATTTCCATTATCACCAGTATAGAGAATGTACAGATGGGCACTCCACAGACTGTAGCTACTGTATATAAAGCACAAATTTATTATCAATATTTAATCAGGGGGAAGAGTATTACGCTATTCATTTTTATTTTTTGTTGTACAGTGGAGTGATCAAGGCTAACTTAATACAGTAAAGCAAAGAAAGCACCATTCAGGGTTATACAGAGTCACACGGGCACACAGCCAAGACGGTGGCGCTGGATGTCCAAGTTACTCCATCTGCAACAGCTTTGATGAAACCCTTGCACATATCTGCAGGCTGCAGCATGTGAATTGGACGAGTGTTAGCTAACTAAGAGGAACATAAAGGGGGAGATTCAAATGTTTGAAAACAGTTGGGTGTCTGTTTTTTCCTATCTAATAGACAGAAAAAGACAGACATCCAATTTTTCAAACAATTGAATCTCCCTCAAAGCCTTGCCTCACATTTGCAAAAAAAAAAAAAACACCACATTGATAAACTAAAAACAATTTGGGCTAATGTTCTGTGGACTGATGAGCAGTGGTATCAAGAGGGGAAGGGGTGGGGGTACAAATTACCCAGGCTGCTGGAGGGGCCTTGGGAGCTATTGGCTAATACCCCCACCTTCCCCCGAGTATACCTGTGAAGCGCTGTGGCCGGCCGATGGCGGTACCATCTTCACATTTATTTTCAGGAAGATGGCGCTGAACATAGAAAGCAAAGACTCTGGCACAGTCCTTGCTCTCTAGTCCGGAAAGAAAGGACCTTCCCTCGCACCCCTCCCCCCCACATGTTAAAACGGCACCCCCATTGTGGATGGGCATAGTAACACCCACTTTATTAAGCCTTGTCCCTCGCGTGGCTCTTGACGGCCCTGCTGATGGCCCCCACGATTCTCCCTTACAGCCAGCAGCTCTAGGATCCCCTTGCATATAGCGATGACGATGGTGGTAGCTGGAAGACATCATACCACGGCTAATGCTTGGAGAAGACGGCTGAGCCAAGGTGATAGCACTGTATAAGTTTTTTAATAAATAAAAAATGTGCTTTAAAAACTATATTCATTAATGCACTGTAAAGCCTATATATAAAAAAAATTAAATGTCAGTTTGGCTTATGTCTGTTGGCCAAGAGCTCCCCCTTCTGGTACATGCAGGAAACCTGCTGACTGCCTTTAGCCATGACTCATTCATTTGTCATTCTTCTTCTAGCATTTTCAGGAAGGAATTAGACAGTGAAGTTGCAGTGAAGTTGCCTCCAAATAGCACTGTACATGTTCGTTATCATACTGGAGAGCCTATTTATTAACAAATGACGTTAAGTATGTTGTCACAAGATACAATCCAGTCCGACCCCTCCATTCTGCAATTGACCTCTGTCTTCCCTCTCAGGGCCGGATTAACAATGGGGAGGATGGAGCTGCAGCTCCAGGCCCCCCGTTGAAAATAGGCCCACAGGATCGCTCCAGTATGACAGGAAAATAAAATCCTGTCATCAGCAGCAGCTCACTCACCTCACGTCTGCCCGGTCACCTTGACCCCGAATCGGCTGCCTGAAGTTCCGGCCACCCCAGGACCTGACCGAGACTGGCTTCACCGGCATGAATCTGCCTGAGGCTCCGCCCCCAGGCCCGTCTGAGGCTCCGCCCCCATACAGCCAAAGCCCCGCCCCCGTCATCCGACTTCTCACTGGCAGCAGCTAGTGATGGGAAATCTAGTTCAGTATGGTGATTAGTTCATTATGATCTAGTTCACTGAAAAGATTAGTTCAGAAGATTAGTTCATCTAGTTCATTTAGTTCATCGTTTCACTCACTGACTCTGAGACTGAAAGGAGTGATTAGATTTAGAACTAGTCTAGAGACTATTACACAGAGTGTAGGTATTTCTAATACTAGCTCATTGTAGGAGTTATAATCTTTTTCAAATGATCAGATATGTTTAAAATGTCAGATTTTTTTTATTTTTAAGAAAAGCAATAAGTTATATAGCAACCATGTATCTCTGCAATATTAATCCCATTGTTAGTACTCCTTTTTACTTCATAATATGCAAGTAAAAGACCCAAATCCAGAGTAATGTCATAAGTCACTTTTAGTTTTTTCTGCTTTTAAAATACAGTAATTAAAAGAAAAAATAGTCCCTTTGCCCCAATGTAACAGACCTTAGAGAGAGATAAAGTGGAGATGTTGCAAAGTAACCAATCAGCTTCTGTCATTTATCTTCAACAGTATATAAAGTGACAGAAGCTGATTGGTTGCTATGGGCAACTGCTCTACTTTATGTCACTTGAAGGTTCATAGTACATATCCCCGTGTTTTGTGTGGAGTAATCATACCCTACACCTACAGGATAGCATGCAGCACTCAGCACTGTGTCTTTAGCTGATTGGGAGTGTAGCTGGTCACTTAATATACTGGGGGAATGAATCATGGCTATAAGCAGTTCAGTATCAGCTCCATACAATGCATATGCCTGAGCACAGCAGTGCCACACATGGTAGCTGAGAAGTACTGTACTGACTCGTATGGCTGTATGAGTCATTGAGTCAGTGAACTGATCAGTGAACTGTAATGAATCACTGACTGAACTACTGAACTACTGAACTACTGAACTACTTGCAAGGAGAGTGACTCGTGTGAGTCGTCAGGACAATGCAGTTCAATCAGTTCCACAGAGTCCACTGACTCCATGAGCACAGCAGTGACCCCTGTGGCAGCTGAGGTAAACTGACTCATAAGTATTCAGTATTCACTCTCTCTGTGTCACACACACATACTGATTTGTTGCTATGGGCAACATCTCCACTTCTATAGAACTACCTAAGTATATGTACCATCATATTTCTAAGTATTTCAAGTTGCATTAAAAGAAAATATTGTACCAGGTTGAAAAATTAGACAGACATACATATCCCCCTATGTCTTGTGTGGAGTAATCAGACCCTACAGGATAACATGTAGCACTCAGAACTGTGTCTTACAGGATAGCATGCAGCACTCAGAACTGTGTCTTTGGCTGATTGGGAGTGACAGTGTACCTTGTGACCACCCAATATGCTAGGTGAATTAATCATGGCTATATGCAGTGGGATACGGTCTGAAGATCGACAGTGTCTAGGTCGACAATGCTTAGGTCGACCACTATAGGTCGACAGTCACTAGGTCCACATGGATGGAATGTCGACCGGGTTTCTAGGTCGACATGTGCTAGGTCGACATGAGTTTTTCAATTTTTTTTTCTTTTTTTGAATTTTTTCATACTTAACGATCCACGTGGACTACGACTGGAACGGTAAAGTGTGCCGAGCGAAGCGGTAGCGGAGCGCAGGCACCATGCCCGAAGCATGGCGACTGGCGAGCGAAGCGAGCCATGCGAGGGGACGCGGTGCACTAATTTGGGATACCGGTCACTCTATGAAGAAAATGACACCCAAAAAAAAAAAAAAACCTCATGTCGACTGTAAGGCTTACTCCTCTATTCTTTAACCCTCGATGTGATAGTCTCTTAGACGTCCGTGAGTGTAAACCTTATGCTACAAGTAACATGCAAAACACAAGCAGTAAAGATTCACACTGTTTATTGTTGGTTTAACAAAAGTATATAAAAGAAAGGATTTAGGGCGTGTATGTCCCAAGTCAATAACTAATTGGACAGAACACAAAAGGGGGTTAACATAACATGATTGGCTAGGAACTGCCGCAGCGGAAGGATATACATATATGGGCAAGTTTGTACTCATACAGAAAAGTTATGCACACGGTATAAAAAGATAACAGACAAAGACAGTAGCAAAAATGTGCTGGAACAAACAGTTCTGTAACACAAACAATTCTATGACATGTGAAGCAGAGACGAGCTTTAACCCTTTCATTCCCCTCTTAGAATCATTATTGTTATACTATATGATTCTAACAAAGCTTACGTCTTTCTGCACGCCAGTGGACTAGATACTGGGCGTATGACTCAGGGCCAGGTACCTCAGTTTCAGTAGTATGGGACAGGGCACCATTGTACATTATAGCATTATCGATACCTTTGGAGGTGAGCTTCTTACAGCACGGGATAATACAGTAAACAATAGTGGTAACAAGAATAAGGGTAATAAGTATAACTATACCTATTTGTATAAGGGCTTGTTTCCAGTTTTCAACCCATCCAAAGTATTGGCTCCATGGATTATCAACACCTGAGTTCCTTTTGAGTTCCTTTGATAATGACTCTAGTTTCTGTATGGCTAATGTTATTTTACCGTTAGGACCTGTGTTATCAGGGATATAGGTACAACATCCTTCGGCTTTGTTGATGTAAACGCATGTACCACCTTTTTCTGCTAGCATCATATCCAGAGCCATCCTATTTTGGAAGGTCATATGGGAAGTAGCTTCTAGTTGCTCAGATATTCCCAGAAGGGCCTCTTTGGTATCATTAACAAATCTTTGTTGGTTATAATATATATAGTTAATCCACGCTACATTTTTGTTTACAGTCACTATAGGGAATAAGGATTCAAATCCTGCAGCTACCTCGTCTCTAGCTTTGAACTCATTTGGAACCCCTCTTGGGACCCCTATAGCATCAATGTATACATGGGGGTCAAAACTACCTCCTGGGAGTGTCCTTTTCTTCCGAAGGATAGGGGAATTAGAGGAAGGAGTGGGGTGGTCTTCGGTGATCATTAGAAGTGGCATTATGACTTTGGCCAGGGCACACTCACCATGCCAGGGCGTATCCAATTTGATCCTAAGTTTCATATCCCCGCATATATAGTAGATGTCGCCTAATGATCTAGTTTGATTAACTAGGACAGTTGTCCTTCTTTCTGCGCAATACCCTGGTGGGAAAGGTTTTAAATCCCTTCCTTTGGTGGTGTTGGATACATAACAGGTATAATTCCCGGGGTATATGGTTATGGTACTTCCGGGATTAGGATTTTTTAATAATATAGGATATTCCTTCTTCCACATTTCACACTGACTATCATTATTTTTAGTATCATTGTATAGGCTAAAGAAGCATCCTTCTTGATCTAAAGGAATGTTTAAAGGTACTGTACCTAAGTGGGGCCTAGATTTGCCACATACGTAACAATTGCTCATATTATGTTTTGCAGCATTATACTTCATCCATTCTAGCCAGAAATTAATGTCAGAGAAACCGGTTTCAATGGCTAGGATGTCTTCAAAAGTGGGGTTATTAATGGCTACCATATCCTTAAAGGTAGCAATATGAGGCCTTAAAGGTTTACCTTGGGGAGAGACTCTGGACTGGTATGCTGGATGTTTAAACATATCCCATAAATAAAAGATCTGTCTTGCGCTAAAGTACCCTGTTTTCCACCATATCCCAACTACATAGGTACCATTATCTGCTCTGCTAGGGTGTTGGATGTTTAGTCTAAACCTGTATGCATTCGGGCCTTCATCCATCTTAAAGATAGACAGTCTCTTGAGTAGGGGTACTCCATCAGGTTGACTCCATCTGTTTAAGGCGTCTGATGGTCTGTACCCCCAATCAAGTCCCGTGTTCCACCCCACGGATCCCCAGGAGTCACAGTTATATCCCCACCAGGAATCAGTAACACAAATATAAACTGTTTCGGACATCCCTGCTTTCCTTCTTTGCTGTATGAAATGTTTGTTGTCAGCAAGCTTGGGGAACATAAAATAGTCTAGGACATAGGTGGCTACGTGTGTGTTGGAGGAATTATACCACAAGGTGGGAACCCCGTCGGTGTGTGTAATGTCAACTTCACATGTTGTGAGGTGGATGTGGGCCAGTAGGGCTATCAAGGTAGTCCCCAGGGTAAAGATAGGGGGCATTTTCTTCATCCTCCTCTGGTCTTCTGTCTTCGCTAGGTGGGAGGTCAGGGCTGTCCGCCCCTGTTCGTACCTCACTGGAATCACCTGTTTCCTCCTCTAGGTCTGGTCTAGGAATTTTCTTTACTCGGGAAGCATGGATCCAGGTGGGACTCTCTTCTGTCAGGACTGCGGTTCGGGTTACAGCAACGACTTCTGTCTCTGGACCATAGGTGAAGTCTCCCGGAGTCTTGTTCTTTGGGAGTACTTTTACCACGACTCTGTCTCCAACTTTGAAAGGATGTGTTGGTTCCTGTGGGTTCAAAGGATTTTTACAAACAACATCATGTTCAATCTCATCAAGTTTGGTTATGAGGGCCCTGACATACTCTTCCCTTATAAGTTCTAGATCTCCTTCCTGTATTATCAACGGTTTTTTTGCCCATGGGGTGGGAAAAGGCCTACCCATCAATATCTCAAAAGGGGAGTACCCTAGGGTTTTCTGTGGGGTCATCCTAATTTCTGCTAGGATGATAGGGAGGACTTGCTTCCATTTGTGGAAGGTACCTCCTGTGGCCTTCCTTAGTTTGTCTTTGAGGGTCCTATTCATTCTTTCTACGACCCCTGAACTCTGCGGGTGGTACGGGATGTGAAACTTCCATTCTATTTGCAAGGCCTTCACTAGGGCCTGTGTGACTTTGGCTGTAAAGGCTGTGCCTTTGTCGCTATTTATCTGCAATGGGCATCCCCATCTCGGGATGATTTCCTGTGTTAGGATTCTAGCTACTGTCTTAGCATCCTCTGACTTAGTTGGGAATACTTCTGGCCAGCGAGAGAACATATCTACAATGACCAGGGCATATTCTTGTTTGCCTATGCCAGGGATATGGGTAAAATCAATTTGTAAGTGTGTAAAAGGGGTGGTGGGGTATTCAAGATGCTGGTGTTTCGCTTTATTAGGGTTGTTAGGGTTGTTCCTGAGGCAGGTGATGCATCTGCTAACATATTGGTCCACAAGTGTTTTGGCCTCAGTAACATAAAAATCCTTGGTTAGTAGGAGGAGTGTTGTGGCTTTACTATGGTGACCAACACCATGGTAATGGGCAATGAGCAAAGGGGCACTGGACTGGGGTATACAGGGTTTCCCCTCTTTGCAGATTAATCCTGATTTAGGATTTTTCTGCAGAATTGGGTAAGTCCAGTCAGAGAGATCAGTATTAGTCGCAGCAGCTTGAAGTTGAGTGAGCAGATGGACGTTGTCAAGGGAGGGAGGGGCCATGACTGCCATGTGAGAATGGGCAGTAGGCTGTAGGGCCGCTTGTTTAGCAGTAGTGTCTGCAAGGGCGTTGCCAAGGGAGATATTATCCTTGCCGCCAGTATGTGCCTTGCAGTGGATAATGGCAATGTCAGAAGGGAGGGTAATGGCATGTAACAGATCAGAGATGAGCTGCGCATGCGAGATACCCTTGCCATCTGCCCCGAGAAAGCCACGGCGTTGCCAAATGACCCCATGGTCATGAACAACGCCGTGGGCGTATCTGGAGTCAGTGTAAATGGTAACAGGCTTGTTCTGGTAGAGCTGACATGCTCTAGTGAGTGCAATGAGTTCTGCAGCTTGCGCGGACTGATAAGGTATTGGTAGGGCTTCCAACACAGTGTCAGGGAGGGTGACAATGGCATAGCCAGCTTGGTATGTATTGTCATTGGGCCTACTACAGGAGCCATCAACAAAAACTATGTCTGCGCCTGGTATGGGAACGGGAGACATGTCAAGTCTGGGAGAGGTTTCAGCTTCAATGGAAGCAGCACAGTCATGTAGGTCGGGTGGTTCATCCTCGGGACCTTTCAAGCCTAAAAGGGCATTGAGAATGGGTGTAGGGCCAGAAGAACTGGCAGTGTACTTGATGGTAAGTGTAGGGTTGCCCAAAAGAAGTACTTCATATCCACTAAGGCGTTGTGCTGACATGTGCTGTGTGTGTAAGCCTTTAAGTATTGCCAGGACATCATGTGTGGTGTGGAGTACTGTGGTGTGGCCTAAAGTGAGGGTAGTGGCCATTTCTGCAACCATTGCACAGGCTGCCAAAGCCCTGAGGCAGGCAGGCATACCTTGCACAGACACTGGCATGACTTTGGAAAAAAATGCCACGGGGCGCAACTTCCCTCCATGAAACTGTGTGAGCACCCCCGCCATGGTTTTACAATTGTCCCTTGCATATAGATGGAAAGGTAGTACATAATTGGGGAGGCCAAGTGCCGGACTTTTCATCAACATACATTTTAAACTTTCATATGCAGTTAACATTTCTTGTGACCATTGTACAGTTTTAGGTTAGTCCTTCAGTGTGGCTTGTCTCAAAATGTTATCATAATAGGAGCAATCAGATATCCACTGTCTGCAGTAATTTACCATACCCAGGAAGGACAGTAGTTCCTTCTGGGTAGTTGGGGTGACCAGGCCCAATACAGACTGTATGCGTTGTGGACTGATTTTCCTCTCTCCCTGAGTGAGCACAAAACCTAAGTAATCAACATGCTTTTTACACCATTGCATTTTTGTTTTGGACACCTTGTGTCCACATTCACAAAGCCAGTTTAGTAATGAAACACCATCCTCTCGGCAGGCCTCCTCAGTTTGACTACAGAGCAGCAGATCATCTGCATACTGTAGCAGGACTGAACCATGGTGAGGTTGCCAGGGCCTCAATGTGGCCTGGAGTACAATGCTATAGACAACGGGTGAGTCAATATAGCCCATGGGTAATCTGCACCAGGTAAGTTGTTTACCCTCAAAAGAAAAGGCAAAAAGTAATTGTGTCTGTGAATCTACAGGTATGCTGAAAAAGGCATTCTTCAAATCAATTACAGAGAAGAACGCAGCATCTGCAGGGATTGCAGAAATGAGTGAGTTTACGTCTGGAACAATTGGTGCAATTGGGACTATTAGCTGATTGATCGCTCTGAGATCCTGTACAAATCTTATACTGCCATCAGCTTTGGCAACAGGGTTCACAGGAGTACAGTATGGTGATACAATATGTCTGAGAATACCCTGTTGTAAGAATTGCTGTATCATGGGGCGGAGACCTTCTATCTTTTCTGGTGAGAGGGGATACTGCTTTTGATAAACAGGTTGTGAGTCGGGTTTGAGATTGGCCTTATATGGTGTGCATGAGATTAGGCCAGTGTCATATGGACCTTCTGACCAAAGAGCGGGGTTTACTTGGGCGAGGTCAGGCATGTTGGTAGTCATTTCCCAAATTGGAAAATGAGGGGATTCAATATCCAACCCAGTACCAGTAGGTGAGGGCAGAATAGAGATGGAAAGTTTGCTAAGCAGGTCCCTACCTAGTAGGTTGATGGGGCACTCAGGTATGACTGTGAACCTATGTTTGCCCATGCGCAACCCCTTTGTTGTGGAGACAGAGAGGGCCTTGGTTAGGTAGGCATTGGTGGGTATCCCATTGATTCCCATTGAAGGAGCAGTCTTTTCCAAATCACCATCATATAGGTCAGAACACAAAACACTGGTTGTTGCACCGCTGTCCACTAAAAAGGGAATTTTACTTCCATTTATAATAAGTGGCAGCAGAGGTGAATCTTTCCAATGACGGGTGAGTTGAATAAAGGCTGGGATACCCTCCTCCGGGCCCCGTCAGTGCGCGGGGTCTTGCCAGTCAACTCTGAAACGTACATGATCAGAGAGAGGGTTGTCATGGCGTGGGCGGGGGTGTTGTTGGGGGGCAGGATTCAGAGCAGGCTGTCGAGGTGTCTGAGGGGGCTGGGGGCAATCTCTTGCCCAGTGACCATCCTGGCCACAGTTGTAACAGGAGGTGTGCCGTTTGCCGGCCATGTCTCCTGTAGGTGATTTATGTTGGGGTCTTTGGAATCTTCCCTGACTGCGGGGTTGGTTCTGTCTGTCAAAGCGTCTGGAGTTCTGATAGTTATGAGTGGGTGCAGGTTTCTTTACATCAAAACACCCTGCAGCCTCTTTCTCATATAGATGTTTTTCAAAATCTTTCGTACTATCAGAAGTCCAGGAAGAGACGCTTTGCTTAACAGAAACTATGACAGAAGGTAGAAGGTTGTTAATGAAGGTGGAAATGAGTAAGCTTTCCGAGTTAAGCAAAGGTAAGCCAGCGTCATCTGTCCAACAGTCCTTAAACCTTTTCCAAAACTCAGTAACAGACTCTGAAGGCTTCTGTTTACAAGCTACAGCGACAGGCAAAGAAGCACGGGTTTTAAAGACTTCCTTCATATGTGTATCAATTTCCTTCCACATATTCTCAATACCTGTCTGTGTGTTGAGGGTGTAGGTAGCGGCACTATTTTGTGCAGCAGGTGTGTGGATGGCAGGGACCTTTGTCCAATCCCATCCATTATAGTGGTCGGTTACACCATCTATAATCAGCCTCATGTCTTCTTGTGTATAGCTGCGTCCTTTGCAAGCTTTGCGCAAATAAGATATACAGCCAGCGGGGGTAACGGTAGGCTTGGGACAGTGTTTTACTATCCTGTCTAAATCTTCTATTTCAATGGGTTTTATTAACATTTGGTCTCCCACTGTCATAAAGGGTAAGTGGAGGGCAACGGTGGTGGAAGAAGCTTCACCGCCGTCAGAGAATTCAGTTCCTCCTCGAGTGACATGGGGGGAGAAGGAGCCCTCGGCAGCGATAGTGGAATCGGCTGTGCGGCGGGTGGCTGGTTGTTTAAGGGATGTGGGCTGGGAGGTTATTATACTATTATCTAAACTCTGGGTTACTGGTGCGTTAGGGATAGAGCTAGTGGACGCATTTTCTAGCAGTGGAGGTGGAGGCGATCCCATCTGTTGTGAAAGGGTTACTGCTGCTAAGAGATCTGTGTCTTTAAGAGCAGGATATACTGGGCTGTAAGGGGGAGGCGAGAGGGTTTTCAAAGATTTACAGGTTCTCACTTCCTCCTTTCTGTGCTGTTGGGAACTGATATTTTTAATCCTCCTTTGTTTCTTATTGATGGATTTATCATACCAATAGGGTGCTATGGTCAGCCACTGCTCACCCCCGGCCCGCATATATGTCATATCCCATTGTGGATCATGATCATACCACGGCCAGGCTTCCCTGTCCCCTAAACAAAGACCTTTAACCATATCCATATAGAAAGGGTAATTACTGCCTTCCCGTGGGAATGGGTCCTGTCCTGCTTTCTCTGTCCACCCTGCTAAATTATCCACCCAGGGATCAATCAAATAATAATCAGAGGTAGAATTACGGGCCACGTATTCTTTACATGTCTCCCCGGGTAGGGGAGGGGGGTATACAGTTTTCTTACTCTGACCAGAGCCCATAGTAAAAACACAATTTCCAACAACTTTCTATGCATGCATCAGCTAACCAGTTAATTAGTTATTGACAATATCACAATATCATCTGCATAGTACTTTAACAAAACAATCGATAGTAATAATCTGTACGTTTACTCACCACTCGTACAGGGACTTGGAAATGCAGCGTATTGTGATAGGAAGCAAGAAAGTTATAAGGGTATTCAACAGACGTGCACTTACCACCCGTCAAGCTGAATACATGAAACTTATACTCTAATATCTGTTATGGCCATAACATAATAAGTAGACAATCAAATCGAGGTAAAATCTACGTTATGTATAGACTCCCAGGTCTATTTTAAGTATCCCAGATACTAACGTCTTTGGAGAATTGCGCTTGGACCCCTGGTCACTTCTCAGACGTATCTTTAAGTCCCAGACATTAAAGATGTTAGGTCACGTGTTCCCAGAACACTGACACGGATTCAGCTTCAGTGTATGACCGCAATCCCGTATGGCAAAGACAGACAATAAATTCTCTATCTTACCGGTCCGGGGACGATCAACTGAATTCCGGAATTCGAGCCCCCACTTGTAAGGCTTACTCCTCTATTCTTTAACCCTCGATGTGATAGTCTCTTAGACGTCCGTGAGTGTAAACCTTATGCTACAAGTAACATGCAAAACACAAGCAGTAAAGATTCACACTGTTTATTGTTGGTTTAACAAAAGTATATAAAAGAAAGGATTTAGGGCGTGTATGTCCCAAGTCAATAACTAATTGGACAGAACACAAAAGGGGGTTAACATAACATGATTGGCTAGGAACTGCCGCAGCGGAAGGATATACATATATGGGCAAGTTTGTACTCATACAGAAAAGTTATGCACACGGTATAAAAAGATAACAGACAAAGACAGTAGCAAAAATGTGCTGGAACAAACAGTTCTGTAACACAAACAATTCTATGACATGTGAAGCAGAGACGAGCTTTAACCCTTTCATCGACCTTTACACCTGTCGACCTAGCACATGTTGACCTAGACGCGGTGCACTAATTTGGGATACCAGTCACTCTATGAAGAAAACGACACCCAAAAAAAAAAAAAAACTCATGTCGACCTTTACACCTGTCGACCTAGCACATGTGGACCTAGAAACCCTGTCGACCTTCCATCCATGTGGACCTAGTGACTGTCGACCTATAGTGGTCGACCTAAACATTGTCGACCTAGACACTGTCGATTTGATGAACCACACCCATATGCAGTTCAGGATCAGCTCCATAGCATATGCCTGAGCACAGCAGTGCCACACATGGTAGCTTAGAAGTACTGTACTGACTCGTATGGCTGTATGAGTCATTGAGTCAGTGAACTGATCAGTGAACTGTAATGAATCACTGACTGAACTACTGAACTACTGAACTACTTGCAAGGAGAGTGACTCGTGTGAGTCATCAGGACAATGCAGTTCAATCAGTTCCACAGAGTGAGTCCACTCCATGTCTGAGCACAGCAGTGACCCCTGTGGCAGCAGATGTACTGACTCATGAGAGCATTGCTGAGTGAGAGCTGAATAACAACAACAGTGCTGCTGCACCTCTACAACACCCAGCAGAAGATTTAGTACAGCAGTATGCACAGGAGCCAGAAGTAGCAGCAAGTGTTTGGACATCTGCACTAATAGGACAGTGATTGTATCACAGAAAGGTGAGTAGCATGACCACACATGCTCACTCACACTCACAGACACACAGAGACTTTGGCTAGGCAGTGCAGATGCTATTTTTTTATTAGATCTGTATTGCTGGGCTATGTTGTACTTTTAACTTTCATTTCACAGTATCAGATTCAGGCAGTGAAAATCCAGTGAATGAGACAGTGAGAAGCCTAATGCAGCTGCTGGCTCTATTCTGTATGTGTCTGACTCCTCCTTCCTGATGAACTAATCTTTGCCAAAGCTGTGAACTGAACGAACTAGTTCACTTTAAAGATTAGTTCATTTTGAACTAATCATTCATGAACTACCCATCACTAGCAGCAGCACATACTGTAAAGCCTTGCGCCCTGTCTGGTGTGGGGCTGCACACAGTGCACAGTGCGCATAAGAAATGTAACAGCCATAACAGGAGAAGAGCAAGATAGGTGGTAGGTGGTGCCATAACCTCAGTACATAAATTATGTAAGAAAACAGGGGGCATAAGTGAATTATATTTTAAAAGGGGGGACATGATGCTCAAGTTATATAAAGGGGAGAAAGTGGGCATAAGTTGCATAAACATATACAGCGGGATGTACTATCACTAATCGCCACCCCTCACCGCTAATCACCTATGTACTAACGTGATTAACATCGCAATGCGGTATAGGAGGCCCCTGCGATGTTGTCTGCAGGGGTCGGCGGGGGTCTCCGTGACCTTCCAGACACGGAGGTGATGTGTGCAGGGAGTCCCCGGGCTCCTCCTCCTCCCCCCTGCAGCCGGAAGGAGACAAGTCTGTGCTGTGGGGGAGAAGGAGGAGGGGGGCCACACTAGCAACTTACTGCACACAGGTATGCCGGGATGGGGAGGTCGTCGTGAGCGAGGATGCAGCGGCGGTAAGAAGCCCATTTGCTTCTATAGGGTATCGCCATCAAAAGATGATGATACCCTCTGCGGCGTAAACCCGGTGGCCGGGGGTTAGTACATATGAAAATGCGGTAAAACCCCCGGAAACAGGTGTTTTACCGCATTTTCCCTTTAGTACATCCCGCCCATAAGGAGGAACAAGGCCACAAGTTTAATATGAAGAAGGTCAGGAGGCACAACTTAGGTATGAAAGGGGGGATCTGGGTACAATGTAAATAAATATATATAATGGGGGCAAGTGACAATAAATGTAATATGTAAATGGGTATGTGGCATAAATTAATAAAAGCATACATTAACATTTTATTTAAGATACGATAGCGGCATAAGTTAAATATATAAGAGGGGTGGGCACTAGTTAAATTAATATTTAAGGGGGGACAGGAGACACAACTTAAATATAAATAGGTGGGGTGCAGGTGGCAGAGCAATATATTCTAATGGGGACGGGCATACGTGAACTATAAAAGGGAGAACTGGAAGCACAAGATAAATATGTAATGGTGGACAGGGGACATGTTAAATATATAAGAGGATACCGGGGTACAACTTAAATATATATAAATATGTAAGCGGAGAGCATGTGACATAAAGTACACATTAATTAAGCATAAAAAGGGACAGGTTGTACACATTAGACATTATATAAGGAGTGAAGGTAGGTGACATATAAGAATTAAATACTGTATAAATATTTATAGGGAAATTACACAAAAATTTAATTTGTTCATGTTGTTTAACCCAAGGTATTGGCATAATTTTGGTATGCCCTGGCAATCTATGGGGCTAACTGCATGGTCACACATTATGTATTTTTTCCACAAGTTTTATGGTGATTTTCTTTAAACAAGGCTGTTATTGCTGTTAATATACGATGTGCTTGATATTGCTCTTATGTCATAGAATGGAACTCATGTCGATGATCTGTGTATTATAGAGTTTTCTCCTATTAAAGGTCATTTGTATGTCATAAAGTTATAGATGATTCCATTTATTCACAGAGCTGAGGTTGTGGGTTTGATTTCCACCATTGCTCTAACTGTCTGGAGTTTGTATATTCTCCCCGTGCGTGTGTGAGTTTCCTTCAGGTACTCCGGTTTCCTCCCACAGATTAATTGGCTCCCAATATAAATTAACCCTAGTGTGTGCGTGTACATGTGATAGGGAACATAGGGCCTAATTCAGTAATGATTGCATGTGCAAAGCTTTGCACATGTAATCCTTACCAATGCAAATGCAGGTGGAGGTGCAAAACACATCCTTCCTGCATTTGCGATCTCTAAACTGCGATCCGATCGCAGTTCTGTGACTTCAGGCTGAGAGCTTACTCAGACTAGCAGTCGCAGTCCTTGGCCTCACCACTCGCGTTTCCACGACCGTCGGGCGTCCGTGCCCCTCCCTCCGAATGCCTCTGTGTGCTCTTAGTAATAACAGTAAGGTGAGTGTGACATATATTAATAACACTGTACAATGTAGAGCGCCACAGTATGGAGGGAACAGCCCTGTGCCGTCAGCTGAACATCTGTTCCGGGCTGTGCTTGACTCATTTTCTAGGTCAGGGGCAGCCTGGGATTCCCCCAGACGCTCCTCCCACTCTCCCGTCTCCTCCTTCTCTGCATTGAGCAGGAAAACACGAGGAGTACTGTATGTGCCTTGTATGATGGCGAGGAGTACAGGATATGGATTGATAGCTACCCTCCAACCCCAACACTTGTAGTTCAAATAGTCATAAACTGCTCACATGTACGATGCCTAGGCACAGAAAAAGTTAATTACCAGAGAAAAAGACCAATGTTCATGTATTTGGGTTGGGTATGCGTGACCGGCAGTCAGGAGACCGCCGTTCAGCATACCTCTGGCGGGATCCCGGCTGGGGAATGCCAGCGCAGGGGGCGAGGCAACAAGCCCCTTGCACAGGTTTTATTCCCCCTTCTATGGGTGTTGTGGACACCCACGGGTGGGAATAGTCACTCTTGGTTGGCATGCTGACTGTCGGGATTCTCATGGGGCGGGATGTAGGGGGAGGTAATGTGACCGGCGGTCTCCTGACCGGCAGTCACATAACTACATCCCATGTATTTACCTAATTTGTGTTTTCAGAGTGGACTTATTTATACCCCTTTCAGACAGAAAATGAAATTACCGGGTGAAGCCAGAGGCGTATCTACCATTTGGCCAGGATGGCACTCGCCAGGAGCGCCCGTAGAAGGGGGGCGCCGCCCGGAGGTGCCACCCGCGGCCAAGGGATAGAGCAGTCTGGATGGGAGTGAAGCAAAGGTTGCACAACTTACAGGTAGTTTAATCAGCGGCAAGAGGAAGAGACAGAAGCTGTGTGCTGCCGAGCTGAACATATCGCTCCCCTCAGCTCCTGCGACCTGCACAGCCGAGTCACTCCCTCCCTCCTCTGTTCCTTTGGAAGCAGTTAGCCCCGCCCCCTGGAGGCGGAGATCCGGCCCAGGCCCATGATTACCAGGGCAGTGTGAGGAGGATTTCTGGGGCTGCCTGCAAGGAATCACACCGCTGGTGACTGATGGACAGACCCTTTGAAGTGCTGAGACACCATGGTGAGTCCATGTCCCAAGAAGTCTGTGACAGCTGTCTGTGTGGAGGAGGGGACTTGTGTGGGTGGGAAGTAGGTGGGGAGTGAGAAAGATGTCAGTATGGGGGGGGGGGGGGGGTGATGGATGTGTGTGAACCTGTAAAGGGAGCTGTTGGTGGGCAAGGGAGGAAGGGGAGATCTGTGTATGTGACATACACAGTACATCAATACCTGCAAATATCCCACATTTTAGACATGCCCATCAATACCTGCAGATATCCCTAATTTTAGACACGCCCATCAATACCTGCAAATATCCCACATTTCTCTGACGTCCTAGTGGATGCTGGGAACTCCGTAAGGACCATGGGGAATAGCGGCTCCGCAGGAGACTGGGCACATCTAAAGAAAGCTTTAGGATCACCTGGTGTGCACTGGCTCCTCCCCCTATGACCCTCCTCCAAGCCTCAGTTAGATTTCTGTGCCCGACGAGAAGGGTGCACACTAGGGGCTCTCCTGAGCTCTGTGTGAAAGTTTTAGTTTAGGTTTATTATTTTCAGTGAGACCTGCTGGCAACAGGCTCACTGCATCGAGGGACTAAGGGGAGAAGAAGCGAACTCACCTGCGTGCAGAGTGGATTGGGCTTCTTAGGCTACTGGACATTAGCTCCAGAGGGACGATCACAGGGTCAGCCTGGATGGGTCACCGGAGCCGCGCCGCCGTCCCCCTTACAGAGCCAGAAGAGCGAAGAGGTCCGGAAAAATCGGCGGCAGAAGACGATCCTGTCTTCAGATAAGGTAGCGCACAGCACCGCAGCTGTGCGCCATTGCTCTCAGCACACTTCACACTCCGGTCACTGAGGGTGCAGGGCGCTGGGGGGGGCAGCGCCCTGAGACGCAATAAATCGATAAAAAAACCTTATATGGCTAAAATAAATGCATCACATATAACTCCTGGGCTATATGGATGCATTTAACCCCTGCCAAAACATACAGAAAAAGGATGACAAGGACGCCGAGAAAGGGGCGGAGCCTATCTCCTCAGCACACTGGCGCCATTTTCCCTCACAGCTCAGTTGGAGGGAAGCTCCCTGGCTCTCCCCTGCAGTCACTACACTACAGAAAGGGGTTAAAAAAGAGAGGGGGGCACAAATTAGGCGCAGTATATAACAATACAGCAGCTATAAAGGGAAAAACACTTATATAAGGTTATCCCTGTATATATATAGCGCTCTGGTGTGTGCTGGCAAACTCTCCCTCTGTCTCCCCAAAGGGCTAGTGGGGTCCTGTCCTCTATCAGAGCATTCCCTGGGTGTGTGCTGTGTGTCGGTACGTTGGTGTCGACATGTATGAGGAGAAAAATGATAAGGAGACGGAGTAGAGTGTCTGAAATTGTGTTGTCACCCCCTAGGGGGTCGACACCTGAGTGGATGTACTGTTGAAATTGCGTGACAGTGTCAGCTTTGTATAAAAGACAGTGGTTGACATGAGACAGCCGGCTACTCAGCTTGTGCATGTCCAGACGTCTCATACAGGGGCCCTAAAGCGCCCGTTACCTCAGATACAGACGCCGACAGGGGTACTGACTCCTGTGTCGACGGTGAAGAGACAACCGTGATTTCCAATAGGGCCACACATTGCATGATTGAGGCAATGGAAAAAGTTTACACTTTTCTGATAATATGAATACCACCAAAAAAAGGGGTATTATGTTTGGTGAGGAAAAACTTCCTGTAGTTTTCCTGAATCTGAGAAATAAAATGAGGTGTGTGATGATGCGTGGGTTTCCCCCCGATAACAATTGATATTTTCTAAAAAGTTATTGGCAGTATACCTTTTCCCGCCAGAGGTTAGGGTGCGTTGGGAAACACCCCCTAGGGTGGATAAAGCGCTCACACGCTTGTAAAAACAAGGGCTCTACCCTCTCCTGAGATGGCCGCTGAAGGGTTAACTCTTCTGTGCTTTGTAAATATTACTTTTTATATGATCAATTTCCTTATAATAGTTACAGTGTAAAAGTGAATATTTCTACTTCCCTAATGAAGGGTTAAAACATGCTATATGAACTGTTATGTGTTTGCATAGATACGTACTACCCTGTGCCAGGTACCTTTGTCTGCTCATACAAATGCCAGGCTTGTATGAGCCTGGTATTCAAGGGCAGTCCCATACCAGATCAAACCTGTTATTTCTATTTCTGTGTGGTACCAAATATCCTGTGTTACAGACTTTGTTAAATGTTTTGAGAAACTTGTAGAAAAACCCATATATGGACATCCGCCTTATCAATTCTGCCTGGTAACTACTAACGAGCCAATGAGAGTGTAACAACATGTCAGTTACACCCATATGCATTGTCTTTTATACTTTTGTTAACCTCATAATAAAGCAGTGTGAATCTTTACTGCTTGTGTTGTGCATGTAACTTGTGGCTAAAGGTTTACACTCACGGACGTCTGAGAGGCCATCACATCGAGGGTTAAAGAATATAGGGGCAATCCTTTCAAGTGGGGGCTCTGTCCGCGATTCAGTGATCGTCCCCGAATGGTAAGATAGAGAATTTATTGTCTGTCTTTGCCATACGGGATTGCGGTCATACACTGAAGCTGAATCCGTGTCAGTGTTCTGGGAACACGTGACCAAACATCTTTAATGTCTGGGACTTAAAGATACGTCTGAGAAGGGACCAGGGGTCCAAGCGCAACTCTCCAAAGACGTTAGTATCTGGGATACTTAAAATAGACCTGGGAGTCTATACATAACGTGACGTTAGTATCTGGGATACTTAAAAATAGACCTGGGAGTCTATACGTAACGTAGAGAATACCTCGATTTGATCGTCTATATATTCTTGTATGTTTGTAGTGAGATAAGTTCTTATATTTGGTCCAGACGGCTGGTAAGTTTTCGTCTGCCAGATATCTTTACTCAAACACTTTTCCTGCTTCCTGTTTAAAACGCTGTATTTTTCTGACATCTTGTACGAATGGTAAGTATCGTACACGTCAAAAGATTTCATGTTCTCACTATACAGATAATATTGTGATATTGTCAATGACTAATTAACTGGTTAGCTGATGCATGTATAGTAGAGTGTTGTAAATTTTAGATATTTTCTTTTAAAGTTGTACTGTTGATTTATATTACTGTCTGACAATGGGCTCTAGTCAGAGTAAAAAAAAAACTACATATCCCCCGCCCCTCCCTGGTGAGACATGCAAGATGTATGTCGCCCGCAACTCTACCTCAGAGTATTACTTAGTTAACCCATGGGTGGATAATTTAGCGGGATGGACAGAGAAAGCAGGACAGGACCCATTCCTACGGGAAGGCAGTAATTACCTTTTCTATATGGAGGATTAAAAAAAAAAAATGTCAGTTCCCAACAGCACAGAAGCGAAGCAGTGAGAAACTGTAAATCTTTGAAATCCCTCTCGCCTCCCCCTTGCATTCCAATGTATCCTGCGCTTGAGGACACAGATCTCTTGGCAGCAGTAACCCTTTCACACCAGATGGGATCGCCTCCAACTCCACTGCTGGAGGGTGCGTCCACTAGCTCTATCCCTAACGCACCAGTAGCCCAGAGTTTAGATAATAGTAAAACACTGTCCCAAGCCCACTATTACCCTCGATGGCTGTATATCCTATTTGCGCAAAGCTTGCAAAGGACGCAGCGATACACATATGGAGGAAGTCTTTAAAACCCGTGCTCCTTTGCCTGTGTTTTTTTGCCTGTCGCTGTAGCTTGTAAACTGAAACCCTCGGAGTCTGTTACTGAGTTTTGGAAAAGGTTTAAGGACTGCTGGACAGATGACGCTGGCTTACCTTTGCTTAACTCAGAAAGCTTACTCATTTCCACCTTCATTAACAACCTACCCACCAATGCCTGACTTAGCTCAAGTAAACCCCGCTCTTTGGTCAGAAGGTCCATATGACACTGGCCTAATCTCATGCACACCACATAAGGCCAATCTCAAACCCGACTCACAACCTGTTTATAGAAGGTCTCATACAGCAATTCTTACAACAGGGTATTCTCAGACATATTGTATCACCATACTGTACTCCTGTGAACCCTGTTGCCAAAGCTGATGGCAGTATAAGATTTGTACAGGATCTCAGAGCGACCAATCAGTTAATTGTCCCAATTGCACCAATTGTTCCAGATGTAAACTCACTCATTTCTGCAATCCCTGCAGATGCTGCGTTCTTCTCTGTAATTGATTTGAAGAATGCCTTTTTCAGCATACCTGTAGATTCACAGACACAATTACTTTTTGCCTTTTCTTTTGAGGGTAAACAACTTACCTGGTGCAGATTATTGACGCACCTGTTGTCTCCAGGCCACATTGGGGCCCTGGCAACCTCACCATGGTTCAGTCCTGCTACAGTATGCAGATGATCTGCTGCTCTGTAGTCAAACTGAGGAGGCCTGCCGAGAGGATGGTGTTTCATTACTAAACTGGCTTTGTGAATGTGGACACAAGGTGTCCAAAACAAAAATGCAATGGTGTAAAAAAGCATGTTGATTACTTAGGTTTTGTGCTCACTCAGGGAGAGAGGAAAATCAGTCCACAACGCATACAGTCTGTATTGGGCCTGGTCACCCCAACTACCCAGAAGGAACTACTGTCCTTCCTGGGTATGGTAAATTACTGCAGACAGTGGATTTCTGATTGCTCCTATTATGATAACATTTTGAGACAAGCCACACTGAAGGACAAACCTAAAACTGTACAATGGTCACAAGAAATGTTAACTGCATATGAAAGTTTAAAATGTATGTTGATGAAAAGTCCGGCACTTGGCCTCCCCAATTATGTACTACCTTTCCATCTATATGCAAGGGACAATTGTAAAACCATGGCGGGGGTGCTCACACAGTTTCATGGAGGGAAGTTGCGCCCCGTGGCATTTTTTTTCCAAAGTCATGCCAGTGTCTGTGCAAGGTATGCCTGCCTGCCTCAGGGCTTTGGCAGCCTGTGCAATGGTTGCAGAAATGGCCACTACCCTCACTTTAGGCCACATCACAGTACTCCACACCACACATGATGTCCTGGCAATACTTAAAGGCTTACACACACAGCACATGTCAGCACAACGCCTTAGTGGATATGAAGTACTCCTTTTGAGTAACCCTACCCTTACCATTAAGTACACTGCTAGTTCTTCTGGCCCTGCACCCATTCTCAATGCCCTTTTAGGCTTGAAAGGTCCCGAGGATGAACCACCCGACCTACATGACTGTGCTGCTTCCATTGAAGCTGAAACTTCTCCCAGACTTGACATGTCTCCCGTTCCCATACCAGGCGCAGACATAGTTTTTGTTGACGGCTCCTGTAGTAGGCCCAATGACAATACATACCAGGCTGGCTATGCCATTGTCACCCTCCCTGACACTGTGTTGGAAACCCTGCCAATACCTTATCAGTCCGCGCAAGCTGCAGAACTCATTGCACTCACTAGAGCATGTCCCTCCCTTGACAGCGTCCATCTGCTCACTCAACTTCAAGCTGCTGCGACTAATACTGATCTCTCCGACTGAACTTACCCAATTCTGCAGAAAAAATCCTAAATCAGGATTAATCTGCAAAGAGGGGAAACCCTGTATACCCCAGTCCAGTGCCCCTTTGCTCGTTGCCCATTGCCGTGGTGTTGGTCACCGTGGTGAAGCCACAACACTCCTCCTACTAACCAATGATTTTTATGTTACTAATGCCAAATCACTTGTGGACCAGTATGTTAGCAGATGCATCACTTGCCTCAGGAACAACCCTAATAAAGCTAAACACCAGCATCTTGAATACCCCACAGAAAACTCTAGGATACTCACCCTTTGAAATACTAATGGGTAGACCCTTTTCCTACACCCTGGGCTAAGAAACCACTAGTAATACAGGAAGGAGATCTAGAACTCATCAGAGAAGAGTATGTCAGGTCCCTGATAACAAAACTGAATGAAATTGAACATGAGGTTGTTTGTAAAAACCCTTTGAATCCACAGGAACCTACACACCCCTTTAAAGTCAGAGACAGAGTCGTGGTGAAGGTGCTCCCCAGGAACAAGAGCCCAGGAGACTTCACCTATGGTCCAGAGACAGAGGTCGTAGCAGTTACCCGAACAGCAGTCCTGACAGAGGAAAGTCCTACCTGGATCCATGCATCCCGAGTAAAAAAGGTTCCTAGACCAGACCTAGAGAGGGAAGCAAGTGATTCCAGTGAGGTACGAACCGGGGCAGACAGCCCTGACCTCCCACCTAGCGAAGACAGAAGAACAGAAAACGATGAAGAACCTGCCCCCTATCTCTATCCTGGGGACTATCTCGATAGCCCTACTGGCCCTCATTCACCTCACAATATGTGAAGTCGACATCACACAAACAGATGGGGTCCCCACCTTGTGGTACAATTCCTCCAATACACACGTAGCCACATACATCCTTGATTATTTCATGTTCCCTAAACTTGCTGACAACAAACATTTCATACAGCAGAAAAGAAAATCAGGGATGTCTGAGACAATGTACATTTGTGTCACTGATGAATGGTGGATGGACATATCCTATCATGGATCCAACTGTGATTACTGGGAATCTGTGGGGTGGAATACAGGAGCAGATTGGAAATATGGCCCATCATTTGCAAAAAATAGATGGAGCAAATATGGAGTACCCCTACTTTCTAGACTATCCATTCATAAGATGGATGAAGGCCCAAATTCATACAGGTTTAGACTAAACATAGTGAACCCTAGCAGAAGCGACAATGAGACTTATGTACTTGGTATATGGTGGCAAGCAGGGTACTATAGTGCAAGGCAAATGTTTTATTTGTGGGACATGTATAAAAACCCAAAATACCAGCCTAAAATTGCTCCCCAAAACAAACCTTTAAAGCCCCATATTGCCACTTCTAAAGATATGGTGGCTATTACTAACCCTACCTTTGAAGACACCCTAGCTATTGACACTGGTTTCTCTGACATTAATTTTTGGTTGGAATGGATGAAGTATAGTGCTAACAAACACAATAAAAGCAACTGCTATGTCTGTGGCAAATCTAGGCCCCACCTAGGTACAGTGCCCCTTAATATACCCCTAGAACAGGAAAATTGTTTTTTTCAGCCTTTTTAATGACACCAAAACAAATGACAGTCAGTGCGAAATGTGGAAAGAAACTTACCTCCAAAGGCATTGATAAGGCCCTGATGTACTATGATATAACCACCAGTCCTGTCACCTCCTCTGATAGTAAGGGACCCGACGATTATGTCCAATATCTCAAGAACTGGAGGAACAAGAAAGGAGCCTCACTCAAGAATCATGTCATATAACAATCATGATTCTAAGAGGGGATTGAAGGGTTAACTCTTCTGTGCTTTGTAAATATTACTTTTTATATGATCAATTTCCTTATAATAGTTACAGTGTAAAAGTGAATATTTCTACTTCCCTAATGAAGGGTTAAAACATGCTATATGAACTGTTATGTGTTTGCATAGATACGTACTACCCTGTGCCAGGTACCTTTGTCTGCTCATACAAATGCCAGGCTTGTATGAGCCTGGTATTCAAGGGCAGTCCCATACCAGATCAAACCTGTTATTTCTATTTCTGTGTGGTACCAAATATCCTGTGTTACAGACTTTGTTAAATGTTTTGAGAAACTTGTAGAAAAACCCATATATGGACATCCGCCTTATCAATTCTGCCTGGTAACTACTAACGAGCCAATGAGAGTGTAACAACATGTCAGTTACACCCATATGCATTGTCTTTTATACTTTTGTTAACCTCATAATAAAGCAGTGTGAATCTTTACTGCTTGTGTTGTGCATGTAACTTGTGGCTAAAGGTTTACACTCACGGACGTCTGAGAGGCCATCACATCGAGGGTTAAAGAATATAGGGGCAATCCTTTCAGCCGCCCTTAAGGATCCTGCTGATAGAAAGCAGGAGCGTATCCTAAAATGTATTTACACACATACTGGTGTTATACTGCGACCAGCAATCGCCTCAGCCTGGATGTGCAGTGCTGGGTTGGCGTGGTCGGATTCCCTGACTGGAAATATGATATCCTAGATAAGGACAGTATATTATTGCCTATAGAGCAATTAAAAGATGCATTTCTATATATGCAGGATGCACAGCGGAATATTTGCCGACTGGCATCAAGTATAAGTGCGTTGTCCAATTATTCCAGTAAAGTGGTCAGGTGATGCGGATTCCAAACGGCATTTGGAAGTATTGCCTTAAAAGAGGGGATGTACCCCAGGTCGCCTCTCAAAATAAGACGCCGTATTATCAGGCGCAGTCCTGGTTGGCAAGCGGACAAAAGGGTTCCTCTTTTCTGCTCGTGACAGAGGGAGAGGAAAATGGCTGCAGAGATCAGCCAGTTCCAAGGAACAGAAACCCTTTTCCGCCGCTGCCAAGCCCTCAGTATGACGCTAGGGCTTTACAAATTCAGGCACGGTGGGGTCCCGTTCTCAATGAATTTCAGTGCGCAGTGGGCTCACTCGCAAGTAGACCCCTGGATCCTTCAGATAATATTTCAGGGGTACAAATTGGAATTCGAGACGTATTCCCCTCGCCGTTTCCAAAAGTCTGTTTTACCGACGTCTCCCGCTGACAGGGAGGCAGTTTTGGAAGCCATTCACAAGCTGTATTCCCAGCAGGTGATAATCAAGGTACCCCTCCTGCAACAGGGAACGGGGTATTATTCTACACTATTGTGGTACCGAAGCCAGACTGCTCGGTGAGACCGATTTTAAAATCTAAAATCTAAAATCTTTGAACACTTGCATACAGAGGTTCAAATTCAAAATTGAGTCACTCAGAGCAGTGATTGCAAACCTGGAAGAAGGGGACTACATGATGTCTCGGGACATCAAGGAGGCTTACCTTCATGTCAAAATTTACCCTTCTCACCAAGGGTATTTCAGGTTATGGTACAGAACTGTATCAGTTCGGACGCTGCCGTAGGGATGGTCCACGGCACCCCGGGTCTTTACTGAAGTAATGACCGAAATGATGATATTCCTTCGAAGGAAGGGAATTTTAGTTATCCTTTACTTGGACGATTCCCTGATAAGGGTAAGATCCAGGGAACAGTTGGAGATCGGTGTAGCACTATATCAGGTAGTGTTGCGGCAGCACGATTGGATTTTCAATATTCCAAAAATCGCAGCTGGTTCCGACGACTTGTCTTCTGTTCCTAGGGATGATTCTGGACATAGTCCAGAAAGAAGGTGCTTCTCCCGGAGGAGAAAGCCAGGGAGTTATCCGAGCTAGTCAGGAACCTCCTAAAACCGAACCAAGTCTCAGTGCATCAATGCACAAGGGTTCTGGGTAAAAATGGTGGCTTCCTACGAAGCAATCCCATTCGGCAGATTCCACGCACAGTGGAACCTTCTGGACAAATGGTCCGGGTCGCATCTTCAGATGCTTCAGCGGATAACCCTGTCACCAGGGACAAGGGTATCCCTCCTGTGGTGGTTGCAGAGTGCTCATCTTCTAGAGGGCCGCAGATTCGGCATTCGGGACTGGGTCCTGGTGGCCACGGATGCCAGCCTGCGAGGCTGGGGAGCAGTCACACAGGGAAGGAATTTCCAGGGCTTATGGTCAAGCCTGGAGACATCTCTTCATAAAAACATTCTGGAACTAAGGGCCATTTACAATGCCCTAAGTCAAGCGAAACCCCTGCTTCAGGGTCAGGCGGTATTGATCCAATCGGACAACATCACGTCAGTCGCCCACGTAAACAGACAGGGCGGCACGAGAAGCAGGAGGGCAATGGCAGAAGCTGCAAGGATTTTCGCTGGGCGGAAAATCATGTGATAGCACTGTCAGCAGTGTTCATTCCGGGAGTGGACAACTGGGAAGCAGACTTCCTCAGCAGACACGACCTTCACCCGGGAGAGTGGGGACTTCACCCAGAAGTCTTCCACCTGATTGTAAACCGTTGGGAAAAACAAAAGGTGGACATAATGGCGTCCCGTCTAAACAAAAAACTAGACAGATATTGCGCCAGGTCAAGGGACCCTCAGGCAATAGCGGTGGACGCTCTGGTAACACCGTGGGTGTACCAGTCAGTGTATGGGTTCCCTCCTCTGCCCCTCATACCAAAAGTACTGAGAATCATAAGAAGGAGAGGAGTAAGAACTATACTCGTGGTTCCGGATTGGCCAAGAAGGACTTGGTATCCGGAACTTCAAGAGATGCTCACGGACGAACCGTGGCCTCTACCTCTAAGAAAGGACCTGCTCCAGCAAGGGCCTTGTCTGTTCCAAGACTTACCGCGGCTGCGTTTGACGGCATGGCGGTTGAACGCCGGATCCTGAAGATCCCTACCCTGGTCAAGGCCAGGAAAGACGTAACCGCAAAACATTATCACCGCATTTGGCGAAAATATGTTGCGTGGGGTGAGGCCAAGAAGGCCCCTACAGAGGAATTTCAACTGGGTCGTTTCCTCCATTTCCTGCAAACAGGACTGTCTATGGGCCTAAAATTAGGGTCCATTAAGGTTCAAATTTCGGCCCTGTCGATTTTCTTCCGAAAAGAACTGGCTTCAGTGCCTGAAGTTCAGACATTTGTAAAAGGGGTACTGCATATACAGTCTCCTTTTGTGCCTCCAGTGGCACCTTGGGGATCTCAATGTTGTGTTGAGTTTTCCTAAAGTCACATTGGTTTGAACCACTCACCACTGTGGACTTAAAATATCTCACATGGAAGTGACGAGTTAGCCCTGGTTTCAGCCAGGCGGGTGTCAGAATTGGCGGCTTTATCATATAAAAGCCCTTACTTAATAGTTCATTCTGAAAGGACAGAATTGAGGACTCGTCCTCAAATTTTCTACCTAAGGTGGTTTCTGCATTTCACATGAACCAACCTATTGTGGTACCTGCGGCTACTAAGGACTTGGAGGATTCCAAGTTGCTTGACGTGGTCAGGACCCTGAAAATACATGTTTCCAGGACGGCTGGAGTCAGAAAATCTGACTCGCTGTTTATCCTGTATGCACCCAACAAACTGGGTGCTTCTGCTTCTAAGCAGACGATTGCTCGTTGGATTTGTAGTACAATTCAGCTTGCACATTCTGTGGCAGGCCTGCCACAGCCAAAAATCTTAAAATGCCCACTCCACAAGGAAGGTGGGCTCATCTTGGGCAGCTGCCCGAGGGGTCTCGGCTTTACAGCTTTGCCGAGCAGTTACTTGGTCAGGAGCAAATACGTTTGTAAAATTCTACAAATTTGATATCTTGACTGAGGAGGACCTGGAGTTCTCTCATTCGGTGCTGCAGAGTCATCCGCACTCTCCCGCCCGTTTGGGAGCTTTGGTATAATCCCCATGGTCCTTACGGAGTTCCCAGCATCCACTAGGACGTCAGAGAAAATAAGAATTTACTTACCGATAATTCTATTTCTCGTAGTCCGTAGTGGATGCTGGGCGCCCATCCCAAGTGCGGATTGTCTGCAATACTGGTACATAATTATTGTTACCAAAAAATTCGGGTTATTGTTGTAGTGAGCCATCTTTTCTAGAGGCTCCTCTATTATCATGCTGTTAACTGGGTTCAGATCACAAGTTGTACAGTGTGATTGGTGTGGCTGGTATGAGTCTTACCCGGGATTCAAAATCCTTCCTTATTGTGTACGCTCGTCCGGGCACAGTATCCTAACTGAGGCTTGGAGGAGGGTCATAGGGGGAGGAGCCAGTGCACACCAGGTGATCCTAAAGCTTTCTTTAGATGTGCCCAGTCTCCTGCGGAGCCGCTATTCCCCATGGTCCTTACGGAGTTCCCAGCATCCACTACGGACTACGAGAAATAGAATTATCGGCAAGTAAATTCTTATTTTTAGACATGTCCATCAATACCTGCAAATATCACACATTTTAGACATGCCCCCCCCCCCCCCCCCATCATTACAGTAATACCCTTCACGTAACAATAATCGGCTCTTCTGCACAGTATATGTGCTGTCAGTGTGTGTGTGTGGGGGGAGAGAGAATTGTCAGTATGGGGACTGGGGCATGTGTATATGAGAGCTGTCATTGTGGAGGGGGGGAAGGGGGATTAGTGTGATGGAGGCGTCAGTGTGGAGGGGGGAAGGGGGAATTGGTGTGAGGAAGGCGTCAGCGTGTATGGGAGAAAGGGGGGATTGGTGTGATGGAGGTGTCAGCGTGGATGGGAGGAAGGGGGGGATTGGTGTGATTGAGGTGTCAGCGTGGATGGGAGGAAGGGGGGATTGGTGTGATGGAGGTGTCAGCGTGGAGGGGAAAAGGGATTAGTGTGATGGAGGTGTCAGTATGGATGGGACGAAGGGGGGATTGGTGTGATGGAGGTGTCAGCGTGGATGGGAGGAAGGGGGGATTGGTGTGATGGAGGTGTCAGCGTGGATGGGAGGAAGGGGGGATTGGTGTGATGGAGGTGTCAGCGTGGATGGGAGGAAGGGGGGGATTGGTGTGATTGAGGTGTCAGCGTGGATGGGAGGAAGGGGGGATTGGTGTGATGGAGGTGTCAGCGTGGATGGGAGGAAGGGGGGATTGGTGTGATGGAGGTGTCAGCGTGGATGGGAGGAAGGGGGGGATTGGTGTGATTGAGGTGTCAGCGTGGATGGGAGGAAGGGGGGATTGGTGTGATGGAGGTGTCAGCGTGGATGGGAGGAAGGGGGGTATTGGTGTGATGGAGGTGTCAGCGTGGATGGGAGGAAGGGGGGATTGGTGTGATGGAGCCTGGAGGTGTCAGCGTGGATGGGAGGAAGGGGGAATTGGTGTGATGGAGATGTCAGCGTGGATGGGAGGAAGGGGGGGATTGGTGTGATGGAGGTGTCAGCGTGGATGGGAGGAAGGGGGTGGATTGGTGTGATGGAGGTGTCAGCGTGGATGGGAGGAAGGGGGAATTGGTGTGATGGAGGTGTCAGCGTGGATGGGAGGAAGAGGGGATTTGTGTGATGGAGGTGTCAGCGTGGATGGGAGGAAGGGGGTATTGGTGTGATGGAGGTGTCAGCGTGGATGGGAGGAAGAGGGGATTGGTGTGATGGAGGTGTCAACGTGGATGGGAGGAAGGGGGGATTGGTGTGATGGAGGTGTCAGCGTGGATGGGAGAGAGGGGCGATTGGTGTGATGGAGGTGTCAGCGTGGATGGGAGGAAGGGGATTGGTGTGATGGAGGTGTCAGCGTGGATGGGAGAAAGGGGTGATTGGTGTGATGGAGGTGTCAGCGTGGATGGGAGGAAGGGGGGATTGGTGTGATTGAGGTGTCAGCGTGGATGGGAGGAAGGGGGGATTGGTGTGATGGAGGTGTCAGCGTGGATGTGAGGAAGGGGGGATTGGTGTGATGGAGCCTGGAGGTGTCAGCGTGGATGGGAGGAAGGGGGGATTGGTGTGATGGAGGAGTCAGCGTGGAAGGGAGGAAGGGGGGATTGGTGTGATGGAGGTGTCAGCGTGGATGGGAGGAAGGGGGGGATTGGTGTGATGGAGGTGTCAGCGTGGATGGGAGGAAGGGGGGATTGGCGTGATGGAGGTATCAGTGTGGGAGTGGTAAGAGTTGTCAGTGGGGGAGATATGTTTGTGTTTAGATTTGTGCGTATGAGGGTAATGTGTGTTTGAGAGTTTTCAGGGGGGGACACACATTGTTCATAATTGTTTTGAAAAGGAGAACTACATCTCCCAGCATCTGCAGTGTGCTGGAGATGCTAATAAGCTTTATCAAAAAGTTTAAAACGCTTATTGCTTTTAAGACTGGGTGGTTACTAAGGGAGAGCTGTACAGTACGGCATTTTTCCAGTGCATATGTTTGCCGGTTGAGCTGCCACATTTTACTGAACCACCCCCAAATGTAATTGCACCCACCTCCGTCCTCCTAGAGGGAGATAGTTACAGCTGTTATACTAATAGTGGGTTGTTGAATGTAGTCAGCAAGTCAACAGTCCTTATGTCGACAGTACAATGCCAATATCAGTTTCCCAACTCAGTTCTAAGGCTGCTTAAAGTATTTTTCTCCTATCCTACCACTTACTACTAGACACCTACCACACACACACACGCACACACACACACACACACACACACACACACACACACACACACACACACACACACACACACACAATTTTTCCTGGTGCTTTACTGTTCTTAGGGGTACATTTACTAAGCAGTGATAAGAGCGGAGAAGTGAGCCAGTGGAGAAATTTCCCCATCAACCAATCAGCAGCTCTGTATAATTTTATAGTATGCAAATTATAGATGTTACTTCAGTGCTGATTGGTCGCCATGGGCACTTCTCCACTGGCTCACTTCTCCGCTCTTATCACTGCTTAGTAAATATCCCCCTTAGACTCTCTCCTCTGTCTAGACTGCAGTGGTTCCCAAACTCGGTCCTCGACAGTTCACGTTTTTCCAGGTCACCTGTGGATTTTTAAAATGTCAAAGGCATAGGGCGATTGGGCACAGGTCACAAAAATATAATAAATTGAAAAAAACAAAATCGGACAATTAATTACCCATTAGTAGTGGGAGCGAGAAAATATCTATGATTTTCTCCTATATGCTGTCCTCATTGGTGATGCGCCCAGAGCCAGAAAGTACATAGACTAACAAGGGAGAAAAAGAAGGCTCTTGTGTGGGCGCACTCTATGCAAGGAAAAAAGTTCCTATAATGTGTATAGTATATCAGAGAATGTTAAAACATAACTTTTATTGGTAATAATATAAGCACATTTTACCCACCTAAACGATCCATGAGAAAATAATAAAGAATTGGGAAAATTTTTTAAAATGTTCTGGTCTCTTTATTTAAAGAGTGATTGGAAAGGTTTGTAGACACAGGATTGTCATACCACCATTTCCGCTGACAAGTACAGATAACTGTATTGATAGGACCGAGGAGTGGTCAGAGCATTAATATATAAATCTCCAACTATAATCACTTGCATTAAGTGGATATATAACTGTTTGGAGGTCACCAGACTCTAGCACCTGAATCATTCGACAGATACCATAGTTGTAAATGATTCAGGTGCTAGAGTCTGGTGACCTCCAAACAGTTATATATCCACTTAATGCAAGTGATTATAGTTGGAGATTTATATATTAATGCTCTGACCACTCCTCGGTCCTATCAATAGTTATCTGTACTGGTCAGGGGAAATGGTGGTATGACAATCCTGTGTCTACAAACCTTTCCAATCACTCTTTAAATAAAGAGACCAGAACATTTTAACATTTTTTCCCAATTCTTTATTATTTTCTCATGGATCGTTTAGGTGGGTAAAATGTGCTTATATTATTATTACCAATAAAAGTTATGTTTTAACATTCTCTGTTATACTATATACATTATAGGAACTTTTTTCCTTGCATAGAGTGCGCCCACACAAGAGCCTTCTTTTTCTCCCTTGTTAGTCGATTTTTAAAATGTGGCAGTTGGTGATACACAGTACACATGCCATGTGACATGGAAAACGTGACTTGTTAGGGATCCTTCGGGACCGAGTTTGGGAACCACTGGTCTAGCGTGTCAGTGTCTGCCACTGTACCCTTTGTCTTATTTTTCGCAGTATTTCTCTGTCTCTGATGTAGTGCAGAGAGGTAGTACAGTGATGTTTTACAGTGTAGTTGTTATGCACACCAGTGCCAGCAGGAATGTACTGGTGTCTGAACGGTGAGGGATGCAAAACAAATGAACTCACAGACAGACTCGGGAATATGACATTACATACACAGAAGGTGATAGGGTAACAAAATAAACACAAAGTGAACAGAGAAGCCCAAAGGCTAAGAAACTGGGTGTCTCCCTAGTATTAGGAATGCTCAGATGGAAAGAAGCGGGATGTAGTGATTTAATACGTAGAGAACCCGAAATGCTGTTGCTAAGGGCAACAGCAAAACCCTAAAGGGTTACCAACGGGTGTGGCAGTAAACTCCTTGGCCAGAGATGGAATAATAGACACAAGGAGAGTCTCCACAATCCTAGTCCTCACTTGCAGTGCACTTGTTCAGCTTACTGCCACTAAACTGACACCTGAACACCTTGCACAGTGAGAAAGGATTTTGGCAGGCAAGTCTGAGAATACAGCCGCAAACCTGCTAGGCTCACAGAGCAGCAAAAGAACCCCAGCAGGTCAAACGACCGACTCCAGTCCTACTGCTAGGTCCGGATTGGCAGAGTGCAATACCAAATCCCAAGGCCCATCCGCAGCAAGCAACAAACAAACACAAAGTTTACACAGTACTAGCTAGCTTTCAGGAACTGACCAACCAACAAAGATTCAGCAGCATCTGCCCAACCTGAGAAGAGGGTCTATACAGCAGGTGCTGTCCACGCCCCACTCAGACCCCACAGACCGCGAGCACAAAAACCAGCACCGGATCCCCTGCCGTGCACAGAGCCTGCAACCACCGCACAGCAAAAGACCCGAACCGGAGTATCAGCTACGCTCAGGTCACTCCGCCAGCACCTGTCTCCCGGTTGCCATGACAACGTGGCAGCACAGAGCAGGAGACCCTAACAGTACCCCCCCTCTGACGAGGGGTCAAAGAACCCCTACCACCGGGTTTATCGGGGAACTGCGAGAAGAAAGAGCGTAACAGTCTTGGGGCATGAAGATCACAACTGCGCACCCACGACCGCTCCTCCGGGCCATACCCCTTCCAGTGCACCAAAAATGACAGCCGACCCCGAACCATCTTGGAGTCAAGAATCCTTTCAACAACAAACTCCCTCTGGCCACGTATCAGAAGAGGGGAAGGTCTTCCACTGGAAGAAGGATTACTAATCGCCCGTTTTAAAAGGGAACAATGAAATGTTTTATTGATACCCAAAGAACGGGGTAGATCTAACTGAAATGCCACCGGATTGATAACCCTAGTGATCTTATAAGGACCGAGGAACCGGGGGCCTAACTTATGAGATGGCTGTCTCAACTTCAAATTCTTGGTAGACAACCAGACGAAGTCTCCTAATTTGAAGCTGCAGGGTCTTTTCCGCTTATCAAAAACCCTTTTGGTCACTAATGACACAGACACAAGGGCTTTCTTCACTTTCCTCCAAATACCTCTAAGGACCGAAACCACAGAGGAACCACCAGGCGTGGAGTCCAGGGGGTCAAAAGAATTGACCTTAGGATGATGCCCATACACACAAAGGAAGGGAGAGATCCCTGTAGCAGAGTGAGCCGCGTTGTTATAGGCAAACTCCGCCATGGACAGATGAGCCACCCAGTCAGTCTGACACTTGGAGACATAACACCTGAGGAACTGCTCCAAGGACTGGTTCACCCTTTCAGTCTGCCCATTAGACTGCGGATGGTAGCCTGACGACAAGCTGACAGAAATCTGGAGATCGGAACAAAATGCCCTCCAGAATTTGGCCACAAACTGGGATCCGCGGTCAGAGACCACATCAAGTGGCAACCCGTGGAGGCGCACAACATGCAGCATAAATAATTCAGACAGGCGTCTGGCCGATGGCAGCCCAACCAATGGAACGAAGTGCGCCATCTTCGAAAACCTGTCAACGACAACCCAGATGGCTGTCATCCCCGAGGATTTGGGCAAGTCCACCACAAAATCCATTGAAATGTGGGTCCATGGCTTAGATGGAATAGAGAGTGGATGTAATGGGCCAACAGGAACCCCTCTAGGAGTCTTATTTCGGGCATAGATGTCACATGCCCGAACCCACTGATCCACATCCCTAGCCACCGAGGGCCACCACACCGCCCTAGATAGCAACTCCCGAGTTCTGGCAATACCCAGGTGACCTGCCGACTTCTTGGCATGGAATTCCAGGAACACTCGCTGTCTTAACCTAGGAGGCACAAACAAAAGACCTACCGGAAGGTCTGGAGGAGCCTGCTCCTGTGCTCTAAGGACTAATGACAAGAGGTCCTGGGTAATGCCCACTTTAATACATGATGGGGACACAATGGGCAATGGCTCCTCGGTGGTCTCCTGGATTGGAGCAAAACTCCGCGAGAGCGCATCAGCCTTGATGTTTTTTGACCCAGGGCGATATGTTACCAAAAAATTAAAGCGAGCAAAAAACAAAGCCCATCGTGCCTGCCTGGCATTGAGGCGCTTCGCTGACTCTAAATATGCCAAATTCTTAGGGTCGGTGAGAATTGAGACCACAAACTTAGCCCCCTCAAGCCAGTGTCTCCACTCCTCGAGTGCATCCTTAATAGCCAACAATTCCCGGTTACCCACGTCATAATTCATCTCGGCAGGCGAAAATTTACGGGAAAAGTAAGCACAGGGATGAAGGCGATTATCAGACACCCCCATCTGAGAGAGCACTGCCCCAATACCCATCTCAGAGGCATCCACCTCCACCACAAAAGGACGCTCTGGATCTGGGTGTCGCAGCACCTTGGCCAAGACAAATGCCCTTTTGAGACGGGCAAAAGCCGCTTTGGCCTCACAAGACCAGTGAGCAACATCCGCCCCTTTCTTAGTGAGTGCCACCAAGGGCGCCACTATAGACGAAAATCCAGCAATAAATCGTCTATAAAAATTTGCAAAGCCCAGAAAACCCTGAAGCGCCTTCAAACTAGTGGGCTGCACCCAATCCAGGACTGCCTGTACCTTGGAACCCTCCATTTGGAAACCTTCTGGGGAGATAATATATCCAAGAAATGCGATTTGCTGAACTTCAAATTCGCACTTCTCCAGCTTCGCCCCAAGCCGGTGGTCTCTGAGTTTCTGGAGGACTAAGCGTACATGCTTCCGATGTTCCTCCAGGGAATGGGAGAAGATTAGGATGTCATCTAAGTATACAACTAAGAATCTATCCAAATATTCCCTGAGCACATCGTTCATGAAGTCCTGGAAGACTGCCGGGGCATTACAGAGCCCAAAAGGCATCACCAAATATTCATAATGCCCTGAGTGGGTATTAAAGGCAGTCTTCCATTCATCCCCCTCTCTTATTCGGATTAGATTGTACGCACCGCGTAGGTCAACCTTAGAAAAAATGGTGGCAGTACGAAGCTGGTCAAACAAGACCGAAATGAGAGGCAGTGGGTATGAGTTTTTAATCGTGATACGGTTCAATTCCCTGAAGTCGATGCAGGGTCGCAACGAACCGTCCTTTTTACCCACGAAGAAGAACCCCGACCCAACTGGAGACTGTGAAGGTCTGATAAATCCCTTAGCCAAGTTTTCCTGAATGTACTCTGCCATAGCCTGAGTCTCAGGACGTGACAGGGAGTACAACCTGCTCTTGGGAAGCTTAGCATTCGGCAACAAATCAATGGCACAGTCATAGGGGCGATGGGGAGGTAGTACCTCTGCAACTCTTTTGGAGAACATGTCCGCAAAATCTGCATAACATCCTGGCAATCCTGGCAAACTTAGCTGCGAAAGCCTGACTGGAAGGCTCAAGCAACTCCTGAAACACTCAGTACAACAACTAAGAATCTCCCCAGAGACCCAGTCAAATTGAGGATTGTGGGCCCTTAACCAGGGTAACCCCAACACCAATGGGGCAAAAGTACAGACAGTCACATAAAAGGACAATTTTTCAGAGTGTGTGGCTCCAATAAACAAAGAAATCTGGCTAGTGCAAGAGGTAATTTTACCCTGGGATAATGGTTCCCCGTTTAACCCACAAATCTCAATTTCCGATGCCAAGGGTACTAAGGGAACAGAGTGTTTCAGGGCGAATTGGCGGTCCATAAAAACCCCGTCGGCCCCACTGTCCACAAAGGCCTCAGTCTTGACAGTTTGACCGAGGATCTTCAAGGTCACCGGAATGATAAAAGTCTTCTTGGGAAATTCCGACTTCTGACCTGACAGGATATTTCCCATCACCCTCAGGCCCTGAAGTTTTCCGGCTTTTCTGGGCATGATACTACCACATGACCTTTATTCCCACAGTACAAACATAACCCCTGCTGTCTCCTCCGCGTCTTCTCACGCGAGGAGAGGCGGGTAGCCCCAATCTGCATAGGCTCCTCTGAAAATTCCTCAGAGTCTGATGTTCCCTTGGGAAAGAAGGAAACCTCGGTCTCCCTTTCAAGCCTGCGCTCTCTCAGCCGTCTATCCACCCGAATGGATAATTGCATGAGCTGATCCAAGCTATCAGGCAAGGGATATTGTACCAGTTGGTCTTTTAACTGGTTAGAAAGACCTCTTCGGTACTGGTGTCTCAGGGCTGGGTCATTCCACTTGGTATCATGGGCCAACCTCCGAAACTCCGTACAATAAACCTCAACTGGCCTTCGCCCTTGCTTAAGGATCGAAATCTGAGCCTCGGCTGAGGCCGTCTTGTCAGGGTCATCATACAACATGCCCAGTGCCGTAAAAAAAGCATCAACACTTTTAAGCGACGGACAGTCAGGCTGCAACCCATATGCCCAGACCTGTGGGTCTCCTTGTAGCAAGGAAATCACTATGCCCACCCGCTGAATCTCCGACCCAATAGACTGAGGCCTAAGCTGGAAATATAGCTTGCAGCTCTCCTTGAAACAAAAGAACTGCGAGCGATCTCCAGAAAAACGATCCGGGAGATTTACTTTCGGCTCCTTAACCCCTGAAGGTACTGCTGCTGCGGGAGCTCCGCCAGCGGCCTGCGAGGTGTGCATTTTAATGGACAAATCATTAAATTGTCGAGTCAGGACCTGCACCTGATCGACCACCTGTTGCAAAGTATTTTGAGGGGTATGCTCCATATTCCCACAAAATTTCAACAGGAGTATTAGGCTGCTGAATATGTTATGCACACCAGTGCCAGCAGGAATGTACTGGTGTCTGAACGGTGAGGGATGCAAAACAAATGAACTCACAGACAGACTGGGGAATATGACATTACATACACAGAAGGTGATAGGGTAACAAAATAAACACAAAGTGAACAGAGAAGCCCAAAGGCTAAGAAACTGGGTGTCTCCCTAGTATTAGGAATGCTCAGATGGAAAGAAGCGAGATGTAGTGATTTAATACGTAGAGAACCCGAAATGCTGTTGCTAAGGGCAACAGCAAAACCCTAAAGTGTTACCAACGGGTGTGGCAGTAAACTCCTTGGCCAGAGATGGAATAATAGACACAAGGAGAGTCTCCACAATTCTAGTCCTCACTTGCAGTGCACTGGTTCAGCTTACTGCCACTAAACTGACACCTGAACACCTTGCACAGTGAGAAAGGATTTTGGCAGGCAAGTCTGAGAATACAGCCGCAAACCTGCTAGGCTCACAGAGCAGCAAAAGAACCCCAGCAGGTCAAACGACCGACTCCAGTCCTACTGCTAGGTCCGGATTGGCAGAGTGCAATACCAAATCCCAAGGCCCATCCGCAGCAAGCAACAAACAAACACAAAGTTTTCACAGTACTAGCTAGCTTTCAGGAACTGACCAACCAACAAAGATTCAGCAGCATCTGCCCAACCTGAGAAGAGGGTCTATACAGCAGGTGCTGTCCACGCCCCACTCAGACCCCACAGACCGCGAGCACAAAAACCAGCACCGGATCCCCTGCCGTGCACAGAGCCTGCAACCACAGCAAAAGACCCAAACCGGAGTATCAGCTACGCTCAGGTCACTCCGCCAGCACCTGTCTCCCGGTTGCCATGACGACGTGGCATCACAGAGCAGGAGACCTTAACAGTAGTGTAACCTATAGAAGGGTCAGCAATGTAGAGTAGGGTGTAGAGGCGTCAGTGATGTAGTGTAGGGTGCAGGGGTGGATTGGGATTGAAAACCAGCCAGGGAAATTTATGGAAGCAGCCCTCATAAAGGGAGGGGGGGCTGTTGAGGGGGTGGAGTCTGTCGAGTGGGAGGGATTACTGCTCAGAAAGCATGACTATAGAAAGCACGGAGAGTGCGCGCCGCAGGAGCGTTGCAAAATTTTAGGGGTGTGGCTTCGTGGGGGAAGGGGCATGGCCACATAATACCGACAATTCACATTACACCACACAGTAGTGCCGCTTATACACATTGCACCAGATAGAACCTCCTATACACACTGCGCCAGGTAGAGCAAGTTATACATATTCCGCCAGATAGAGCACGTCTACACTTTGTGCCAGGTAGAGAATGGTATACACTTTACCCCAGGCAGAGCACATTATACGCATTGCCCCAGGCAAAGCACATTATTTTCGGCCTTGAAACGTTGATAATAAAATATATATAGTATATATATAGTATGTGACAGACAGCGACACTCCACACCACAATAATGAACACCACACAGGAGGTATGTTTCAACGTTTCAATGCCTTAACATAATATATGGCATTTTCATCAGGACATCATATATGTTTAGCCAATGAAACGTTGAAACTTACCTCCTGTGCGGTGTTCATTATTGCGGCGTGGAGTGTCGCTGTCTGTCGCATACTGTATATCCTTCTACTGCGGGAAACCAGCTAAGTAATGGTGATATATGGAATGCCGGGCTTCTGGATTTGTTTATATATATGCACATGCGCAGCAGCTCAGCTGGCGGCCATCTCTCAGTTAGCTTCAGGTTAACGCTGCCGCGATCGGAGCTAAACACCACTCACGGCAGCTGGCCAGCATGAGTGATAACGGTGGTCACTGAGGGGACATCCGGACCAGTCAAACGGCATCTGGTCCGGCATCCCGGCATGCCAATCTGCCTATACCCCTTTTCTTTACTCCGTACGCTCTTTGAAGCCTCACCTTTCTCTTTAGTCTTTATTCTCATTTACTCTCCCTTTCTTTTCTAGATAATCTCTCACTCACTTTTCTTCCTTTCTCATCTGTCACATAACATACTGACCTTGACTCTTTTCTAACCTCTTACACAGAGCATCTCACTATACACAGAGCATCTCACTACACACAGAGCATATCACTACACAGAGCATCTCACTACACACAGAGCATCTCACTACACACAGAGCATATCACTACACAGAGCATCTCACTACACACAGAGCATCTCACTACACACAGAGCATATCACTACACACAGAGCATCTCACTATACACAGAGCATCTCACTTTACACAGAGCATATCACTGCACACAGAGCATCTCACTACAAACAGAGCATATCACTACACACAGAGCATCACACAGAGCATCTCACTATACACAGAGCATCTCACTAGCTTTCTTTTCTCTATCACCTACTTTTCTTTGCTGCCTCAGGCTAGTCTTTTCTTTCCCTCCACTGTCATTCCTAAGTCACATTCCTCTCTTCACTCTCACTTATCCTTATACCTTTCTGCACTGCAGCTTACTGTACTCACTGCTAGTTTCTTCTTCTGCCTCACATCTTCCTATAGTTCTCTAAGTCTCTGTAGTGTGTAGTTAAATGGAAGCAGACATTGCTGTGCAGAGTGCTGATCCCGCCCCGCCCGACGTCATGAAGAGGGCGGGGCTTACAGTGAGGAAGTGCTGCACACTGACAGCCCACCGAGTACGAGCAGCTCTACACAGCCTGCAGCTAAACAGACTGTGAAAGGGGACTGTTTCTCAGCGCTACCCGATCGGAGCTAAGCTCCGATCGCGGTAGCCGGCCTGGTGGAGGAGAAAGTCAGCCCTTTGAGGGGACAAAGGGGCCAGCCTACCAGGAACTGGCATGGTGTCCCGGCGTCCCAATCCGCCCCTGGTAGGGTGTAGAGAGGTCAGTTATGTAGTGTAGGGTGTAGAGGCGTCAGTGATGTAGTGTAGAGGCGTCAGTGTTGTAGTGTAGGGTGTAGAGGCATCAGTAATGTAGTGTAGGGTGTAGAGGCGTCAGTGATGTAGTGTAGGGTGTAGAGGCGTCAGTGATGTAGTGTAGGGTGTAGAGGCGTCAGTGATGTAGTGTAGGGTGTAGAGGCGTCAGTGATGTAGTGTAGGGTGTAGAGAGGTCAGTGATGTAGTATAGGATATAGAGTGGGTCAGTAAATATACTAATCCCAAGTACTTACTACACTTATTAAATTAAAACACAAACTGCAGGAAAAAGTATGCAATCTGTGTCAAAGAAAAAAAGCAAAGGTCAGAGGTTAATAACAGTGACCAACGCCATGCTTTGCGCCACATAGCATTATGTTAAACTGAGATGTTAATTTTTAATATGGGGGGGGACACCAAAGGAAAATTTTGCTCTGGAGAACTAGCCCTGATCACATAGTCTGGGGTGGGTGGGACACCATGACACATAGTTTGGGACAGGCAGGTTAGCTAGCCTATATAAATCTGTTGATAGCGGAGGTTGGGGGTGGTGGTGGACTGATCCAGTGAGGGTAGGCAGGGAAGGCAGAGCCTCACCTGTTATACTCGAGTATTCTCCATTTTTTTTTTTACTATAAATAACATGTATAGGGTAACAAAATATGTACAACCATGTATAAGGCCCACATGAACCCTACGGTTCATATGGGATGTGGTCAACACTACAAGGGGGGTTAACCGAGTCTTAGCATCCACCCCCTGAGATTAGCCATAGCTGCCCCCCCCCCAGTTTTAGCCCTAGCCACCAACCCAGGGTGGTTAGGGTAGGAGGCAGAGGAGGGGTAAATTAATTACCTTGTCCCCTGTCAGCATTCTAAAAATCATGATGTCGCAGTTTGTCATGTGACCGCCAGCATCCTGAACATCACCATTTCCTAACACACCCATTCATATATGTGTATGTAACTCTGACTGATACTAGCCAGTGCCTCCTCAGCCACTGACCTCACCGCACCTCACTGGGCAGTTCATGATCCAATGCTGCTCGGTTTCCTGTCTGCTGTTGCTACCAGCCAGTTCCCGTTGACAGTGAGTCCCGAACAGCAATGCCCCCTATTTCAAATTTGGTAAAATTTGGGGGGGCGCCAGGCCCTTACTTTGCCAGGGGCGCTTGGACCCCTAGATACACCCCTGGGTGAAGCAGTTCCACCCGGTAATTTCATGAAACACACTTGTCCTTTTTCTGTGTGAAAAGGTCGACCCAGGTTGAAATTCCCAGGACTTCGACCCTGGAATTGACCAGGGTCGGAGACACAGGAGTTTCGACACGGGTTGACCCTTTCACACAGACAAAATACCCGTGTTGATCTGCAAATTACCGGGTCGAAATTTTCGACCCGGTAATTTGCTTGTCTGTGTGAAAGGGGGGTAAGGGAGGTCTCGGCAAAACGACCTGGCATTGAAATGCCAGGTAATTGCCGGGACTTTCAGACTTTTCTGTCTGAAAGTGGTATAAATAACCAGTATTTGCATTCTGGCAGACTTTGAAAGAATAGTTTTCAAGGAGCACCATTTTCTTATTCCCTTTATGTTTCACACTGGCTGCGCAGCCTGCAGGGATAGAGGGGCCAGGCATGGAAACGTGAGGAGCTGCTGCAATACTGTAGGCCTGCTCTATCTGACAGTTACTGAGCGCTGCGGCTGTAAAGTAAGGTCAGTATGTTTGTCAGTAAGTGTAATCTGTGTCAGTAAGGGGTGTCTGTTAGTAAGTGGTATCTGTAAGAAGTGTCTGTGTCAGTAAGTGTGTTTGTGTCAGTAAGTGTGTCTGTGTCAGTAAGTGATATTTGTCAGTAAGGGCTGTTTGTGTCAGTAAATGTGATTGTGTCAGTAAGGTGTGTCAGTTTGTATGTGCTAGTAAGTGTGCATTTGTGTCAGTAAATGGAATCTGTTTTATTAAGGGGTGGCTGAGTCAGTACGTGGTATCTGTCAGCAAGGTGTATTTGTGAGTCAGTAAGGGGTGTCTGTCATTAAGTATTTATGTGGCAATAAGTGATGTATGTGTCCGTAATGGGTATCTGTCAGTAAGTGGTGTCTGTGTCAATAAATCTGTGTATCTGTGTTTGTCAGTAAGGTGTGTTAGTATGTGTCAGTAAGTCTGTGTCAGTGGTGTGTGTCAATAAGTGGTGTGTGTGTGTTTGTGTGTGTGTGTGTGTCTGTATCAGTGTGTTTGTGTCAGTAAGTGGAATCTGTGTCAGTAGAGGGTGTATGTGTCGTAAGTGGTGTCTGTCAGTAAGTGTGTCTGTCAGTAAGTGGTGTCTGCTCCATATTGCCCCATCTTTTCTAATCTTTCCACATCTGCTCTGTTTTGCCCCACCATTGCCCCCTTTCTATTTCTATGCATGTTGATACAGCTCTCTGTATTGTATGGTGGTCACTGTGATGCTCCTTGCACGATATGGCGGTCACTGATGCTCTGTGTTATATGGTAGCCACAAACTTTTTCTTGTTATAGTTAACTATTAATTGGTTGAAGGTAGGCCCTAGCTATGATCTTCATGGAGATAGCCACACTCATAGCACAGGCCACACCCCCTATTTAGACCATACCACACATATCACATCACTAGTCACACCACCACAGCGCTTGTCACACCTCCTTCTGAGGCACACAATAGGCCCTTCATAAATTTCAGCTCCAGGCCCATGTGAACCTTAATCTGGCACTGTTCCCTCTGATAACCACCTCTCACTCCCACTTCATAGATTTCTCCTGAGCTGCTCCCCATTTATGGAGCTTCCTACCACACTTGACCAAACTCTTTATCAACCTCCAAGCGATCCCTCAAAGCCCACCTCTTCAATATGGCTTATACCTTCACTCCAATTACTCCATCTATACATCATAGTTGTCTACTTTTGAAAAGCATTTCAGGGAAAGTAAAGGTGAAAGTAACACCTATCAGTGCGGACGTGTACTGCTACATCTTTAATGCGTGTCATGAAAATGACTGACATCCAAATGTAAATGAGCCCCAAAATTAATAAATTGTTAAAGAAAATACACTGATATTTTGCAGGATTTGTTTGTGTATTGTGTTTTACAGGAGGTTCAATATACTGAAAGTGGCCACGAGAAACCTTATTTCAAATGCATGTAGCCATAGGGATCATTGTGCCTTATAACCAGTACATGGAAATTGCACTGAGATTCCCATTTAAATGTATATATCTCTGATTCTTTTTTCCCCCTCAAGAATGTAACAGCTATACACATATGCGTGTGCAGCACATTTTATTAGGGGGAGCACCATTGAAGGGGCGTGTCTAACACCACCTACTGTGCATATCTAGCACCGCCTATTGCATTACTTTCTATTCCGTATGCACCTTACCTATACAGTGGTTTCTCACAAGGGGGAACCTCTGAAGAAATGTAGCCTTCCTCGGCAGACAGTGTCTTCAGTAGGTATTCACTATCATGTAGGCTATCACATGGTCCAGAAGATGCCTGTGTGTGTAGGACTATAACCAATGTCATCATCATACAACAAAGGTTCAACTAGACACGTGTCACCTCCTGCCCTCTGCGTCTCTCAGACACACCATCATTTCCCATTGTAAAACAAAAATATAGAGAACAGTGTTTGTCCACATGTCAAAAACCAACTTACAGGCTATTTGAGTAGTCTATATAGCAATAGGTTGGTGGTGCTCTCAGAATGTATAGTTCAGCAAACTTAATATGAAAGGAGTTATGAAGGGGAGTTCTACAGAGTTTAATGTAAGTGCGCCCCAGCATTGTCACTCAGCCACGCCATCATCTCCTTCCTGTGTCATCTGGCAGCCACACCATCATCTCCTCGATGCTTCGTCTCTCAGCCACACCATCATCTCCTCCCTGCGTTGTCTCTCAGCCACATCATCATCTCCTCCCTACGTCATCTTTCAGCCATGCTATCATCTCCTCCCTGCATTGTCTCTCAGCCACGCCATAATTTCCCGCCTGCGTCTCTGCCACCCCATCATCTCCCGTCTGCATCTCTCACCCCCCCCACTTTGTGTCTCTCAGCCTCCCCCATTCACTTTGTGCCTCTAAGCCTCCCACCTTTCAATCAGCACCACTCAGCCTGCCCCATTCACTCTGTCTCTCAGCCTCCCACCCTTTACTCTGTGCCTCTCAGCCTGCGTCGTCCCTTTCACTCTGTGCCTCTCAACCTGCCCCTTCACTCTTTGCCTCTCAGCCAACCCCCTTCACGCTGTCTCTCAGCCTTCCACTCTTCATTCTGTGCCTCTCAGCTCCCCCCTTCACTCTGTGCCTCTCAGCCTGCACCCCCTTCACTCTGTGACTCTCAGCCTTGACCCCCTGCATGCTGTCTGTCAGAGTGAACATCTCAAATACTGTGCGCAATTATGGGCACCATACTACAAAAAGGATATCCTGGAAGTATAAAAGGTTCAGAAATAGGTGACTAAATTGATTAAGGGGATGGAGACGCTAGAATACGGGGAAAGGCTTGCTAGGATTGACATGTTTAAACTGGAAAAATGAGATTAAGAGGGGACATGATTAAATTTTACAAATATATAAGGGGACAACACACAGAGCTAGCGGGGAATTTGTTTTTGGTAAGATCAACACAAAGGACACACGGACACCCTCTCAGGTTAGAGGAGAGGAGATTTTATACACAGAGACGTAAAGGTTTCTTCACAGTAAGGACAATATGTATTTGGAATTCCCTGAGAGAGTAGTAGTGGTGTACTAGGTCATTACTTTTAAGAATGGGCTAGATAAATTCCTAATGGATAACGATATACAGGGTTATGGTGGGAAAATCATGCACTATATTAATAAAAAATAAAATTAAAAAAAAAGAGGAACAGACATAATGGCTAAATATTCACCACAATTAGTTTTAAAAATATTACAGTGTAGGAGATCACTAACAGGTTGAACTCGATGGACAATTCTCTTTTTTCAACCTCAGAAACGACGTCACTATGTTACCCCCTTCACTCTGTGTCTCTCAGCCTTGCCCCCTTTCACACTATCTGTTAGCCTGCACCCCCTTCACTCTGTGCCTCTCAGCCTGCACCTCACATTCACTCTGTGCCTCTCAGCAGGCACCCACCTTCACTCTGTGTCTCTCAGACTGCACCCACCATTCACACTGTGCCTATCAGCCTACACCCCCATTCACTCTGTGCCAATCAGCCTGTCCCCTTCAGTCTTCGCCTCTCAGCCTGCCCCCTTCATTCTGTGCCTCTCAGCTCCCCCTTCACTCTGTGCCTCTCAGCCTGCCCCCTTCATTCTGTGCCTCTCAGCTCCCCCTTCACTCTGTGCCTCTCAGCCTGCCTCCTTTATTCTGTGCCTCAGCTCCCCCTTCACTCTGTGCCTCTCAGCCTGCACCACCTTCACTCTATGTCTCTCAGCCTGCCCCTCCTTCACACTGTCTCTCAGACTGCACCCACCATTCACACTGTGCCTATCAGTCTACACCCCCATTCACTCTGTGCCAATCAGCCTGTCCCCTTCAGTCTTCGCCTCTCAGCCTGCCCCCTTCATTCTGTGCCTCTCAGCTCCCCCTTCACTCTGTGCCTCTCAGCCTGCCCCCTTCATTCTGTGCCCCTCAGCTCCCCCTTCACTCTGTGCCTCTCAGCCTGCCCCCTTCATTCTGTGCCTCTCAGCTCCCCCTTCACTCCGTGCCTCTCAGCCTGCACCACCTTCACTCTATGTCTCTCAGCCTGCCCCTCCTTCACACTGTCTCTCAGTCTGCACCCCCCATCACTCCCTGCTTCTCAGCCTGCAACCCCCTATTCACTCTGTGCCTCTCAGCCTGCACCCACCTTCACTCTGTGCCTCTCTGGTGGCCCCCCATTCACTCTGTGCCTTTTGGCATGCACCCCCCATTCACTATATGTCTATCATCCTGCACCCCCCATTTACTCTCTGTCTCACAGCCTGCACCCCCCCATTCACTGTATGTCTCTCAGCCTGCACCCCCTTCACTCTCTGCCTCTCAGCCTGCACCCACCATTCACTCTGTGCCTCTCAGCCTGCACCCACCTTCACTCTGTGTCTCTCAGACTGCACCCGCCATTCACACTGTGCCTATCAGTCTACACCCCCATTCACTCTGTGCCTATTAGCCCGTCCCCTTCAGTCTTCGCCTCTCAGCCTGCACCCCTTCATTCTGTGCCTCTCAGCTCCCCCTTCACTCTGTGCCTCTCAGCCTGCCCCCTTCATTCTGTGCCTCTCAGCTCCCCCTTCACTCTATGTCTATCATCCTGCACCCCCCATTTACTCTTGTCTCTCAGCCTGCACCCCCCCCCATTCACTGTATGTCTCTCAGCCTGCACCCACTTCACTCTGTCGAAGTCAAAAATATTACATAGAAAGAACATACAGACTACACACATTATGAGTCGCTATGCTTGCAAATACGTGCAGCGAGCACAGCAATACATGGTAACACACGCATTTACACGGACATGCCACAGAGATGGATTCGACACTTATTTCATACAGTACATAATTATAATAATATCAAGCGCCAGACATCATAATGATTTAAAATTATATAATGAAGTAATGTCATGTATGTGTATTATTTGAACGAAGCAAGATAGACCTGTCATATTTGGTATTAAAGCAAGCAGATTAATGTGTAGATTCATTTGATACTTGTTATTAAGTTGTAGGACATTGCAACAAGGAGTTATGATTAAATGTATGAAAGCTAAAACCACTCTTATTAGGACAATAGACATTTACAGATACAGGTAGTGGACAGGAAGCTCAGGCCAGCCCCTTTTGATGTCTTCAAGGCTAAACCTGTTTAGCATATGAACAGACTAGTGACTCATCATGAATGAGAAAGTTCCCTCCCCCAAAACTAGATAACACATTACAGAGACACACAGTTGCCAGTTGCTGTTTTGTCCCAGATGATGATGGAGTTGCTGTTTTGTTCCAGACGATGGAGGAGATGTTGCCAGACCAGCTCCTGTATTTATTTGCTGAGAGAGAGAGATATTAAGAGGAAGATGCATTGAGGGAATGGTATGGTATGCTGGCCTGTAACTGTATGTAACTGTATGTATTAACTGCTTACTGTATGAGTTGTAACCATGAGGGTAATTCTGAGTTGATCGCAGCAGCAATTTTGTTAGCAATTGGGCAAAACCATGTGCACTGCAGGGGGGGCAGATATAACATTTGCAGAGAGAGGTAGATTTGGGTGGGTTATTTTGTTTCTGTGCAGGGTAAATACTGGCTGCTTTATTTTTACACTGCAATTTAGATTTCAGTTTGAACACACCCCACCCAAATCTAACTCTCTCTGCACATGTTATATCTGCCCCTCCTGCAGTGCACATGGTTTTGCCCAACTGCTAAAAAATTTCCTGCTGCGATCAACTTGGAATTTCCCCCCCTCTAACTATATGTATACTGTCCATTGTGATATATTGAATACATATCCTTTTAATAACAAATATATACATCAATGAGCTTTGGAACTCAGATAATGTGTGGGTGTATTGTTTTCTCTTATGGGATGCAGTGTTTTGAGATGTACAGCGCACTTTTATCGTATATGGTAATAAGGTGCGCCTGGCGTCTGCAGTATATAATAGAGTGGGCATATTAAATATTTGTTAGAAAGCAATTTGGTATTTACAACTCTCTGCCTCTCAGCTTGCAACTCCCTCAGAGTGCAACTCACTTTGTGTCTCTCCGCCTGCACTCACCTACACTCTGTGCCTCTCAGGTGGACCCCCCATTCACTGTGCCTTTCGGCATGCACCCCCCCATTCTCTATATGTCTGTCAGCCTGCACCCCTCATTTACTCTCTGTCTCTCAGCCTGCACCCCCCCATTCACTATATGTCTGTCAGCCTGCACCGCTCATTTACTCTCTGTCTCTCAGCCTGCACCCCCATTCACTCTGAGTCTCTCAGTCTGCACCCACCTTCACTCGGTGCCTCTCAGCCTGGACCCCCCAATCACTCTCTGCCTCTCAGCCTGCACCCCCCCATTCATTCTGTGTCTCTGCCTGAACCCCCTTCAATCTGTGCCTCTCAGCCTGCACCCGCATTCACTCTGTGTCTCTCAGCCTGCACCCACCTTCACTCTGTGTCTCTCAGCCTGCACCCACCTTCACTCTGTGCCTCTCAGCCTACACCCCCCATTCACTCTGTGTCTTTCAGTCTGCCCCCCTTTCCCCATTCACTGGTAGACACACTCACCTGTATAACTGTGTGAGCCAGTGGACAGTGTTAGTGAGTGAGGCTAAGCAGGTGCCGCCGCAGGAAGAACAGAAGGCTCTTTGCGGCAGTACATGAATCAGAAACGGGCCGGTAGGGAGATGTGCATGTGCCATACAGTGTAACATCATCGCACAGTGCTCAGGGGGGTTGAAAGCCGGTAAATGGCGTGGCACCCGTGCTACATAGGCAGCTGATTGCCGGGCGCAGCAGGGGTGCAGGAATCGGCTGCTCTGCAAACGCTGCAGCAGGCATCCGTGAGGTGGATGCCGGACATTACCTGTGCACACCAAGCCCACCTATCTGGCACTGTGGGGACATGTGTATCTGGCATTAGGGGCATATCTGGCACTGTGGGAACACGTGTATCTGGCATTGGGGGCATATTTGGCACTGTGGGGACACGTGTATCTGGCATTGGGGGTATATCTGGCACTGGAGGACATGTGTATCTGGCATTGGGGGCATATCTGGCACTGTGTGGGGCATATATGTATCTGGCACTGTGTGGGGCATGTATGTATCTGGCACTGTGGGCCATATATGTATCTGGCACTGTGGGGACATGTGTATCTGTGGGGCAAATCATGTGTATCTGGCACTGCAGCAGGGCATATCATGTGTATCTGGCACTGCTGGGGGAAAAATCATGTGTATCTGGCACTGCTGTGGGGCATATCATGTGTATCTGGCACTGCTGCGGGGCATATCATGTGTATCAGGCACTGCTGTGGGGCAAATCATGTGTATTTGGCACTGCTGGGGGGCATATCATGTGTATCTGGCACTGCGGGGGGGCATGTCATGTGTATCTGGCAGTGCTGGGGGGCATGTCGTGTCTATCTGGCACTGCACTACTGGGGTCATTATGTGTATCTGGCACTATACTGGGGACATTATGTGTAAGGAACACTACTGTGGCTGCTATGTGTTAGGCTGCTAATTGTGAGCGTAGAGGGGGTGTGAAAAGATATTTATAGTTTGATAATATGAAGTTGCGGGGCCACGCCCACTTTTCCAATAGCGGGGGGGTGGGGGGTGGGCTTCTAAATATTCTCGCTCGGGGTGCTAGTAGGCCTGGAGCCGGCCCTGCCCAGTCCAACACTATATACTGTATATATACACTGCTCAAAAAAATAAAGGGAATACTAAAATAACACATCCGAGATCTGAATTAATGAAATATTCTTATTAAATACTTTGTTCTTTACATAGTTGAATGTGCTGACAACAAAATCACACAAAAATTATCAATGGAAATCAAATTTATTAACCCATGGAGGTCTGGATTTGGAGTCACACTCAAAATTAAAGAGGAAAAACACACTACAGGCTGATCCAACTTTGATGTAATGTCCTTAAAACAAGTCAAAATGAGGCTCAGTAGTGTGTGTGGCCTCCTGTATGACCTCCCTACAATGCCTGGGCATGCTCCTGATGAGGTGGCGGATGGTCTCCTGAGGGATCTCCTCCCAGACCTGGACTAAAGCATCCGCCAACTCCTGGACAGTCTGTGCTGCAACGTGGCTTTGGTGGATGGAGCGAGACATGATGACCCAGATGTGCTCAATTGGATTCAGGTCTGGGGAACGGGCGGGCCAGTCCATAGCATCAATGCCTTCGTCTTTCAGGAACTGCTGACACAATCCAGCCACATGAGGTCTAGCATTGTCTTGCATTAGGAGGATCCAGGGCCAATCGCACCAGCATATGGTCTCACAAGGGGTCTGAGGATCTCATCTCGGTACCTAATGGCAGTCAGGCTACCTCTGGCGAGCACATGGAGGGCTGTGTGGCCCCCCAAAGAAATGCCACCCCACACCATTACTGACCCACTGCCAAACCGGTCATGCTGGAGGATGTTGCAGGCAGCAGCATGTTCTCCTTGGCGTCTCCAGACTCTGTCACGTCTGTCACATGTGCTCAGTGAGAACCTGCTTTCATCTGTGAAGAGCACAGGGCGCCAGTGGCGAATTTGCCAATCTTGGTGTTCTCTGGCAAATGCCAAACATCCTGCACGGTGTTGGGCTGTAAGCACAACCCCAACCTGTGGACGTCGGGCCCTCATACCACCCTCATGGAGTCTTTTTCTGATCGTTTGAGTAGACACATGCACATTTGTGGCTTGCTGGAGGTCATTTTGCAGGGCTCTGGCAGTGCTCCTCCTGTTCCTCCTTGCACAAAGGCGGAGGTAGCGGTCCTGCTGCTGGGTTGTTGCCCTCCTATGGCCTCCTCCACGTCTCCTGATGTACTGGCTGGCCCCGGGTAGCGCCTCCATGCTCTGGACACTACGCTGACAGACACAGCAAACCTTCTTGCCACAGCTCGCATTGATATGCCATCCTGGATGAGCTGCACTACCTGAGCCACTTGTGTGGGTTGTAGACACCATCTCATGCTACCACTAGAGTGAAAGCACCACCAGCTTTCAAAAGTGACCAAAACATCAGCCAGAAAGCATAGGAGCTGAGAAATGGTCTGTGGTCACCACCTGCAGAACAACTCCTTTATTGGGGGTGTCTTGCTAATTGTCTATAATTCCCACCTGTTGTCTATTCCATTTGCACAACAGCATGTGAAATTGATTGTCAATCAGTGTTGCTTCCTAAGTGGACAGTTTTATTTCACAGAAGTGTGATTGACTTGGAGTTACATTGTGTTGTTTAAGTGTTCCCTTTATTTTTTTGAGCAGTGTATATATATATATACTGTATATATATATATATATATATATATATATATATATGTGTGTATATCTATAGTGTGAACAAATGAAGCGGCACTCGGGTCTTGCAAATCAAATAACGGTGTATTGGCAAAGTTGGTAAGCTTTGCCAATACAATGTTATTTGATTTGCAAGACTTCAAGTGCCGCCTCATTTGTTCACATTGTCTATTAGGGGTATCCACCCGTGAAGGGCACAGGAGCAAGAGAGCCTGGCAGGGCTGCTGGAGTGCCGGAGCATCTGTTGGATATATGTGTATGTATGTATATATATATTGTGACAAGAACACTGGAATAGTGTTTGAGGTTAGGTATGTTTGTCCCAGGTTCTTGTCTTACATGTACTAGAAAAAATGAAAACTTCTAGGAAAATGTTTTGTTTTGTCAGAACCTGTTCAGTGTATTGGAAAAGCTGGATAAGGGCCCTGAAAGAGAGATAGGGCAAGTTCCAGACATTGGGACCAGTTCGGGTCTTTTGCGTCACAGAGGGCTAATCAGGGCTTTCAGCTGTGCAAGAGCCTTTTAGGGCTACTAGCCTGATTAGTGTGGGTAGATTGCCTGGGGAGAGACTGCAGAATCTCTGTGAGAGGAGCTTCCTTATACAAGTGAGCTATACAGTGTTTACTGGAGAACTCTGTGTTTTTGTTTAGTGAAAGTTAGGAACATCTTATGTTTAGTTAGTGCCGGACAGGAAAGGTATTTTCTTTTGATGTTTGTTTTGTTTTCTGTTTAATAAAACTGGTCGTGGCCAGTTACACCACACACTGAACTTGTGTGATTCCTCAGCTGCTGCATAGCTGCCATTTACCCCACGAAACGGCACCTTGTTCCCTTACAGCGTTACAACTTGGTGGAGAATGCGAGCATTCCGTTCTGCACATAAGTGAAAGCAGCAGCTTTATGAGGCCTGCAGAAAACGGTGGTTTATGCAGATACAGCCCAGTGTGAAGTTACTGAGATTCACCCCTGAGGATTTGATATCAGTCCTGGGTGAAAGCAGCTACAAAGCCGCTTGAAAAATCTGTCGACATGGAGGAACTGCTTAGAGCCTTGCTGCAAGCTACAGCGGCTCAGCAGGAGGCCAACAGACAGCAGCAGGTGGCAATGGAGGAAAATAGGAGACAGCAGCAGCTGGCAATGGAGGAAAATTGGAGACTACAGCAGGAGGCCAACAGACAGCAGCAGGTGGCAATGGAGGAAAATAGGAGTGTCACGATCCGGGTATCTAGACGCCATTACCTGCCGTTTAGGTGTCTTCCGAGACTGGCCCAGCGTTCCAAGTCCGGATCTCATCTGTGTCAACACTCTGCACATCCCCCCTGTCATTCTGAGACACTACCACAGCGGCGCCATGTTTGAATCCAACATGGCGTCTCCCGTCCTCCGCGGCCTCCGCCGCCGTTACTGTGTTATTGTTGCAGGTTCTCAGAATCGTGTATCATGCCTGCCGCGGCCTCTGCTGCCCTCCAAGTGTCTCAGCATATAACTGTCATCTGGCGTCTCCTGTCCTCCGCGGCCGGCGCCGCCATTATCATTATGTTTGCACATTTCATTTCAAACCAGTTTTCCCTCCAGGTTCCAGCATGGGCGCAGCCATGTTGGATTTGATCACATGCTCCAATTCCTCCAATCCACCGTCTCTGGAATCTGCATAATTGCCCAGCCAATGCCTGCATAGCAGCAGGTATAAGTATCCTGTGTCTGGGCCAGATAGATGTCAGTGCTTTGAATGTCATACCTTGTTCCAGTCTCTCTCTCCTGTGGCTTGTTTCTCCAGGTTCCAGTTCCTGTCTCCAGCATCCACAAAGAGACCCGCACCTGCTTTCCATCCTGCAGGTGCAGCCTGACTCTACAGCCTTCCGTGGCTGTCCAGTTTCCAGCTATCTACTATCTGCTTCCAAGCAGCCAGCTTTCAACTGATTCCAGCTTCTACCAAACACCGGTGCTGATCCAGCGGATCCTATCTTACCAGCAGTATCCACTACCACCGGTAATCATCTATCAGCTATTCTGTTTCTACGCTCACTAGCATCTCACATCATTCACTCTGTGTTCATCACCTGGCTGGTTCCATCCAGCATCCATTCCGTGACTTTAGTACCTGGCTGATTCCATTCAGCATCCACCCTGTGTTTCATCACCTGGCTGATTCCACTCAGCATCCACTCCGTGTCTTACCACCTGGCTGGTTCCATCCAGCTGATACAGCAGCATACTCAAGTTACAGATTCACCTGCTACAACTACTGGCATGTTCCTCGGCTATTTCTACTACTACAACCAGGCCTGGTAAGGTGATTCCATCAAAGGACTTTTACATCTGTTCTAAACCTACCAGTGCTCTGAGAAACCTTCTATGGTTATGTGTTCCAGGAACTGTGTTATTTGCCACTGTCTTTGTTAAACCTTGAATACTGCTTGTTATCACACAGAGTCTGTTAATAAACTTTTATTTTGAATTTTAAACTGGTTGTCATGGTCACACCTTCGGGTAATCATTCTGCACTTACATGTCCAGGGGTCTGATTAAACCTCCCAGGTTTAATTTCATCTCAGCCCCTACAACTGAGGCTTCCTCCCGTCAGCCTAAACCCTCAGTTGTGACAGTAAGCACTGACCATATGAATCCAGCCGGAGACCAGGATCAAGCGGCTAGACCTATGCAAGAACTTGCAGCCAGACTCGAACATCAGGAGGCTGCACAAGGTCACATCATCCGCTGTCTCCAGGATCTCTCTACTCGGCTGGATGGGATTCAGACGACCCTCCGTGGACCTGTCACGTCTGATGCGTCCACCACAGTGACTCCAGCTGTAACCCCACCCACCTTACCCATTTCCATTCCACGTCTTCATCTTCCAACGCCAGCAAAATTTGACGGATCTCCAAGGTTCTGCAGGGGATTTCTCAACCAATGCGAAATCCATTTTGAGCTTCAACCTGGCAACTTCCCCAGTGACCGTACCAAAGTTGCTTATATTATTTCTCTCCTCAGTGGCTCAGCCCTTAATTGGGCATCACCGTTATGGGAGAAGTCTGATCCCCTGCTGTCCTCCTATACTGACTTTGTAGCATCATTCAGGCGCATCTTCGACGAGCCGGGCCGGGTCTCCTCTGCTTCATCTGAGATTCTCCGTCTACGCCAGGGAACACGTACTGTGGGACAGTATCTTATACAGTTCAAAATCCCGCATCTGAACTGGCCTGGAACGACGAGGCCCTGTATGCTGCATTCTGGCATGGCTTGTCAGAACGCATTAAAGATGAGTTAGCTACCAGAGACTTGCCTTCTAAGTTGGATGAGCTAATTTCACTATGCACGAAGGTTGATCTACGGTTCAGAGAGAGAGCAACCGAGCGAGGAAGATCATCCGTTCCTAAATCTTCTGCTCCTCCTCCTCGTCAACCATCTCCATCCAAGGATGAGCCTATGCAAATTGGTCGTTCCCGTCTATCTCCCGCTGAGCACCGAAGACGCCTCTCCGAGTCTCTATGTCTCTACTGTGCAGCTCCGTCGCACACTATCAACGCCTGTCCCAAACGTTCGGGATACTCCAGATCCTAGCTCGCCAAGGAGAGGGCCGGCTAGGAGTAATGATCTCCTCTCCATCTCCTCATGATTGTAACCTCCCAGTGTCGCTCCAAATTGCTCAACGTTACAGGAACGTCATTGCCCTCCTTGATTCCGGAGCAGCTGGGAATTTCATAACCGAAGCTTATGTTAAACGGTGGTCCCTACCCACCGAGAGACTGTCCTCGTCCATCTCTTTGACTGCCGTGGATGGCAGCAAGATTTTTGACGCAGTCATTTCCTTAAGGACTCTTCCAGTTCGTCTGAGAGTGGGAGTTCTTCATTCTGAGTATATTTCTTTTCTAGTGATTCCAAGAGCCACTCATCCAGTGGTTTTAGGCCTTCCATGGCTCCGTCTCCACAACCCATCGATTGACTGGACGACTACGCAAGTACTGGCATGGGGTCCCTCCTGTGCTGAGACTTGTTTAGCCAAAGTTCTTCCTGTTTGTTCTTTCTTCCCCAGGTCATCTGATGTTCCACCTCCTCCATATCAAGACTTCACGGACGTGATCAGTAAAGCCTCTGCTGGTATCCTTCCTCCTCATAGAGAATGGGACTGCCCAATCGACCTCATTCCAGGGAAGGTTCCACCGCGAGGCTGAACTTATCCATTGTCTCTGCCTGAGACACACTCCATGGAAGAGTACATCAAAGAGAACCTGGCGAAGGGTTTCATCCGACCATCTTCTTCTCCAGCCGGCGCAGGCTTCTTTTTCGTTAAGAAGAAAGACGGTGGTCTGCGTCCGTGCATCGACTACAGAGGTCTGAACGACATTACCGTTAAGAACCGATACCCTTTACCCCTGATTACAGAACTCTTCGATAGAGTTAGTGGTGCAACCATTTTCACAAAGCTGGACTTGAGGGGTGCCTACAATCTCATCCGAATCCGTGAGGGTGACGAGTGGAAGACCGCCTTTAACACCCGTGACGGACATTATGAGTACCTCGTCATGCCCTTCGGATTGAGCAACGCTCCAGCAGTCTTCCAGTACTTCATGAATGAGATCTTCAGGGACATCTTATACCGCCATGTCGTGGTTTATCTAGATGACATCCTCATCTTTGCTAATAATCTAGAAGATCATCGTTTCTGGGTAAAGGAGGTTCTTTCCCGTCTCCGTGTCAATCACCTCTATTGTAAATTGGAGAAGTGTGTGTTTGAAGTTAAAACCATTCCGTTTCTAGGTTACATTGTGTCCGGTTCCGGACTAGAGATGGATCCTGAGAAACTTCAAGCAATCCAGAATTGGCCTATACCCTTAACCCTCAAAGGGGTCCAGAGGTTCTTAGGGTTCGCCAATTATTATAGAAAGTTTATACGAGACTTTTCCACCATTGTGGCGCCTATCACTGCATTAACCAAGAAAGGTGCTAATCCGTCCAAGTGGTCCGAAGAAGCTACGCAGGCCTTTCACCTTCTGAAGCAACGGTTCATCTCTGCACCAGTTCTGAAACAGTCCAACACCGACTCTCCTTTTATCTTAGAGGTAGATGCCTCCTCCGTTGGAGTAGGAGCGGTGTTATCCCAGAGGGCCAAAGATGGACATCTACATCCTTGCAGTTTCTTCTCCCGGAAGTTCTCCCCAGCTGAGCGCAACTATGCCATTGGCAATCAGGAGTTGCTAGCCATCAAGCTCGCTCTGGAGGAGTGGAGATACCTGTTGGAGGGAGCTTCTCATTCAATCACCATACTTACCGACCACAAAAATCTTTTATATCTCAAAGGCGCACAATGTCTGAACCCTCGTCAGGCCAGATGGGCACTTTTCTTCTCTAGGTTTGACTTTAAACTCCAGTTCTGTCCGGGTTCTCAGAATCGTAAGGCCGATGCCCTTTCCCGCTCATGGGAGCAAGAAAATGAGTCCGAGTCTGCAGACAAGCATCCTATTATTAATCCATTGGCATTCTCCACGGTAGGGATGGACTCTACGCCCCCACCAGGGAAAAGTTTTGTTAAGCCAGTTCTAAGGAAGAAGCTCATGCATTGGGCCCATGCTTCCCGTTTTGCTGGACATACAGGCATTCAGAAAACCCTTGAATTTATTTCTAGATCCTACTGGTGGCCAACTCTGAAGAAGGACGTTATGGAATTTATTGCCTCCTGCCCAAAGTGTGCCCAACACAAAGTCTCCCGCCAGTCGCCTGTGGGGCAACTGGTTCCATTATCTGTTCCCCGTCGACCATGGACCCATTTGTCGATGGACTTTGTTACTGATCTACCTATCTGCAACAAGTTTAATACCATCTGGGTGGTAGTTGACCGGTTCACCAAGATGGCACATTTCATCCCTCTCACCGTCTTCCGTCAGCTTCCAAGTTGGCTCAAGTGTTTATACAAGAGATCTTCCGTCTTCACGGTCTTCCTGAAGAGATCATCTCGGATCGTGGAGTACAATTTGTAGCCAAATTTTGGCGAAGTTTGTGTCAAGCCCTCCAAGTCAAGTTAAAGTTTTCCACAGCTTACCATCCTCAGACCAATGGTCAAACCGAGAGGGTGAATCAGGACTTGGAGGCCTTCCTCCGTATATATGTGTCTTCCTCTCAAGATGACTGGGTTCAACTCCTTCCTTGGGCCGAGTTCAGCCACAACAATCAATACCATTCCTCATCTTCTTCGACACCATTCTTCATTAATTATGGATTCCACCCTAAAGTCCCAGAATTTCAACCGCTTCCCGCAACTTCTGTTCCAGCAGTGGATGTCACCTTGCGTCAGTTTTCAAATAACTGGAAGAACGTCCGCGCAGCCCTGCTTAAAGCCTCATCCAGGTATAAGAAGTTTGCCGATAGGAAGCATAGAGCGGTTCCTGCTCTCAAGGTGGGTGATCGTGTGTGGTTGTCCACGAAGAATTTGAGGTTGAGAGTTCCCAGTATGAAATTTGCACCTCGCTACATCGGTCCCTTCAAGATTGAACAAGTCATCAATCCTGTTGCCTACAGATTACAGTTACCACCCTTCTTGAAAATACCCAGGATATTTCATGTTTCCTTGTTGAAACCGCTGATCCTGAATCGGTTTCATTCCGCACTTCCTCCAGCTCCCAAAGTTCAGACTCAACGGGGAGTTGAGTACGAGGTGGCCAAGATTTTGGATTCACGTTTCCGTTACGGTCAGTTACAGTATCTCATTGACTGGAAGGGCTATGGTCCTGAAGAACGCTCTTGGACCAATGCCTCAGACGTCCATGCTCCTGCCTTGGTCTGAAATTTCCACTCAAAGTTTCCTTTAAAGCCTAAGAAGTGTCCTGGGGCCACTCCTAAAGGGGGGGGGGTGCTGTCACGATCCGGGTATCTGGACGCCATTACCTGCCGTTTAGGTGTCTTCTGAGACTGGCCCAGCGTTCCAAGTCCGGATCTCATCTGTGTCAACACTCTGCACATCCCTCCTGTCATTCTGAGACACAACCACAGCGGCGCCATGTTTGAATCCAACATGGCATCTCCCGTCCTCCGCCGCCGTTACTGTGTTATTGTTGCAGGTTCTCAGAATCGTGTATCATGCCTGCCGCGGCCTCTGCTGCCCTCCAAGTGTCTCAGCATATAACTGTCATCTGGCGTCTCCTGTCCTCCGCGGCCGGCGCCGCCATTATCATTATGTTTGCACATTTCATTTCAAACCAGTTTTCCCTCCAGGTTCCAGCATGGGCGCAGCCATGTTGGATTTGATCACATGCTCCAATTCCTCCAATCCACCGTCTCTGGAATCTGCATAATTGCCCAGCCAATGCCTGCATAGCAGCAGGTATAAGTATCCTGTGTCTGGGCCAGATAGATGTCAGTGCTTTGAATGTCATACCTTGTTCCAGTCTCTCTCTCCTGTGGCTTGTTTCTCCAGGTTCCAGTTCCTGTCTCCAGCATCCACAAAGAGACCCACACCTGCTTTCCATCCTGCAGGTGCAGCCTGACTCTACAGCCTTCCGTGGCTGTCCAGTTTCCAGCTATCTACTATCTGCTTCCAAGCAGCCAGCTTTCAACTGATTCCAGCTTCTACCAAACACCAGTGCTGATCCAGCGGATCCTATCTTACCAGCAGTATCCACTACCACCGGTAATCATCTATCAGCTATTCTGTTTCTACGCTCACTAGCATCTCACATCATTCACTCTGTGTTCATCACCTGGCTGGTTCCATCCAGCATCCATTCCGTGACTTTAGTACCTGGCTGATTCCATTCAGCATCCACCCTGTGTTTCATCACCTGGCTGATTCCACTCAGCATCCACTCCGTGTCTTACCACCTGGCTGGTTCCATCCAGCTGATACAGCAGCATACTCAAGTTACAAATTCACCTGCTACAACTACTGGCATGTTCCTCGGCTATTTCTACTACTACAACCAGGCCTGGTAAGGTGATTCCATCAAAGTACTTTTATATCTGTTCTAAACCTACCAGTGCTCTGAGAAACCTTCTATGGTTATGTGTTCCAGGAACTGTGTTATTTGCCACTGTCTTTGTTAAACCTTGAATACTGCTTGTTATCACACAGAGTCTGTTAATAAACTTTTATTTTGAATTTTAAACTGGTTGTCATGGTCACACCTTCGGGTAATCATTCTGCACTTACATGTCCAGGGGTCTGATTAAACCTCCCAGGTTTAATTTCATCTCAGCCCCTACAACTGAGGCTTCCTCCCGTCAGCCTAAACCCTCAGTTGTGACAAGGAGACAGCAGCAGGTGGCTATTGACGAACTTTACAGGCAACAGCGTCAGGATAGAGAGGCCTTAACAGAAGTGGTGCAGAGCCTTGCAGCCCGGATTGGAGATGTGGCCGTCAGTGCTCCGACCAGCTCTAGTTCTATACGGGCCAGTCACTTCCTGCAGAAAATGACAGAGGCTGATGACGTGGAGGCCTACCTGACCACGTTTGAAAGGACTGCCGAGCATGAGAACTGGCCGAAAGCACAGTGGGTCAGTCTGCTGGCACCTTTTCTGTCAGGTGAGCCCCAAAAAGCATACTTTGATTTAAGCCCTGCTGAGGCTCGGGACTATGATAAACTAAAGACTGAGATCCTGACCCTCCTGGGAGTCACGCTGTCAGTACGAGCACAAAGTGTGCACCGTTGGGTGTACGCCATGGAGAAGCCTCCTCGCTCCCAGATGCACGACCTTATTCAGCTAACCAAAAAATGGTTACAGCCAGAGACATTAAATGGTCCCCAGATGGTTGAAAGAGTCTTCATGGACCGCTATTTGAGATCTTTGGCCATGGTCCTGCGCAAGTGGGTGAGCCATGGAAACCCGGGTACTGCTGACCAATTAGTGGACATGGTAGAGAGGTATTTAGCAGCAGAGGAATTACTGATGACCACCCAGCAACCCATAGATCCTCGACAGCGCCCTTCAGTAAAGACTGGTAAGACTGTTCCATGGGAAAACGTTGCTGGGCGGTTAAGAGAACGCAAGGCTGGAGAGACTGTAAACACTGGCCCTGGAGACAGGCCAATGGGGCTAGAACGGTCTATGCTGCCCAAACGGGTTGATAATCATGTGGTTAAATGTTTTAGGTGTGGTATGCCAGGTCATGTTATTGCCAATTGCCCAGTCACGCAAGAACCCATGCAATGTGATGCTGCCTTTGAATGTTGCAGAATGTCTTTCTTTGCTAGGTTAGCTTGTACTGTGGTACCTTCACCTGAGTTAGAAAAACAAATGTGTGATGTGTTCTTAGACGGTAACCGGGTAGAGGCCTTGCTAGATTCAGGAAGTTTAGTTACCCTTGTGAAAGCTGGGTTAGTGAACCCCTTAAAGGTCCAGCAAATACCTATTGGGGTAACTTGCATACATGGGGATACCCAACATTATGTCACTGCTGAAGTGAATATAGAAAACTTGTTGTGGGTCAGCAATGGTTAAAGTAGGACTGGTCCCCACCTTGGTGGGGACCAGTCCTAGGGAGGGATTTTCCTCATTTTTGGAAACTGTGGGAATCACGTTTATCAACAGATGTGAGAAGTAAAGAGCCAGTTGATAATACCGGTGATTTTATGGATGTACGTGTGTCTTCGGAACTTTCTGACCCTTTGCCTGTTGCTAGTTTGGCTGGGGAAGTGACAGATGGGGAGTCCAGTGAGGACCCTCTTGCTTGGAACAGAGACATAGTAGTTAGAACTGAAAGCGTGCCTGGCCTGGAGGTAAAGAAGGATCTGTTTGCATCTGAACAGTTAAAGGATCCTACCTTGATAAAGGCTAGAGAGAATGTTAAGATTGTTAATGGGGAACCTGTGGTACCAGGTGACAGGGTTACGTATCCCCACATGGCCATCTGTAATGAGCTCTTGTACCACATTGTCAAAAAGGGTGAGGATGTGGTGGAACAGCTGGTGGTTCCCCAGCCTTATTGGAGAACGGTACTAGATTTAGCTCATAGTCACGTTACAGCAGGACATTTAGGGGCAGAAAAAACCACTGAAAGAGTTTTACAAAGGTTTTTTTGGCCAGGGGTTTATAAAGAAGTGTCTGAATATTGTTCTTCCTGTCCTGAATGCCAGTATCATGCCCCTAGACCCCATTTCAGGAGCCCACTAGTTCCCATGCCTATTATAGAGGTCCCATTTGACAGAATAGCCATGGATCTTGTGGGGCCCTTGTTAAAGTCTGCTCGGGGCCATCAGTATATCCTGGTAATAATGGACTATGCCACTCGATATCCTGAGGCTGTCCCTTTACGCACTATCACAACCAAGGCGATAGCTAGGGAGCTGGTGCAGGTTTTTAGTAGAGTGGGAATACCAAAAGAAATTTTGACTGACCAAGGTACTCCATTTATATCAAGGATCATGAAAGAATTGTGCAAATTATTTAAGGTCACTCACCTCAGGACATCCATTTACCATCCCCAAACTGATGGGTTGGTGGAAAGGTTTAATAAAACATTAAAAAGTATGTTAAAAAAGGTTGTTGATAAAGATGGGAAAAACTGGGATTGTTTGTTGCCCTACTTGTTAATGGCCATCAGAGAAGTCCTCAGCAGTCTACGGGGTTTTCTCCATTTGATTTGTTGTATGGTAGACACCCCAGAGGGCTGTTGGACATTGCCAAAGAGATGTGGGAAGGACAGCCCACTCCTTATAGAAGCGTTGTTGAACATGTAACACAAATGCAGGATAGGATTGCAGCCGTGGTACCTATTGTCAGAGAGCACATGGAACAGGCCCAAAGTGCTCGACAGAGGGTATATAACCGGAGTGCCAAGATACGGGAATTTGCTCCTGGAGATAGCGTTCTTGTTTTGGTACCCACTGTGGAAAGCAAGTTCTTAGCTAAATGGCAGGGTCCATTTGAGATTAGGGAAAAAGTGAATGAGGTTAATTACAAAGTATACCAACCGGGAAAGAGAAAACCTGAACAAATCTACCATGTTAACTTAATCAAACCCTGGAAAGATAGGTTGTCTCTGTCAGCGGAGCCTTGCCCTTCCGTGTCTTCACCTTGGTTGCTTCCCGCAGTAAAGGTGTCAGAGACATTATCAGCTGATCAGGACAATCAGGTTAAAGAATTTCTCATCCAAAATAGGGAGATATTTTCAGAGCTGCCTGGCCGAACGACCATAATAAAACATGACGTTGTCACTGAACCAGGGGTCAGGGTCCATTTAAAGCCATATAGGATTTCTGAAGCTCAGCGAGAAGCTGTTTCTAAAGAAGTTAAAACCATGTTAGAACTTGGAGTCATAGAGGAATCTAACAGTGAGTGGTCCAGTCCCATAGTTCTCATCCCGAAGCCAGACGGTAGCATACGCTTCTGCAATGACTTTCGTAAGTTAAATGAGGTGTCCAAGTTTGACGCATACCCCATGCCCCGTGTGGATGAGCTTATAGAAAGGCTGGGAACAGCAAGGTTTCTCACCACATTGGACCTGACCAAAGGTTACTGGCAAATACCTTTATCTGATAGCGCAAAAGAAAAAACAGCCTTTTCGGTTCCGGAGGGGTTGTACCAGTATAAGATGTTACCCTTTGGGTTGCATGGGGCTCCAGCAACCTTTCAACTGGCGATGGATAAAATTTTGAGGCCCCATAGAAAATATGCAGCTGCCTATTTGGATGATGTGGTAATTCACAGTACAGACTGGGGGTCCCATTTGGTTAAAGTACAAGCAGTACTGGACTCAATCAGAGAGGCAGGGTTAACTGCTAACCCAAAGAAGTGCTGCCTTGCAATGGAGGAGGTCAAATACTTGGGCTTCACCATAGGTAGAGGTCTGATTAGGCCCCAATTGAATAAAATTGATGCTATTCAAAACTGGCCTCGTCCAGTGAATAAAAAACAGGTAAGGGCTTTTTTGGGAATAACTGGGTACTATAGACAGTTTATTTCCAATTATGCGACCACAGCAGTGCCGTTGTCAGACCTTACCAAAGGGAAACAGTCAAATATGGTAAAATGGAACCCTGATGCAGAAAAAGCGTTCCAGGCATTAAAAGTGGCTTTGTGTTCAAAACCTGTATTGATAACACCAGATTTTTCAAAAGAATTTGTGGTACAGACAGATGCCTCAGAGGTAGGGATAGGGGCTGTGCTGTCCGAAACCAGAGATGGGGACAAACACTCTATCATTTATTTGAGTAGGAAACTCAATGAGCATGAAAAAAGGTATGCCATTGTGGAAAAGGAGGCTTTGGCCATTAAGTGGGCACTAGATACCTTGAGATATTACCTCTTGGGTAGACAATTCAGACTAGTGACAGATCATGCCCCTTTAAAATGAATGTATGTAAATAGAGGCAAGAATGCTCATGTAACTAGATGGTTTCTAGCATTGCAGGATTTTAAGTTTACTGTCGAACATAGACCGGGTACACAATTGGCCAACGCAGATGCATTGTCCCGCATCTTCTGTTTGGGGGCTACAATTGTTCCGGCCCCTAGGTCGAAACAGGGGAGGGGGATATGTGACAAGAACACTGGAATAGTGTTTGAGGGCAGGTATGTTTGTCCCAGGTTCTTGTCTTACATGTACTAGAAAAAATGAAAACTTCTAGGAAAATGTTTTGTTTTGTCAGTGTTAGGCGCCGCGGTCCGTGGCGTCGCTCGGTCCATCTCCGAGCGATGACCGCGGCCGCTGCACCCTCCTCCTTGCCCGCCCGGCGCCTAGCAACTAGGGACGCCGTGCGTGCTGAGCCGCCGGGTCCCTAGCAACGCTAGGACGCTGGGCGCGCCGAGCCGCTGGGACCTTAGCAACGGGGACGCCACAGGCGGACCGCGTTCCCCGTTGCAGGGATTGATTAATTAAAGTGTTCACACATGTTCTCTGGTCGTGCAGCAAGGCAGCTGCACGACATTTTTTGTAATAAGGCTCTGTGCCCTTATTGGAGGGTTCCCTGTTAAGTGCCTCCTCAGTGCCTCACACAGACGCCGGTGATAGCTTCCTGCATGCTGCTCATGTTTGGTGAACGTCTGTTCTTGGTCTGCTGTGTCCGGTCTCTCCAGTTCTCTGAGTCCCTGAATCTTGGAGTTTGTCATCTGGTCCCAAGGAGTTCTCCTGGTCCTCATTTACCTGTGGCAGTCGATTTAGGTTCCCACTTGGTTTCGTGAGTGGCGGCCCTGCCGCGTGTTACGGCCTAGGCCGCTTTAGTATTATTTTCTTGCATTGGAGTATTTGCGGAGGTTTCCGCTTCCATAGTCCTCTCCAGTACTCGGCGGTGCCGTGTAGGATAGTGGACAAGTGGATTATTTTGGTTGTTCTTTTCCCTGGCGGTAAGCCACGCATACTTTTAGTTTCAGGTTAGCCAGTAGCCCCTGGCCTTGTTGTTTAGTTAGAGGGCCCCTTGTTATTACCCTGCCTCGGTTCACTCTTTGTCTCTCCTTAAGACCTGAGGGGGCATCGGAGTTGGGCAGACGTAATCCGCCCTTCAAACGCGGCTGCCATGGGCCCAAGAAACCATAGTCTCGCAAGAGTGAACTGACAGGACGGGTAAGACAACGGAGGTAGGGCGCCAGGGGCTATTCACATTCCGTTTCCCCTTTCCAGCATTACATCCGGGTACTCAGGTCTCACAGTATAAGATCTCCCCTGACCTGAGTGTCTGGATCATAACATTATCACCGGCCTAAAACATAAAAAAAAAAAAAAAGGGGTTTATTTTTTCCATTTTTTGTTTTGGTGAGAGTAAAATTCGGCCTCATGAATCCGGCAGGGTTAGGGCCAAATCCCGGTCAGCCTTTGGTTAACCAAATTCATGAACTACTCAGATGGTTCAGGACCTTACTCTTCGGGTGAAATCGCAGGAAGATCTTTTGCGAGCCTCCCCGAGTGTGGTCCCAGAGCCAAAGATGCATTTACCCGACCGTTTTTTGGGTAACCGAAAAGATTTTTTTTAATTTTAAGGAAGCTTGTAAGCTTTATTTTCGTTTAAGGCCTCGTTCCTCTGGTACTGAGTCTCAGCGGGTTGGGATAGTTATGTCGTTGCTCCAGGGTGATCCACAGACCTGGGCGTTTGGGTTAAGAACAGATGATCCTGCTTTGTTATCTGTAGACGCCTTTTTTAAATCGTTAGGCCTGTTATATGATGACCCAGATAGAGAGGCATCAGCTGAGAGTCACCTGCGTGCCCTTAAACAAGGTAAAAATCCAGCAGAGGTGTATTGTACCGAATTTCGCCGTTGGTCGAACGACTGTGGCTGGAATGACCCAGCCCTGCGCAGTCAGTTTCGCCTCGGTTTGTCTGAACTTATTAAAGACAGTCTCCTTCAGTACCCCGCTCCTGAGACTCTCGACAAACTCATGGAGCTTGCTATTAAAATAGATCGTCGTCTCCGAGAGCGGAGGGCTGAAAGAGGAACAACTTTTAGGCCTAATCCTTGTGTTTATACCTTACCTGAGGACGTCGAGGAGCCCATGCAGATGGGTCTCTCCCGGCTGTCTCCAGAGGAAAGAACCAGAAGATTAAGTTCTGGTCTTTGTTTGTATTGTGGTGGTAAGGGACATATTGCTCGCAACTGCCCGAACAAGTCGGGAAACGCTCTGACCAAGTGAATTGTGAGGGGGTTCACTTGGGTCTGCAGCTAATCTCCTCAAATGATTCTCTATTAGTTCCTGTTAAGATTTCCTTTGGCAGCCTCAGTTCATTGGTGTTGGCCTTCGTCGACAGTGGAGCTGCAGGAAATTTTATGGACTTGGCTTGGGCTAAGGCTTTAGGCATTCCACAGATACCACTAGACAAACGTATCACCATGCACGGCTTGGATGGGGGTCCGCTTTCCAATGGGATAATTACTCACCGCACACCTCCAGTATTACTGACAGTGGGGGCCTTACATTCTGAAGACATAGAATTTTACCTTACACATTGTCCGGCAGTTCCTGTAGTTTTAGGTCACCCCTGGCTTGCCTTTCATAATCCCACCATAGATTGGCGGTCTGGGGAGATTTCCCAATGGGGTCCTTTTTGTGTTAAGGAATGTATTTCCCATCCAGTCCGGGTTGCGGCAGTCGTCCCAGAACTTATTCCTGTAGAATATCAAGATTTTGCTGATGTGTTCTCTAAAGGCAATGCGGACATTCTGCCTCCCCATCGGTCCTATGACTGTGCGATAGAGTTAGTACCAGGTGCCATTTTGCCTAAGGGGAGATTATATGCCCTGTCTGGGCCAGAAACCACAGCCATGAATAATTACATTCAGGAAAGCCTGAAAAAAGGCTTTATTAGGCCTTCGAAATCTCCGTTGAGTGCAGGTTTTTTCTTTGTCGAGAAAAAAGATGGGTCACTCAGACCATGTATTGATTTTCGGGCTTTGAATAAGATTTCGGTTAAAAACACCCATCCTTTGCCATTGATTTCTGTGCTTTTTGATCAGTTACGCTCCGCCATGATCTTTTCAAAAATCGATCTTAGGGGAGCTTACAACCTCATCCGAATAAGATCTGGGGATGAGTGGAAGACGGCTTTCAGCACTCAGTCGGGTCACTACGAATACCTGGTGATGCCGTTTGGCCTGTCAAATGCTCCTGCGGTGTTTCAGGACCTCATGAACGATGTTCTCCGTGACTTCCTTGGGAAGTTCGTGGTCGTTTATTTAGACGACATTTTGATTTACTCTGAGTCTATGGAACAACATGTTACCCAGGTGCGTCTGGTTCTTCAAAAACTATGAGAGAATAATTTATACGCTAAGCTTGAGAAGTGTGATTTTCACATCACAGAAGTGTCCTTTTTGGGGTACATTATTTCTCCCCAGGGATTTTTTATGGAACCGAAAAAACTTCAGGCCATCCTTAATTGGGCGCAACCCACTAATTTAAAAGCAATTCAGCGCTTTTTAGGGTTTGCAAATTATTACAGGCGCTTCATTCATACCTTTTCTGATCTGGTCGCTCCTATAGTAGCCTTGACTAAAAAAGGAGCTGATCCTTCCAATTGGTCGCCTGAAGCTGAGTCTGCCTTTCGGGCCTTGAAGCAGGCCTTTGTCTCGGCTCCTGTCCTCAGACACCCTAATCCGGAGCTCCCCTTTATTGTTGAGGTTGATGCCTCAGAGGTTGGAGTGGGGGCTATCCTTTCTCAGGAAGATCCGGAGTCTCAGGAATTACATCCTGTGCCTTCATGTCCAGGAAATTCTCCTCCGCAGAATCCAACTATGACGTTGGTAATCGGGAATTACTGGCAGTAAAATGGGCTTTCGAGGAGTGGAGGCATTGGCTGGAGGGAGCTAGGCATACTATTACAGTATTTACTGACCATAAGAACCTGCAATATATTGAGTCAGCTAAACGGCTTAATGCTCGGCAGGCACGTTGGGCACTGTTTTTTACTCGTTTCAGGTTTATTATCACCTTCAGGCCTGGTTCCAAGAATACGAAAGCTGATGCCCTGTCACGTTGCTTTCTTCCGGTTCACAATAGCAATCCTGTTACTACCCCCATAGTTCCATCTTCAGTCATCCGGGCAGGTCTCACACAGGATTTATTTACTGTTAAACCAGCTTCAACACCAGGCTCCTAGACTTACTCCTGCTGGTCGTCTTTTTGTCCCTGAATTTTTGAGAGGCACTGTTTTAGCTGAGTTTCATGACAACAAGGTCTCTGGTCATCCAGGTATCACTAAGACCTTGGAACTGGTCTCTCGCTCGGTGTGGTGGCCTAGTCTTTCTAAAGACGTAAAAGAATTTGTCCACTCCTGTCAGGTTTGTGCACAGCATAAGGTACCTCGTTCGTTGCGGATCGGGCAACTCATACCTTTAGCCGTTCCTCTCAGGCCATGGTCTCATATATCCATGGATTTCGTGGTGGACCTTCCCCTTTCAGCCGGATGTCGAGTCATTTGGGTGGTAGTGGACCGTTTTAGTAAAATGGCTCATTTCATTGCTCTTCCCCGATTACCCTCTGCTCAAGGGTTGGCAGTTTTGTTCCTCCGCCATGTGTTCAGGCTCCATGGTTTGCCCACTGATATTGTCTCTGATCCGCAATTTATCGCACGATTCTGGAAATGTTTTTGTGCCTCATTGAATATGAAACTGTCTTTAACATCTGGTTACCATCCACAGTCTAACGGGCAAACCGAACGAGTCAACCAGTCATTAAAACAATATTTACGCTTGTATTCGGCCAAACTCCAGAATGATTGGTCTGAATTTCTTCCTTTAGCCGAATTTGCTTATAATAACTCCTGTCATTCCTCCACCAAGGAGTCCCCATTCTTTTCAGTCTTTGGTTTTCATCCTAGAGCCAACTCTTTTTTCCATCATTCTCCAGTCTCCTCGTTGACCTTAACCTCCCATCTCAGAGCAATTTGGAGAAAATTGCACCTTGCCCTGAGGAAAGCTGCCTTCCGAGAAAAGAAATTTTCTGATAGGCTCCGACGTCCTTGCACTTTTAAGGTGGGAGATAAGGTGTGGTTGTCAACTCGCAACATCAAGCTCCGACAACCTTCGGCTAGATTGGGACCCAAATTTATTGGACCATTCCTTATCATTAAAAAGGTCAACCCAGTTGCTTTTCGGCTACGCTTGCCAAGATCTCTCAGAATTGGAAAGATTTCCTCGGAGGACTTCCCAGGGTAGATCTCCAGTGGATGTTCAGGGGCAACAGGAGTTCTTGGTAGAGAGGGTTTTAGATTCAAAAATTTCTCGGGGCCGGCTTTATTTTTTGGTTCACTGGAAAGGCTATGGTCCGGAGGAAAGATCTTGGGTCTTGGATAGAGATCTTCATGCCCCTAAACTCAAGAGATTATTTTTTCAGGAGTTTCCTCAGAAGCCGGGCTTTAGGGGTTCTTTGACCCCTCCTCAAGGGGGGGTACTGTTAGGCGCCGCGGTCCGTGGCGTCGCTCGGTCCATCTCCGAGCGACGACCGCGGCCGCTGCACCCTCCTCCTTGCCCGCCCGGCGCCTAGCAACTAGGGACGCCATGCGTGCTGAGCCGCCGGGTCCCTAGCAATGCTAGGACGCTGGGCGCGCCGAGCCGCTGGGACCTTAGCAACGGGGACGCCACAGGCGGACCGCGTTCCCCGTTGCAGGGATTGATTAATTAAAGTGTTCACACATGTTCTCTGGTCGTGCAACAAGGCAGCTGCACGACATTTTTTGTAATTAGGCTCTGTGCCCTTATTGGAGGGTTCCCTGTTAAATGCCTCCTCAGTGCCTCACACAGACGCCGGTGATAGCTTCCTGCATGCTGCTCATGTTTGGTGAACGTCTGTTCCTGGTCTGCTGTGTCCGGTCTCTCCAGTTCTCTGAGTCCCTGAATCTTGGAGTTTGTCATCTGGTCCCAAGGAGTTCTCCTGGTCCTCATTTACCTGTGGCAGTCGATTTAGGTTCCCACTTGGTTTCGTGAGTGGCGGCCCTGCCGCGTGTTACGGCCTAGGCCGCTTTAGTATTATTTTCTTGCATTGGAATATTTGCGGAGGTTTCCGCTTCCATAGTCCTCTCCGGTACTCGGCGGTGCCGTGTAGGAGAGTGGACAAGTGGATTATTTTGGTTGTTCTTTTCCCTGGCGGTAAGCCACGCATACTTTTAGTTTCAGGTTAGCCAGTAGCCCCTGGCCTTGTTGTTTAGTTAGAGGGCCCCTTGTTATTACCCTGCCTCGGTTCACTCTTTGTCTCTCCTTAAGACCTGAGGGGGCATCGGAGTTGGGCAGACGTAATCCGCCCTTCAAACGCGGCTGCCATGGGCCCAAGAAACCATAGTCTCGCAAGAGTGAACTGACAGCACGGGTAAGACAACGGAGGTAGGGCGCCAGGGGCTATTCCCATTCCGTTTCCCCTTTCCAGCATTACATCCGGGTACTCAGGTCTCACAGTATAAGATCTCCCCTGACCTGAGTGTCTGAATCATAACAGTCAGAACCTTTTCAGTGTATTGGAAAAGCTGGATAAGGGCCCTGAAAGAGAGATAGGGCAAGTTCCAGACATTGGGCCCAGTTCGGGTCTTTTGCCTCACAGAGGGCTAATCAGGGCTTTTAGCTGTGCAAGAGCCTTTTAGGGCTGCTAGCCTGATTAGTGTGGTGAGATTGCCTGGGGAGAGACTGCAGAATCTCTGTGAGAGGAGCTTCCTTATACAAGTGAGCTATACAGTGTTTACTGGAGAACTCTGTGTTTTTGTTTAGTGAAAGTTAGGAACATCTTATGTTTAGTTAGTGCCGGACAGGCAAGGTATTTTCTTTTGATGTTTGTTTTGTTTTCTGTTTAATAAAACTGGTCGTGGCCAGTTACACCACACACTGGACTTGTGTGATTCATCAGCTGCTGCATAGCTGCCATTTACCCCACTAAACGGCACCTTGTTCCCTTACAGCGTTACAACTTTTATATATATATATATATATATATATGTATATATGTATAAATATATCTAAAATCAGCAGTCTCCTCTTGTGTCCTAGTTGTATTGCGTTGCGAAAAAGAGACATTTTCAGTAAAAGAGATGTCCAACGCTTGGATATTCTCACCCGATCTGTCGTGCCGAGAGGGGCCGTCTGGCGTGACTGCAGCAAAGTTGTATGACTACACAACATCAAAAACATGAGCAGACCATACATACTCCACACAGTTCATACCTTGGTAGGAATCAAACCCAAGACATCAGTTAGTAGTAGTAATTTTTGGTCCAGGAATTGATGTCAGACACCCGCCCTGTAAAAACCTGGACACACCTGCGTTTTTCCAGACACTCCCTGAAAATGGTCAGTTGACACCCATAAATGCCCTCTTCCTGTCAATCTCCTTGCGATCAGCTGTGCGAATGGATTCTTCATTAAATCCATCGCCCAGCAACGATTCGCTTTGTACCCGTAAGACGCGCCTGAGCATTTCGGTGCATATGTAGTAACCTGTTTGCTGCACTGCGGAAAACGGCAGCGAGCGATCAACTCGGAATGACCCCCAATATTGCCTGGAAGTTGAGCAGTACTGCTTTCTGATAAATTGCAGGGATTTTTTGCTGCAATAAGTGATAAATATGCCCCACAGTGCGTTTTCTGGATGGCTTATTTCACTGGTAATTGTATAATCTCATACTAGTCAAGTTGCCTGTTACCCTCAATCCATACCTCCCAACATGACCCTCTCCAGGAGGGACACAATGCGCTGCTTCTGGACTTCCCTCTTAATGTATGATTGCCATCACCTGTGTTGAACAGGTTAATGGATAAGAAAGGTGTTTCAGCACAGGTGATGGCAATCATACATTAAGAGGGAAGTCCAGAAGCAGAGCATTCTGTCCCTCCTGGAGAGGGTCATGTTGGGAGGTATGCTCAATCAAATAATCAGCTTTAGACTACTTCATGAGACTGACAGTCGACAAATATAGCTGCTAAATTTGTTATTTATATCTCTCATTGCCTTATGCTGTGCTGGTAACAAGCTTTGGATTTTTTTCATATTGTATGCTTTGACACATTTTTTTGTCCTTTACCGGTTTGTCTAGCCCAGGGATGGGGAACCTTCGGCCCTCCAGCTGCTGTTGAACTACACATCCCAGCATGCCCTGCAACAGTTTTAGCATGGCCAAATAGCAAAACTGTAGCAAGGCATGCTGGTATGTGTAGTTCAACAACAGCTGGAGGGCCGAAGGTTCCCCATTCCTGGTCTAGCCCACAGGTTCTCAAACTCGGTCCTCAGGACCCCACACCAGGGCCGTAACTTCGTGTGTCCCTACGGTGCGCACTGCCCCTATCTTGCATGGGGGGTGGGGGTGCGCCAATGCCGTTTCTTGCACACAGCGCTAAAATGCCTAGTTATGGCACTGCCCCACACAGTGCATGTTTTGCAGGTCTCCTCACAGAATCACAAGTGAAATAATTAGCTCCACCTGTAGACCTTTTAAAATGTGTCAGTGAGTAATTAATACACCTGTGCACCTGCTGGGTTACCTGCAAAACATGCACTGTGCGGGGTCCTGAGGACCGAGTTTGAGAACCTATGGTCTAGCCCACAGGTTCTCAAACTCGGTCCTCAGGACCCCACACAGTGCATGTTTTGCAGGTCTCCTCACAGAATCACAAGTGAAACAATTAGCTCCACCTGTGGACCTTTTAACATGTGTCAGTGAGTAATTAATTCACCTGTGCACCTGCTGGGTTACCTGCAAAACATGCACTGTGTGGGGTCCTGAGGACCGAGTTGTGGTCTAGCTATATGTCCTTTCTTAACAGGCCATGCCCACTTTTAAGACACTGCAAATCTTCCACGTGTGTTAGCACTGGTAAAAGCATCTACAGAAAAGGATTTTCTCATTTTAACCATTTTGTCTAGATTTATTAACTACATGTAGTGTGTTACAAGTTATTTACTAATTTACCTGATAAAATAAGAATTTACTTACCGATAATTCTATTTCTCGTAGTCCGTAGTGGATGCTGGGAACTCCGTAAGGACCATGGGGAATAGCGGCTCCGCAGGAGACTGGGCACAAAAGTAAAGCTTTAGGACTACCTGGTGTGCACTGGCTCCTCCCCCTTTGACCCTCCTCCAAGCCTCAGTTAGGATACTGTGCCCGGACGAGCGTACACAATAAGGAAGGATTTTGAATCCCGGGTAAGACTCATACCAGCCACACCAATCACACCGTACAACTAGTGATCTGAACCCAGTTAACAGCATGATAACAGAGGAGCCTCTGGAAAGATGACTCACAACAACAATAACCCGATTTAGTTAACAATAACTATGTACAAGTATTGCAGACAATCCGCACTTGGGATGGGCGCCCAGCATCCACTACGGACTACGAGAAATAGAATTATCGGTAAGTAAATTCTTATTTTCTCTGACGTCCTAGTGGATGCTGGGAACTCCGTAAGGACCATGGGGATTATACCAAAGCTCCCAAACGGGCGGGAGAGTGCGGATGACTCTGCAGCACCGAATGAGAGAACTCCAGGTCCTCCTCAGCCAGGGTATCAAATTTGTAGAATTTAGCAAACGTGTTTGCCCCTGACCAAGTAGCTGCTCGGCAAAGTTGTAAAGCGGAGACCCCTCGGGCAGCCGCCCAAGATGAGCCCACCTTCCTTGTGGAATGGGCTTTTACAGATTTTGGCTGTGGCAGGCCTGCCACAGAATGTGCAAGCTGAATTGTACTACAAATCCAACGAGCAATAGTCTGCTTAGAAGCAGGAGCACCCAGCTTGTTGGGTGCATACAGGATAAACAGGGAGTCAGATTTTCTGACTCCAGCCGTCCTGGAAACATATATTTTCAGGGCCCTGACAATGTCCAGCAACTTGGAGTCCTCCAAGTCCCTAGTAGCCGCAGGTACCACAATAGGCTGGTTCAGGTGAAACGCTGAAACCACCTTAGGGAGAAATTGTGGACGAGTCCTCAATTCTGCCCTGTCCGTATGAAAAATCAGGTAAGGGCTTTTATAAGATAAAGCCGCCAATTCTGACACGCGCCTGGCCTAAGCCAGGGCCAACAGCATGACCACTTTCCATGTGAGATATTTCAAATCCACAGATTTAAGCGGTTCAAACCAATGTGATTTTAGGAACCCCAAAACTACATTGAGATCCCAAGGTGCCACTGGAGGCACAAAAGGAGGCTGTATATGCAGCACCCCCTTGACAACGTCTGAACTTCAGGAACTGAAGCCAGTTCTTTCTGGAAGAAAATCGACAGGGCCGAAATCTGAACCTTAATGGATCCTAATTTTTAGGCCCATAGACACTCCTGTTTGCAGGAAATGCAGGAATCGACCCAGTTGAAATTCCTCCGTTGGGGCCTTCCTGGCCTCGCACCACGCAACATATTTCCGCCAAATGCGGTGATAATGCTTTGCGGTCACATCCTTCCTGGCTTTGATCAGGGTAGGAATGACTTCTTCCGGAATGCCTTTTTCCTTCAGGATCCGGCGTTCAACCGCCATGCCGTCAAACGCAGCCGCGGTAAGTCTTGGAACAGACAGGGTCCTTGCTGGAGCAGGTCCCTTCTTAGAGGTAGAGGCCACGGGTCCTCTGTGAGCATCTCTTGAAGTTCCGGGTACCAAGTCCTTCTTGGCCAATCCGGAGCCACGAGTATAGTTCTTACTCCTCTCCGTCTTATAATTCTCAGTACCTTGGGTATGAGAGGCAGAGGAGGGAAACACATACACTGACTGGTACACCCATGGTGTTACCAGAGTGTCCACAGCTATTGCCTGAGGGTCCCTTGACCTGGCGCAATACCTTTCCAATTTTTTGTTGAGGCGGGACGCCATCATGTCCACCTTTGGTTATTTCCAACGGTTTACAATCATGTGGAAGACTTCTGGGTGAAGTCCCCACTCTCCCGGGTGGAGGTCGTGCCTGCTGAGGAAGTCTGCTTCCCAGTTGTCCACTCCCGGAATGAACACTGCTGACAGTTCTATCGCATGATTTTCCGCCCAGCGAAGAATCCTTGCAGCTTCTGCCATTGCCCTCCTGCTTCTTGTGCCGCCCTGTCTGTTCACGTGGGCGACTGCCGTGATGTTGTCCGACTGGATCAGCACCGGCTGACCTTGAAGCAGAGGTCTTGCTTGGCTTAGGGCATTGTAAATGGCCCTCAGCTCCAGGATATTTATGTGAAGTGATGTCTCCAGGCTTGACCACAAGCCCTGGAAATTTCTTCCCTGTGTGACTGCTCCCCAGCCTCGCAGGCTGGCATCCGTGGTCACCAGGACCCAGTCCTGAATGCCGAATCTGCGGCCCTCTAGAAGATGAGCACTCTGCAACCACCACAGGAGAGACACCCTTGTCTTTGGTGACAGGGTTATCCGCTAATGCATCTGAAGATGCGATCCGGACCATTTGTCCAGCAGGTCCCCCTGGAAAGTTCTTGCGTGGAATCTGCCGACAGGGATTGCTTCGTAGGAAGCCACCATTTTTCCCAGGACCCTTGTGCATTGATGCACTGACACTTGGCCTGGTTTTAGGAGGTTTCTGACTAGTTCGGATAACTCCCTGGCTTTCTCCTCCGGGAGAAACACCTTTTTCTGGACTGTGTCCAGGATCATCCCTAGGAATAGAAGACGTGTCGTCGGGATCAGCTGCGATTTTGGAATATTGAGAATCCAACCGTGCTGCCGCAACACTACTTGAGATAGTGCTACCCCGACTACCAATTGTTCCCTGGATCTTGCCCTTATCAGGAGATCGTCCAAGTACGGGATAACTAAAACTCCCTTCCTTCGAAGGAGTATCATCATTTCGGCCATTACCTTGGTAAAGACCCGGGGTGCCGTGGACAAACCAAACGGCAGCGTCTGAAACTGATAGTGATAGTTCTGTACCACAAACCTGAGGTATCCTTGGTGAGAAGGGTAAATTGGGACATGGAGGTAAGCCTCCTTGATGTCCAAAGACACCATATAATCCCCTTCTTCCAAGTTCGCAATCACCGCTCTGAGTGACTCCATCTTGAATTTGAACCTGTGTATGTATTCAAGGATTTCAGATTTAAAATAGGTCTCACCGAGCCGTCCGGCTTCGGTACCACAAACAGCGTGGAATAATACCCCTGTCCCTGTTGCAGGAGGGGTATCTTGATTATCACCTGCTGGGAATACAGCTTGTGAATGGCTTCCAATACCGCCTCCCTGTCGGAGGGAGACGTCGGTAAAGCAGACTTTAGGGGAGTGCCTGAGTCCGCTTGTAAAGCCCCAGCGTCATGCTGAGGACTTGGCAGAAAACGGGAGAGGGCTTCTGTTCCTGGGAACTGGCTGTTTGCTGCAGCCTTTTTCCTCTCCCTCTGCCACGGGGCAGAAATGAGGAGCCTTTTGCCCGCTTGCCCTTATGGGGCCGAAAGGACTGCGCCTGATAATACGGCGTCTTCTTATGTTGAGAGGCTACCTGGGGTAAAAATGTGGATTTCCCAGCAGTTGCCGTGGCCACCAGGTCTGATAGACCTACCCCAAATAACGCCTCCCCTTTGTAAGGCAATACTTCCATATGCCTTTTGGAATCAGCATCACCTGACCACTGCCTCGTCCATAACCCTCTTCTGGTAGAAATGGACAGCGCACTTACTCTTGATGCCAGTCGGCAAATATCCCTCTGTGCATCACGCATATATAGAAATGCATCTTTCAAATGCTCTATAGTCAGTAATATACTGTCCCTATCTAGGGTATCAATATTGTCAGTCAGGGAATCCGACCAAGCCACCCCAGCACTGCACATCCAGGCTGAGGCGATTGCTGGTCGCAGTATAACACCCGTGTGAGTGTATATACATTTTAGGATATTCTCCTGCTTTCTGTCAGCAGGTTCCTTAAGGGCAGCCCTATCAGGAGACGGTAGTGCCACCTGTTTTGACAAACGTGTGAGCGCTTTATCCACCTTAGGGGGTGTTTCCCAACGTGCCCTATCCTCTGGCGGGAAGGGGTATAATGCTAATAACCTTTTAGGAATTATCAGTTTTTTATCGGGGGAAACCCACGCTTCATCACACACTTCATTTAATTCCTCAGATGCAGGAAAAACTACAGGCAGTTTTTTCTCACCAAACATAATACCCTTTTTAGTGGTACTTGTATTATCAGAAATATGTAAAACATTTTTCATAGCATCAATCATGTAACGTGTGGCCCTACTGGAAGTCACATTCGTCTCTTCATCGTCGAAACTGGAGTCAGTATCCGTGTCGGCGTCTGTATCTGCCATCTGAGGTAACGGGCGTTTTAGAGCCCCTGATGGCTTTTGAGACGCCTAGACAGGCACGAGCTGAGTAGCCGGCTGTCTCATGTCATCAACCGTCTTTTGTAAAGAGCTGACACTGTCACGTAATTCCTTCCATAAGCTCAGCCACTCAGGTGTCGACTCCCTAGGGGGTGACATCTCCATTACAGGCAATTGCTCCGCCTCCACACCATTTTCCTCCTCATACATGTCGACACAATCGTACCGACACACAGCACACACACAGGGAATGCTCTGATAGAGGACAGGACCCCACTAGCCCTTTGGGGAGACAGAGGGAGAGTATGCCAGCACACACCAGAGCGCTATATATATACAGGGATAACCTTATAGAAGTGTTTTTCCCCTTATAGCTGCTGTTTTATTTATACTGCGCCTAATTAGTGCCCCCCTCTCTTGTTTTACCCTTTTCTGTAGTGCAGGACTGCAGGGGAGAGTCAGGGAGACGTCCTTCCAGCGAAGCTGTGAGGGAAAATGGCGCCCGTGTGCTGAGGAGATAGGCTCCGCCCCCTTCTCGGCTGACTTTTCTCCCGCTTTTTGCTGTATTCTGGCAGGGGTTAAAATACATCCATATAGCCCTGGGGGTTATATGTGATGTATTTTCGCCAGCCAAGGTGTTTCTATTGTTGCTCAGGGCGCCCCCCCCCAGCGCCCTGCACCCTCAGTGACCGGAGTGTGAAGTGTGCCTGAGGAGCAATGGCGCACAGCTGCAGTGCTGTGCGCTACCTTGGTGAAGACTGATGTCTTCTGCCGCCGATTTTCCGGACCTCTTCTTGCTTCTGGCTCTGTAAGGGGGCCGGCGGCGCGGCTCTGGGACCGGACTCCGAGGCTGGGCCTGTGTTCGGTCCCTCTGGAGCTAATGGTGTCCAGTAGCCAAGAAGCCCAAGCTGGCGGCAAGCAGGCAGGTTCGCTTCTTCTCCCCTTAGTCCCTCGATGCAGTGAGCCTGTTGCCAGCAGGTCTCACTGAAAATAAAAAACCTAAAACTAAACTTTTACTAAGAAACTCAGGAGAGCCTCCTAGAATGCACCCTTCTCGGCCGGGCACAAAAATCTAACAGAGGCTTGGAGGAGGGTCATAGGGGGAGGAGCCAGTGCACACCAGGTAGTCCTAAAGCTTTACTTTTGTGCCCAGTCTCCTGCGGAGCCGCTATTCCCCATGGTCCTTACGGAGTTCCCAGCATCCACTAGGACGTCAGAGAAAACTTTGTATATATTGTCTATCAGCAAACATTGGTTGCTGGGAATAGACTATACGGCAGGAATGGGGAACCTTCGGCCCTCCAGCTGTTGTTGAACTACACATACCAGCATGCCTTGCTACAGTTTTGCTATTTGGCCATGCTAAAACTGTTGCAGGGCATGCTGGGATGTGTAGTTCAACAGCAGCTGGAGGGCCGAAGGTTCCCCATCCCTGCTATACGGAGTCAAAAATATGCAGTCCAGCATAGGATACACTAATCATTCTTGAATGTGTCACAAATTAATAGTGCACTGCAATGGTCATTTTAAAATGTGGTAATTATTCCACAGTGCAAATGTCATGTCCACCTGCTTTGTTACATATGAAAATGGCACCACCTGCTGGGCAGTACAACCATATTAAACTTACCTGACTCATTCCCATAGAGCCAGTGCAAAGTCTCCTCTGTCCTGTCCTCTGCTGTGTCTGTGGAAGGTGTTTCATGAATATGTGATGATGGTATGTATTATTCATGCCTACACTTGCTTATGTTCTATGTATCTGGTACCTGCAGTGCTGTCAGAACTCCTTGCCCAAGCATTGTATTAATAGGCAGGGACGCCTGAACAGAGGAGGGGGCCTGTGTGTACCTCCGGGTGGGCCCCCTCCTCTGCACAGCGCAGTAGTCTCCAGCAATGTGCCGGAGTCTACAGCGCATGTGCAGGTCTCCGGAGCCTGCCATGTTCCGGAGACCAATTTGACTACTGCGTATGCGCGGCGGCCATTTTGGCTGCAAATTTTGATGCAAGCAGCGCTTGGCGCTGGACTCCGGAAAAGTGAGTATTAAAATATGGGTGCAGTGTGTGCGTGTGTGTGTCCCCTGGACCCAGGGGCCCTTGTGCACCGCACACATTGCACCCATTATAGAAACGCCAATGTTAGTAGGGCATTATGCTTTGCCTATGATTATGCTGTTGCTGTTACATCAAATACAGGGGGTGATTCAGTAAGTTACTGCATTTACCCTTATGGTCAGGTCCTGCACACGCATAGGGCCCCTTCTGCACATGTGCAGAACGGGTCCTGCAATCCCAGCACAGGAATGCGTATGCCTCTGCCTGATTGACAGGCAGAGGCATTCGCGGGGCAGGGGCAGCCGTCGTTCGGGAAAACAGAGGCGTGTCGCCCCATTTTATGTGAATGACGAGGCCAAGGACTGCGTCAAGAGACGCAGTTTAGTTGGCCTTGCAAGCCGTCCTGCAACAGCGAGGCTGAGAAAGCTAAGGCTCACTCAGCCTGCCTGCCTCTCTGTCACTCTGTCTGCCTCTCTGTCACTCTGCCTGCCTCTCTGTCACTCTGTCTGCCTCTCTGTCACTCTGTCTGCCTCTCTGTCACTCTGCCTGCCTCTCTGTCACTCTGTCTGCCTCTCTGTCACTCTGCCTGCCTCTCTCTCTCTGTTACTCTGTCTGCCTCTCTGTCACTCTGTCTGCCTCTCTGTCACTCTGACTGCCTCTCTGTCACTCTGTCTGCCTCTCTGTCACTCTGCCTGCCTCTCTGTTACTCTGTCTGCCTCTCTGTCACTCTGTCTGCCTCTCTGTCACTCTGTCTGCCTCTGTCACTCTGCCTGCCTCTCTGTCACTCTGTCTGCCTCTCTGTCACTCTGCCTGCCTCTCTGTTACTCTGTCTGCCTCTATGTCACTCTGTCTGCCTCTCTGTCACTCTGTCTGCCTCTGTCACTCTGCCTGCCTCTCTGTCACTCTGTCTGCCTCTCTGTCACTCTGTCTGCCTCTCTGTCACTCTGCCTGCCTCTCTGTCACTCTGTCTGCCTCTCTGTCACTCTGTCTGCCTCTGTCACTCTGTCTGCCTCTCTGTCACTCTGTCTGCTCTCTGTCACTCTGCCTGCCTCTCTGTTACTCTGTCTGCCTCTCTGTCACTCTGTCTGCCTCTGTCACTCTGTCTGCCTCTCTGTCACTCTGTCTGCCTCTCTGTCACTCTGTCTGCCTCTGTCACTCTGCCTGCCTCTCTGTCACTCTGTTTGCCTCTCTGTCACTCTGTCTGCCTCTGTCACTCTGTCTGCCTCTCTGTCACTCTGCCTGCCTCTCTGTCACTCTGTCTGCCTCTCTGTCACTCTGCCTGCCTCTCTGTCACTCTGTCTGCCTCTCTGTCACTCTGTTTGCCTCTCTGTCACTCTGTCTGCCTCTGTCACTCTGCCTGCCTCTCTGTCACTCTGTCTGCCTCTCTGTCACTCTGCCTGCCTCTCTGTCACTCTGTCTGCCTCTCTGTCACTCTGCCTGCCTCTCTGTCACTCTGTCTGCCTCTGTCACTCTGTCTGCTTCTCTGTCACTCTGTCTGCCTCTCTGTCACTCTGTCTGCTCTCTGTCACTCTGCCTGCCTCTCTGTTACTCTGTCTGCCTCTCTGTCACTCTGTCTGCCTCTGTCACTCTGTCTGCCTCTCTGTCACTCTGTCTGCCTCTGTCACTCTGTCTGCCTCTCTGTCACTCTGTCTGCCTCTGTCACTCTGCCTGCCTCTCTGTCACTCTGTCTGCCTCTCTGTCACTCTGTCTGCCTCTGTCACTCTGTCTGCCTCTCTGTCACTCTGTCTGCCTCTGTCACTCTGTCTGCCTCTCTGTCTGCCTCTGTCACTCTGTCTGCCTCTCTGTCACTCTGCCTGCCTCTCTGTCACTCTGTCTGCCTCTCTGTCACTCTGTCTGCCTCTCTGTCACTCTGTCTGCACTCTGTCTGCCTCTGTCACTCTGTCTGCCTCTCTGTCACTCTGTCTGCCTCTGTCACTATGTCTGCCTCTCTGTCACTCTGTCTGCCTCTCTGTCACTCTGTCTGCCTCTGTCACTCTGTCTGCCTCTCTGTCACTCTGTCTGCTCTCTGTCACTCTGCCTGCCTCTCTGTTACTCTGTCTGCCTCTCTGTCACTCTGTCTGCCTCTGTCACTCTGTCTGCCTCTCTGTCACTCTGTCTGCCTCTCTGTCACTCTGTCTGCCTCTGTCACTCTGCCTGCCTCTCTGTCACTCTGTTTGCCTCTCTGTCACTCTGTCTGCCTCTGTCACTCTGTCTGCCTCTCTGTCACTCTGCCTGCCTCTCTGTCACTCTGTCTGCCTCTCTGTCACTCTGCCTGCCTCTCTGTCACTCTGTCTGCCTCTCTGTCACTCTGTTTGCCTCTCTGTCACTCTGTCTGCCTCTGTCACTCTGCCTGCCTCTCTGTCACTCTGTCTGCCTCTCTGTCACTCTGCCTGCCTCTCTGTCACTCTGTCTGCCTCTCTGTCACTCTGCCTGCCTCTCTGTCACTCTGTCTGCCTCTGTCACTCTGTCTGCTTCTCTGTCACTCTGTCTGCCTCTCTGTCACTCTGTCTGCTCTCTGTCACTCTGCCTGCCTCTCTGTTACTCTGTCTGCCTCTCTGTCACTCTGTCTGCCTCTGTCACTCTGTCTGCCTCTCTGTCACTCTGTCTGCCTCTGTCACTCTGTCTGCCTCTCTGTCACTCTGTCTGCCTCTGTCACTCTGCCTGCCTCTCTGTCACTCTGTCTGCCTCTCTGTCACTCTGTCTGCCTCTGTCACTCTGTCTGCCTCTCTGTCACTCTGTCTGCCTCTGTCACTCTGTCTGCCTCTCTGTCTGCCTCTGTCACTCTGTCTGCCTCTCTGTCACTCTGCCTGCCTCTCTGTCACTCTGTCTGCCTCTCTGTCACTCTGTCTGCCTCTCTGTCACTCTGTCTGCACTCTGTCTGCCTCTGTCACTCTGTCTGCCTCTCTGTCACTCTGTCTGCCTCTGTCACTATGTCTGCCTCTCTGTCACTCTGCCTGCCTCTCTGTCACTCTGTCTGCCTCTGTCACTCTGTCTGCCTCTCTGTCACTCTGTCTGCCTCTGTCACTCTGTCTGCCTCTCTGTCTGCCTCTGTCACTCTGTCTGCCTCTCTGTCACTCTGCCTGCCTCTCTGTCACTCTGTCTGCCTCTCTGTCACTCTGCCTGCCTCTCTGTCACTCTGTCTGCCTCTCTGTCACTCTGTCTGCACTCTGTCTGCCTCTGTCACTCTGTCTGCCTCTCTGTCACTCTGTCTGCCTCTGTCACTCTGTCTGCCTCTGTCACTCTGCCTGCCTCTCTGTCACTCTGTCTGCCTCTCTGTCACTCTGCCTGCCTCTCTGTCACTCTGTCTGCCTCTGTCACTCTGCCTGCCTCTCTGTCACTCTGTCTGCCTCTCTGTCACTCTGTCTGCCTCTCTGTCACTCTGCCTGCCTCTGTCACTCTGCCTGCCTCTCTGTCACTCTGCCTGCCTCTCTGTCACTCTGCCTGCCTCTCTGTCACTCTGCCTGCCTCTCTGTCACTCTGCCTGCCTCTGCAGATCACATTATGGTCGCTATGGTCATCTCAGATACCATTGCATTGCAAATGCAGGGAGGAGGAGGTGGTATGCACGTCCTCCTGCATTTGCATTGCTAAGGATTGCAAACAGCGTTACAATTGCAATCCTTAGTGAATTAGGCCCACAGTTAGTAAAAGAAAAAATAAATCTATTTTGTGTCTAACACAAACAGAATAGCCGCTGCAGCTCAGAAGGCATTCCCTACATGTGGGGGTGCTCCTGTAGCTCCAATATGTAAGATGCACAAAACGAAAACTAAGATGTAAATGAACTGAACAATAGTTTTCCAGGAGATTGATACCGACGCACATCGCCATTGATTTTGACCTTATAACTGCTTTTTATGTTTGGGTATACAATAACTGGAAAGCAGGAAATTATACAACTAACATTTCAAAAGACGAATTTAAATTATCGTACTCAGGGCCTGATTCATTAAGGATTGCAAATGCACATTTGTAGTCTTTAGCAATGCAAATGCAGGAGGAGGTGCGCAACTCTCAGAAAATGGGGCATCACACCCCCTTTTTCCCCAGCGCTTGCCGCCTTCACCCCCGTCCCTCCCGCGCATGCCTCTGTCTGTCACTCAGGCAGAGGTGAATGTATCGTAGCGATGCGATCGCAGACCCCTTTCTGCACATGTGCAGAATGTGCCCTGCACAGTTTCCCGATTATCAGGAAACTGCGGGTTGAATTGCTGATGCCATCCCACCTGAATAAGGCCCTCAGTATACTAGTACCAGCAGGTCTAAATATTAACTTTGATGTATGGGCATTCCTCAAAACATGGGGCCAGACTGTCCGAAAAATATGCATATGCCGCAGCCGCCTGGATTTGTATTGCGAGTCCCTTCATACAGAGATGCAGTGCCGTCCCAGACCATTTTCTAAAAGTCTGAGTGGTTCTATGGTTGCGCAGCATGGACGCGGGAAGTAAGATGCTGGAGCCATTGCCACAACTCCCTATAATCGCCCCCCAAACCGTCCCAACGCGTTTCGTCCGTCAGTGTATGGACTGTCCCCTTGATTAAGACCGGACGAAACGCGTTGGCACGGTTTGCTGTTATCTCGTTTTATGGACAGATAAGCTTGTTATGTTTTAAATATTGTACGTGTGTTATTCAGCCATTTTATGTCATTGTGTATATTAAATCTATGTATTTTAACTTTTCACGGTTGAGGCTGACAATTATGTTTTATTGGGAATAAGCTGGTTCCCTAAAGATGCCTTGTGAAAATATGCAGTGACATACTACAGTTTTGTGAATGGTACACACTATGTTTGCGGTTTCTTTTTTCTTCTTGTTCACATGGTTTACGCTACAAATGACGGCTGCTTGATTGAAGCTCCCTTAACGAGATAAGTGTCTCGGGCCAGTCTCATTGGTATATATAAAGTATCATTTATATTGCAATTATATTGATTATCATCATCTGCGTCCTACTCCTAACTATCTTCGCAATACCATTTTCTGTGTGGTGACTGACTGTACCAATTATATAATTTATCATGGCACATCATTTATAATTATCGGATTTGTATAACATGATAAGGACAGGTGCGCTGTAACCTTATTTCAGCCCTAGGCTGTTGGAAAACACTATGTGCCTGGTGCCGCATGCTGTAAAGAGGGACCCCCTAGCATCGGACCAAGGCCTCCACCAGGCCCCTCCAAGAGGCTTGGGTAATCAGTGCCTACACCCACCCCCTTCCCATAGCACCACCCTGATGCCCCTGTTTCAGCCCCTGCCTGTGGCCTTCTGTAATGACCCCAGCATACCACCAGGCTCATGATTCGTTGAAGACATACATTTAGCTATACCAGGTAGTATTTCATGAGAAAGAATAGTGCTATGTTATGGAGCACCTTACAATGCACAATGCATATAAGCACACATGTGCAAATATAAAAGCAGTGCAGCAGAGGCAGAACTCTGGGAGGCAACGGAGTCATCTGCCGCCGGGCTCCTGCTCTGAAGGGGGGCTCTTCTCCCCCCATTCTGTGACACCATTGAAGTAAGTTAATTGATGGCTGCCGCTATCTTTTCACTATATGAAGTTACTTCTCTGACAATTACACATAACTTCATATAGTTACAATTCTCATGCTTCCTGTACTGGAGCAAATAGCTCCATCAGTAAAGTGTCTGCTGTCAGTGGGATCTAATCCTGGGTATGACTGCTAAGAAATGTGTGATTTAAAATAAAAGACAATGAAATGTATATATACAGTATATTAAAAAAAATTCAGAACACTCCATACACACACACACACACACACACACACACACACACACACACACACACACACACACACACACACACCAACTAGTTTGCCTCCGGGCAACTGTGACGAACTTACGCCACTGCAGTGCAGGCCTGTATTTTCTCTGGTTCGGAAGTTACCAGTAGTTTGTGTGTAATGAATCAATATATCTATAGTATGTCATGTGAGATAAAACTAAAAACAGTGAGGATAATGATAAAAATGGCTCCTCTTAACATTATCCCCTTATGATTATGACCAACTTTGCTCAATTTATCTGTAATAAATGTAATTTTGTCATATTGTCAATTATGAGAATGACACATCGGGCCCGGTGGCTCGCTTTGCTCGCCACAAGTTTTATTCCCACTTGGACGGTGGCGTGGACCCACCAACCATTTGGGAATACCAAGCATTTGTCGGGATGCCAGGTGTCGGTATTTCACTGGCTGTTGGGATTCCAGCGTCGGTCTCCTGAATGCTGGAATCCCGACAGCTGGTATATTGACTGCATCCTCTCTAAACATTAATTTACTGTGGACTAATTGATCCCCTGGGGCTATTCAATGTTCCCGACGTCAGCCAGCAGGCTGCACTTTACGGGGACTTTTTTTCATTGTAAAAAAGTCTGCGTTAAATAACCTGTTTACGTGAGCAATCTTATCACATAGGTCTGGGAACTTATCCCGGCCAATATGTTTTTAAGCCCAAAAACAGATAATTTAATGGCAAGAAAAAGGGTCTGTAATTGAATAGCCACAGGCGAAAAAGCTTGAGGTTCCCCCGTTTTTAACCCCCGTTAAATTATCGAGTCAAACTGAATTTCCCCCTAGGTCACTTGTAAAAACACAATAATGGAAAGTGACTTCTTCTACGAAATACAACATCAGAAGTTGTAACATGTAAATTAGACTAATTTATTTCTGTTTTACCACTACCCACGGATACTGCAGCATACTTAATATAGTGAGAAGATACTGTATGACGTTCCCAGAATAACAAGGAACTAACACAGGACTGAATCCAAGTTTACCAGATGGAGGCAGAACTACAGCAGCTGACATTGTACTTGTGTGAAGGTGATACAGTGTTGCGTGTGTTTACACTGGCTGACAATCATAGGTCCTAGATAGGAAAGGAAGGGGAATTGCCATACCAAATATATGCAGGGTGTCCATTTCTTATTTATTTATTATAATTTATATGATGTCAGTGTATTCCTTGGTGCTTTACTGGTGGAAACACAAAAAAACAAGGCCGGATATACTAAGCTTAAAATTTCTTGAGGGTATTCCAATTTAATTATACAGAGCATACACCTGTGTAATTTAACCCCATCAAATACAGAAATGGTTTACAGCTCAACGATCGAAACCTTTTTTACACGTTTGAATGTGTTGATTTCACCCAAAATATTCTACAGGGATAGGATTCATGGATCAATGTAGAAGAGTAAAGGTGGGTACACACTTAGCGATATAGTGAACAATATCGCTCATTTTCTCCCTCCTAAGCGACATAGTTTACTATATCGCCCAGGGTGTATACGTGGCCCCACAGGTTGTTATTGACCCTCACTCTCAGCTGTGCATGCACCTCAATTTGGACTCATCATCAAAAGCTGCATACTCTGGCCGACCGCAGCATGACGTCACTGTGAGAAATTATTAGTGATATTGCACAGTGTGTATGCCCTCCGTCGGGTGGCCTGGCCCAGGAGGGGGAACACTAGGCGATGTCGCTCACCAAACACATCGCCTAGTGTGTACCCACCTTTAGCTGGGAAATTGCAGTCTGTACGGGAAGCAAGGTGCAGAGGAAGAGCCAAGTAAGAGTTACACATTTGCTTAGAGCTGTGAGTTTTAACATTTTTCACCTCGCTGCACACAGAACAAAAGTTTTAAATTCCAAGTCACACAGTCATTTTTTTTTTTAAATATAGAAACATATTAACCTCCACAAGAAAAATATAAAACACATTGGACCCCACAGGTAAAAAAAACACATTGGCTCCAACAGAAGAAAAGAACAACAGACATTGGTCCTCACAGAAAAAGAAAAAGACATTGACCCCCACAGAAAACAAGATAAAGACATTGGCTCCCACAGAAAAAAAACTAATAAACACATTGGCCTCCACAGAAAAGAAGACATTGGCCTCACAATTATTTGTATAAAGACATTAACCCCCACAGAAAAATAAATAAAACAAACATTATTGCCTCAGGGCCCCACAAAAGACTTACCCGACCTGTCTGTCAGTAGCAGAATAGCCATGCACCGTATCAGCCCCCAGCAGCAGCTGCTCCCTCAGTGAGTAGGTATGGCCATCGACCATCGATGATTCAAAATTATCGATGGTTTATGGCCGATGTAGAATACTTTTGCCATAGATGGGGGAGAACCAGATGGTTTCCCTCCATCGATGGAAAGGTATAATCAAATACTTTTTTTTTTATGTGGTGCCGGGACACGGAGCATAGTTCCGCCCCCCACAACACCCACTAAGCCCCGTACCGACACCCACTAAGCCCCGCCTCTGGATTTTTATTGGTCCGAGGACTAGCCAGCACCTTTCAGTGGTGGCCATCGAGTGGTGCAAACCATCAATGGTTCACCATAGATAGTTTGTGTACCATCGATGGTTATCGTCGATGGTATCATCGATGGAAACCATCGATGTACACCCCACCGATGGCCATCCCTATCAGCGAGTAAGTCAATGCAAAAAGACAGAGTAGTAAGGGACAGCAATGTGGCATGCGGCTGTATGATCTAAGATGTCACACTACTGTGTCTCCATAGGTCTGCACCACCCGGAAGAGCCTATCTCTGCCCGGACCCGAAGTTAGAACTGGCGGTGTGGCCACCAGACCGGCGATGAAGGGGCCCTGGCAGCAGCTGTGCACTGGAGGGCATGGCCCTGCTTCTCTGACTGCACATCTGAGAACTGCTCGTGGCACACAGCAGTTGAAAAATGCTGGGTAGAGCATGCGGGGTCACAAATATCTGAGGGATGTGACTAAACAACATAGGCATGCATTGTTACAGCAGTTGTTTCTGTATTCTCTGACAATAATTTCAAATGGTGCAAACGTACATTGCACTGCACTGCAGATATAATACTGCATGATATATTAAAGAAAAGGAAATTGTACTGTAGACGTGCTGGGGCTGATACAGAGTTTTACATAACTTTTTTTTTGGTGCAAAATGAATTATGTGTGGGAGCAAATTATGGTGTCCATTTGTAGGTCTGCCGAGCCTAGGGCCTGAGTCATCGGACACAGATTTCCTGGACATGGCAGAGGGTATACGACGGCCAGTATGAGTAAGCTTCGGCCGATGGTCACGATGGTGATCTCATAGTGCGTCTTCAGACACAGCACTTCGATAGCAGATGCATAGAGGAGTCATCATTACATCACAACAGCGACAGTATATTAGAGATGTGCACAGACCACAGTGTTTTCATTTTAGTTATAAATCATCTTTTTGTTTCGGTTTTGCGAAACCACCCTCAACAGTTATGGGTTTGGTTTTGGATCTGGTATTCTTTAAAAATCTACAAAAATGATAAAACCAGCTGAAATCATGTAACTTCGACCTGTTTTTGTTCCTACAGTATTATTAACCTCAATTACATGGATTTTCAGTCATTTCCAGTACATTTTTCCCACCTCACCATACACTCTGCTGAGTGAAGTGGCAACCAAAATCACAAGCAGAGTTGGACTGGCCCACAGGGGAATCCCCCGGGGTGCCCACTGCCTAGGGGCAGGGAAATAGCACTGATGATCCCATTTGCCATTTAAATGTATATATGAGGGGTGTGCAATATGTTTCCGGATGTGCACTGCTTAGGTAGAGTAGACACAATCTTCTTGTTGTGAACGGTAATCTCTGACTAAAGTTCTTGTGAAATGTCAAGGCCCAGAACCTTATATAAGAAGCCACCACCGTTTCGATGAGAGCACAGCATGGCCAAGCAGACAGTGACTGTTTTTGTGGACAAGACTGGTCATGTAGTAACCTTACCAACCGATGCCTGCCACAAGTGCTGGAAGCCATTTCCAGGCACCGTTAAAGAACTTGCGCTTGTGTTGCCTTTCTCTATCACAACAATGAACCTGCCCACATGTCCAGAAAAGTGATGGATTTTCTGGCATATGAATGCATGCAGGAGCTGGTCATAAGTCGTACAGTACAGACCTGGCCCTCTTCGACTTCTTTGTGTTCCCAAGATGCGTGGGATTCATTTTGAGGCACTGGAAGCTGCAGTGGAGATCTTCTTACAGCATGTAGAAGACATACCTGCTTCAGACTGGTCCAGCTGCTCCACCAAGTGGTTTGAACACATGCAACTTTGCTTAGACTCCTCTGGTATACTGGTGGAATACTTGGTAAAAAGTTTATGTTCACCTTGTTTGTGAATATAATATTTCTTGTGCATCTGGAAACTTATTGCACACCCCACGTTTCTCTGATTTATTTTTCCCCCCAAGTGTATAACAGCTACATAGTGGGGGTAAATTGCAATCAGGGAGATTGCTAGATTCTTCAGGGAGTCAGGGAGATTGCTAGATTCTTCAGGGAGTCAGGGAGATTGCTATTATTTCAGGAGTCTCTCTGACAATTAGGGAAAGTTGGCAAGTGTGGTTTAAACCCATCCAACGATGGGTCAAGGTCTGTCTCCGCCCCCACCCCACTACTGTCCTTTGTACCCACCCGCAGGGGCGTATCTACCCATTGGCCAGGATGGCACTCGCCAGGGGCGTCAGCCAAGGAGAGGGCGCCGCCCGGCAGTGCCACCCTCGGCCAATGGGTGGAATCACTTAGTAGTGGCATCGCCTGGGCTGGAGGATCTCACAATAGGCAGGAACAGGCCCCGGTGTTCGGCACAGCAATGCACTAGTGAAGAACGTGAACGTAAACTACAGCTCCCAGCAGCCCTTGGTGTCGGGAGCTCCTGGCAGCAAGGGTTGCTGGGAGCTGTAGTTTACTTTCACTTTCTTCAGGAAGTGTGGTACGGTGCCAAAGTGTGGTGTTCCTGCCTACTGTGCAGTCCTCCAGCCTAGGCAATGTCCAGCTCATCACACTAGGTACTGCAACATATTAATTGATATGTGCTTTGAGGGGGGAGGACTATATGCAGGGAGGGGGAAGGACTATATGCAGGGAGGGGAAAGGACTATATGCAGGGAGGGGGAAGACTATGTGCTGGGAGCGGAGATAACTATATGCGGGGGGGGGGGGACTATGTGCTGGGAGGGGAGAGGACTCTGTGCTGGGAGGGGAGAGGACTATCTGCAGGGAGGGGCAAGGACTATATGCAGAGGGGGGGAGACCATGGCTATATGCAGGGAGGGGGGAGACCATGGCTATGTGCAGGGAGGGGGGAGATCATGGCTATGTGCTGGGAGGCGGGAGACCATGGCTATGTGCTGGGAGGAGAATGGAGATTACGGCTATGTGCTGGGAGGAGGAGGGGGAATATGGCTATGTGCTGGGAGGGGGATGGGGGCTACTGCTATGTGCTGGGAGGGGAATGGAGATTACGGCTATGTGCTGGGAAGAGGAGGGGGACTACGGCTATGTGATGGGAGGAGGAGGGGGACTACGGTTGTGTGCTGGGAGGAAAATGGAGATTACGGCTATGTGCTGGGAGGGAATGGGGACTACGGCTATGTGCTGGGAAAAGGAGGGGGACTACGGCTATGTGCTGGGAGAAGGAGGGGGACTACGGCTATGTGCTGGGAGGGGAATGGAGATTACGGCTATGTGCTGGGAGAAGGGGGGAGACCATGGCTATGTGCTGGGAGGGGTATGGGGGCTACAGCTATGTGCTGGGTGGGGAATGGAGATTACGGCTATGTGCTGGGAGGAGGGGGGAGACCATGGCTATATGCTGGGAGGGGAATGGATATTATGGCTATGTGCTGGGAGCAGGGGAGAGACCATGGCTATGTGCTGGGAGGGGGAGGGGGATTACGGCTATGTGCTGGGAGGAGGGTGGAGACCATGGCTATGTGCTGGGAAGGTGGTGGGGACTATGGCTATCTGCTGGGAGCTGGATGGAGACTACGGCTATGTGCTGGGAGGATGAAGGGGACTACGGCTATGTGCTGGGAGGGGAATGGAGATTATGGCTATGTGCTTGGAGGAGGGCAGAGACCATGGCTATGTGCTGGGAGGGGGATGGGAGCTACGGCTATGTGCTAGGAGGGGAATGGAGATTATGGCTGTGTACTGGGAGGAGGAGGGGGACTACGGCTATGTGCTGGGAGGAGAATGGAGATTACGGCTACGTGCTGGGAGGAGGGGAAGACCATGGTTATGTGCTGGGAGGGGGATGGGGACTACGGCTATGTGCTGGGAGGGGAATGGAGATTATGGCTATGTGCTGGGAGGAGGGGGGAGACCATGGCTATGTGCTGGGAAGGGGGTGGGGACTATGGCTATCTGCTGGGAGCTGGATGGAGACTACGGCTATGTGCTGGGAGGATGAAGGGGACTACGGCTATGTGCTGGGAGGGGAATGGAGATTACGGCTATGTGCTGGGAGGAGGGGAGAGACCATGGCTATGTGCTGGGAGGGGGATGGGAGCTACGGCTATGTGCTAGGAGGGGAATGGAGATTATGGCTGTGTACTGGGAGGAGGAGGGGGACTACGGCTATGTGCTGGGAGGAGAATGGAGATTACGGCTACGTGCTGGGAGGAGGGGAAGACCATGGTTATGTGCTGGGAGGGGGATGGGGACTACGGCTATGTGCTGGGAGGGGAATGGAGATTATGGCTATGTGCTGGGAGGAGGGGGGAGACCATGGCTATGTGCTGGGAAGGGGGTGGGGACTATGGCTATCTGCTGGGAGCGGGATGGAGACTACGGCTATGTGCTGGGAGGAGGAGGGGGACTACGGCTATGTGCTGGGAGGGTATGGAGTTTACGGCTATGTGCTGGGAGGAGGGGAGAGACCATGGCTATGTGCTGGGAGGGGGATGGGAGCTACGGCTATGTGCTAGGAGGGGAATGGAGATTATGGCTGTGTACTGGGAGGAGGAGGGGGACTACGGCTATGTGCTGGGAGGAGAATGGAGATTACGGCTACGTGCTGGGAGGAGGGGAAGACCATGGTTATGTGCTGGGAGGGGGATGGGGACTACGGCTATGTGCTGGGAGGGGAATGGAGATTATGGCTATGTGCTGGGAGGAGGGGGGAGACCATGGCTATGTGCTGGGAAGGGGGTGGGGACTATGGCTATCTGCTGGGAGCGGGATGGAGACTACGGCTATGTGCTGGGAGGAGGAGGGGGACTACGGCTATGTGCTGGGAGGGTATGGAGTTTACGGCTATGTGCTGGGAGGAGGGGAGAGACCATGGCTATGTGCTGGGAGGGGGATGGGAGCTACGGCTATGTGCTGGGAGGGGAATGGAGATTATGGCTATGTGCTGGGAGGAGTGGGGAGACCATGGCTATGTGGTGGGAAGGGGGTGGGGTCTACGGCTATCTGCTGGCTATGTGCTGGGAGGAGGAGGGGGACTACGGCTATGTGCTGGGATCACTTAGTAGTGACAGTGACTGGGCTGGTGGTTCGCACAGCAGCCAAGAGCTGGCGCCGGTGTTCGGCACCGCAATTCACCACAGTGAAGAAATTCAAAATAAACTACTAGAAAGCTATACTTAATATATCATTACATCACCACCACTACTAGGTAGTGCACAGAGATACCTTTTCACTGCCATTAATATTTGATTATACCCCCTGACTGCAGGTGGCATCGCTGGGCAGTGCCCCTCCTTGGCCACGCCAGGCACTGCTGATTTCTCCACAGTGTGACAAGGATTACTGTGTGGACATGGTGTGTAAGGGGCACTAGTGTGTGAACAGGGCCAGTTCAGCCTATTCACCCTTGGAGCATTTTGCCTACATACAACCAACCCATTGCCACCCATGTATTCCCTTTCAGCCTCAAGTGAAATGCGACTGAGAAGCTTACAACTCTGGATCGCTCATAGGTGCATGCAGGGGCGTATCTACCCATTGGCCAGGATGGCACTCGCCAGGGGCGCCAGCACATAGCCGTAGTCCCCTTCATCCTCCCAGCACATAGCCGGCAGTGCCACCTTCAGCCAATGGGTGGAATCACTTAGTTGTGGCATCGCCTGGGCTGAAGGATCTCACAGTAGGCAGGAACAGGCGCCGGTGTTCGGCACAGCAATGCACTAGTGAAGAACGTGAAAGTGAACTACAGTTTCCAGCAGCCCTTGCTGTCGGGAGCTCCTGGCAGCAAGGGTTGCTGGGAGCTGTAGTTTACTTTCACTTTCTTCAGGAAGTGTGGTGCGGTGCCGAAGTGTGGTGTTCCTGCCTACTGTGCAGTCCTCCAGCCCAGGCGATGTCCGTAGCACCTCATAGACACTAGAGGTCAATTATGACCTCTAGCGTCTATGGTTCTCCCACAATGCTGTGTGGTGCACGATGACATCATCGCGCACCGCACGGCATCGGCACCAGTAGCGGATCTTGCCATGACGGTGGCGCCCTCGGGACGGCGGCGGCTCCCTCGAGGCAACGGCGCCTCGGGCAATCCAAGACAGACTCGGTGAAGTTTAGATCAGGGCTCTTTGGGGGCCATATCATCACTTCCAGGATTCCTTGTTCTTCTTTACACTGAAGATATTTCTTAATTACATTGATAATGGTTGTATGTTTGGGGTCGTTGTCCTGCTGCAGAATAAATTTGGAGCCAATCAAATGCCTCCCTTATGGTATTCCTTCCTAACACTTTTGCACGGTACTGATATATATAGGCAGGCAGCCACACAAATCCAGAATTTTCCATTGTAAGTAGTAACCCTTGGCTTCTAATTGAATAAGCCTTTTAATCGAACTATTCTAACTTTAACCTTAATTATAGTTGGGTATTATCTACTCCTCTGGATACCCTGACCTGATGTCATTGATCTGGCTTGTTTAAAGTAAGTTTACTAGTGAATATGATTCTAATTATTAAAGTTATGTTCCGAACTCCATTAAGTACCTTTAATTTTAATTGAATCCATATAGATACCCTTTGGTACTTTACTAGCCCTAGAGGACATTTTCTAACTGGTCATATCCATTGTTAGAACTGAATGTGAGTATGATACATGGAAATATAAGTAAACCAAAAATCGAGAATTAGGTACCAATTAATCTATTATTTCATTTATGTAGATATCGTATGGTACTTTATTAACCTTGGAGGATACTTCCTAACCGGTTATACCTATTGCTAAAATTGAATGTGAGTATGATAGATACGAATATAGGTAAAAATAATATGAATTGGATTGGGAATTAAATCAATTTTCGTATTTATTTAGAAACTCCAATTATAATTAATGAATAACGAACATCCGATTTTCAATAAGAAGTTCTAATCCCATTTATGTGAGTGATTAATAATTATTTTAATACTATATTAATATCTAAATTATTCTGTTGAATCAGTACTTATCATTATGATCTCTTTCATTAGAAATGTCCACTACTTTATACCCTTACTCGCAGTGAGATCATTCACGTGGGGGATCTTCTTAAAGTATCCTCACAGTAAGTAGCTTATTGAAATTGGGTTATATTGAGTTAGATAATAGAAAATACCATTCTTCTCTCAAGATCTCCCTCCTTTAGTGTGTGTTCTTTGAAACATTAGAGAATGTATTTTCTCTCAAAGCTGGAATTGTATCTGTTTTTTGACATCTGTCATAGAAGCAAGGTTAATAAGAAATGTGATATCAACCGATGTCTTATTTTTGTCTTATTTGCTCTTTTGTTCTTTTCTCCTTTTTTCCTCCATCCACATCACCAGCTACGACTTGTACCCCTGATGAAGTCCATAGCGGACGAAACGCGTTGGGTTTTTGTGTAAAAAATCTTCTTAGAAAGTACCATGTTTTTGTACAAATGATGATTGTACCATTGTATTGCATTTTAATGTATCAGAATTTTAATACATTTTATTAAATCTACTGTCTTTTGGGTTACGCTGGTTCGATTTCTCTTTTGAAATAGTAATTCTGTTGTGCGCCCTCTGAATAATTGTATCTATATCCTATATTTATCCCCCACTAGCAGGGAGTTTTTCAAGAGGTGCTGCCTGACTTCAATACAGCGCGAGATTAAGGGTATTGTTGTTTCATTTTGTTTATAACTTGCTAGTTACCCCCAACTCGCTGCAGTATACCATGCCTGTATTTATGGATAGATTAAAAAGATCTCAGAGAATAAAACAAATGTTTATGGAGGACGAAGAGTTAGTCCTTATGGAGGAAAATGCGGAAGACTATTATGAGCACTAAGGAGATTAAGGGGTGGTACGATGTCATCACCCTTGAAAAATATATAGAAGTTGAGAGAATACCAAGAGGTCTGAGGTTACTAAAAATACCCACCCTTGGGACCGATAATGAAACTTTTATGACAGAATGGAATTCAGTCCTTAATGATTGCTCTACTAAATTAATGGGTTTAATCGTTAAAGAACGTAAAAAGGAACTAATTAAATTGGATGAGGAAATAACAAAAGTGGAATCACTTATGGAAAAGTTTGAAGGTAGTGAGGAGTATAAGAAAGATGTGGGAGACCTCCTATCGAAATTAGATACACTAGAAAATGAGATTGTGATTAGAAAACAAAGAAAATATATTAGAGATAAGAATGACTATAAAAATGGGAACGTCCAGAATTGGTCAAAGGTAGAAGCACAGTCCTCAAGAAACCGACAGCCAGAACGAAGTAGAAATGATTGTCAGGAAGTACATTACAAACAATGGGGGAGACAAATCTATCGATCCCCTTATGGGAGAAAGTTGTTTCCCAATTACCACCAAAAATATAGGGAAAGAATACCCTCTCACTCACATAGACAACAAGGAAGATACCAACCCTATGCAGAAAGGTATCATGATAATATACCATCACACTATAATAAATTTGATGGCCTAAGATCATTTTCCCCCCATAGGACCGAACGGGAGTATTTGCCCCGTGGGTCTGAGCAAAACCAGCATTTTTTGGGGGAGCGTACAAACACACATTATCGTACAAAACAGAAACAGGTAGAGACAGCAAAGAGCGAGACACCACAGGGTACAAAAAGAGGATATTGAGAGGAAGAAGAGGAGGAAGAGGCAGTAGAGGTAATAGAAAATACCCCCCAAAAAATAAAGGCACATCCGCTACATCAGAAACAGGGATTATCAACCTATCAGCGAAAGAACTTTCTACAGCCGAGAAGTCGATATTAACAAAGGGTTTAAAATTTGCACCAAATGAGGGCACAGATAAATTTAATCTATTTATAGATTTAAACAGATATGTGAGAAACTTAACGGTACAGAGACACTTTCTAAAAAATCCCGTTCCTAAATTATCCTACGAGCCCAAAGATAAACCCACTGTCTCCCTTCCTTCAAAATTTTACCCTGTGGAGTCCCGTGGGAATCATGTAGATATCTTCTATGAATCCGTGAGAGACGATTTTAGAAAAATGAAAACTTACAATAGTAAATATGACAATAACATCACTCCATTAGAAAGAAATGCTATCAAGAACCTAGCAAAGGATTCTAATATAATTATTAAATCTGCAGATAAAGGGGGTGCAGTAGTCCTCCAAGACAGATCGTTATATCTGAAAGAATCCTACAATATACTGGATGATGAATTTACTTATGTTAAACTTGAAAAAGATCCGACTTTAGAGTTCCAGGATTCATTGTATGACCTCCTGAATAGTGCTAAAAGGAACAGTTTAATCTGCAAAGAGGAGTTTGACTACCTTTATAAGAAATTTCCGACCATGCCTTTATTCTACCAATTGCCCAAAGTACACAAAAATAGAGAACTCCCACCGGGCCGTCCCATTATTGCAGGAGTAAATTCTTTGACATCCAATCTCTCGCATTATATAGATCTAAAATTACAGCCCTATGTGTTACTTAATAAATCTCATCTAAAAGATTCCACAAGCCTATTGAGACTTGTGGAAAATTGCGACTGGGTAACAGATAATAGATGGCTAATGGTGGATGTACAAGCCCTCTAGTCCTCTATCCCACATGATAGGGGAATAGAGGCAGTGAGACATGTACTGGAAAGTGACCCTAAGAATACACAATTAGAAGTCACATTTATTATAGACTGTATCAAGTTTATCTTAGAACATAACTTTTTTTAATTTAATGGTACCTACCTCCTACAGAAACAGGGTACTGCGATGGGGACCAAGTTTCCCCTATCATATGCTAACTTATTGATGGGAGAGTGGGAAAGTAAATTTGTGTACGATACAGAATTTGAAAAGATGAATATAAAACTATATAGAAGGTATATTGATGATCTGTTATTCATATGGCAGGGAGATCTTAAGAGTATTGAGAACTTTATGGATCATTTAAACAAGAACGAATATAATCTCAAGTTCACCTATAAAACAGATCCCACGACCATAGATTACTTAGACTTAGAATTAAAAGGATGTAGTATAGGAGGGGTGACCACTAAGACCTTCTTTAAATCTGTAGATGCAAACAGTTATATACCTCAAGATAGTTTCCATCATCCAGTCTGGAAAAATGGAGTACCCTATTCCCAATTTGTTAGGATTAGAAAAAATTGCAGCAATATTACGGAGTATTGGGAACAATCAGCCATCTTGCACAGCAGATTTATAGAAAGAGGGTACGACACCGACCTCTTGAATGAAGCTAGATCTAAGGCTTCAATAAGGTCAAGGTCAGACCTTATAAGTGAAAAACCCCAGATAACTTCTCTTAGTAGCAGTCAATCAAGATCTTTTGTCATTCAATATAGTAAAGATGCAAATAAAATAAAGAAAATAATGACAAAACACTGGAGCATACTACAGAAAGACCTCATCCTAGGACCCACTTTGCCAAACAAACCCTAGCTAGTGTACAAAAAAGCACGAAATCTTAAGAGTTTGCTAGCACCAAGTAGTCTGAAGATAGAAAAATCCTCGAATTCTTTCAGTAATCATTTTTTGGGCAATAAATGGGGTTGTTTCCCCTGTAATCAGTGTATATGCTGCAAATACATGCAAAAGGCCTCTGTTAAATTAAAATTAGATAATGGTAAATTTCATATACTAAAAGATCGGGTCACCTGTATTACAGAATATGTAATTTATAAGATAGACTGTCCTTGTGGTCTCTCATATGTAGGAAAGACAAAACGTAAGTTGAAAATCAGAATTCAGGAACATTTGAGAAATATTAAAAACAAAATGATGTCGCATAGTCTACCTAGGCATTTCGCAGAAGCGCATAAATCAGAAGTGACTGGTCTGACCTTTACAGTATTAGAACATATAAAAATTGATAAACGAGGAGGGGATAGAGATCTACTATTAACAAAACAAGAATCTTACTGGATTTATACACTAAATACTTTATATCCGGTAGGTCTCAACGAAAGTATAGACATTGTCTCCTTTTTGGGCTGCTAGCAGAAGATCTGGTTTTTCATATATCATTGTTTATATTTACTTTTTTCATCATAGAAGGTTCATTCATATATAGTGGTGTAATTACAACCTAAAAGTAATCTGATGACCATGCCATTTAAATATAAGTGTCATTGCATTATTGGTAGAAAGAGATTATTTCGAAATGTGACCTCATGTCTGTCTAAATCTTTCAGAACTATCTAAAAAAAATTTTTATGGTAATATTATTTATGTATAAGTACCACTCTATTACTGTCAGATAGTATTTCTAAAATGTGACGGTATGTCTACTCAACATATACCATTTTACTACCTCATGGATATGTATTGTTGTTAAAGGTGATGAGTGTTTCTTTTATGAATAAATTTCTCAATATTCTAATAGATGGTACTTGACGATCATTTGAACTATATTATGTAATAATATTGAACTGTTAACAATCATGCATTGTAAAGATATTGAGAAAATAATGTCAAGCTGGCAATTAAAGGAATTGTCAGCGCATTAATAAAGAAGTTCACCCCTATAACTCATTACGTATTAATATTGTAGGCGGAACCCACTTTTTCCTCTAATGCGCTCCACACTAATGAAAGTGGAGCGCACTGGTTCGAGTGATTGCGCAGATCCGGAAGACGCGCGTTCCACCGTTAGGATGGGTGGAACGCATAGCCGGATCCGGAAGTGACGCGGTGCGTTCCATCTCCTTCTAGATGGAACACACAGCGGGAAAACACTATCTCTGATCAGGACTCAAAAGAGATCCTGTATCAGAGTCCATCTCCCTGGGCTTAATCAGAGGGTAGGATCAATATATCCCCTCCCTGGGCTTAATATATTACACTATCGATGTAGTGTTCAGTACGCAAACAGGAAGTAGGGCATAAGGCGGAAGTCCGTGCGTTCCACCACGCTGTAGGTGGAATGCATAGCGGAGGTCATGTATTTTGGTATAATAAATAAACTATTTGAGTGCTAGTCATAAGCATTCAAACTAGGAGTATACCATAATGCTCATTATTATTAATTTTACTATTATATCTAATGCCTATTAGCTTAGTATTCAGTTAATCCATGTAATTTAATGAACCTATCAATAAGATACAGGAAGTGAGGCAATACCCTTTTGGGTATAAATAAAGCCTGACCCACACCCTCCAGTTCACTTGACATTCAGGAGAGGAGGCAGCCACACACATCCAGAATGTTCCATTGTAAGTAGCTTCTAATTGAATAGGCCTTTTAATCGAACTATTCTAACTTTAACTTTAACCTTAATTATAGTTGGGTATTATCTACTCCTCTGGATACCCTGACATGATGTCATTGATCTGGCTTGTTTAAAGTAAGTTTACTAGTGAATATGATTCTAATTATTAAAGTTATGTTCCGAACTCCATTAAGTACCTTTAATTTTAATTTTAATTTAATCCATATAGATACCCTTTGGTACTTTACTAGCCCTAGAGGACATTTTCTAACTGGTCATATCCATTGTTAGAACTGAATGTGAGTATGCTACATGGAAATATAAGTAAACCAAAAATCAAGAATTAGGTACCAATTAATCTATTATTTAATTTATGTAGATATCGTATGGTACTTTATTAACCTTGGAGGATACTTCCTAACCGGTTATACCTATTGCTAAAATTGAATGTGAGTATGATAGATACGAATATAGGTAAAAATAATATGAATTGGATTGGGAATTAAATCAATTTTCGTATTTATTTAGAAACTCCAATTATAATTAATGAATAACGAACATCCGATTTTCAATAAGAAGTTCTAATCCCATTTATGTGAGTGATTAATAATTATTTTAATACTATATTAATATCTAAATTATTCTGTTGAATCAGTACTAATCATTATGATCTCTTTCATTAGAAATGTCCACTACTTTATACCCTTACTCGCAGTGAGATCATTCACGTGGGGGATCTTCTTAAAGTATCCTCACAGTAAGTAGCTAATTGAAATTGGGTTATATTGAGTTAGATAATAGAAAATACCATTCTTCTCTCAATATCTCCCTCCTTTAGTGTGTGTTCTTTGAAACATTAGAGAATGTATTTTCTCTCAAATCTGGAATTGTATCTGTTTTTTGACATCTGTCATAGAAGCAAGGTTAATAAGAAATGTGATATCAACCGATGTCTTATTTTTGTCTTATTTGCTCTTTTGTTCTTTTCTCCTTTTTTCCTCCATCCACATCACCAGCTACGACTTGTAGCCCTGATGAAGTCCATAGCGGACGAAACGCATTGGGTTTTTGTGTAAAAAAATCTTCTTAGAAAGTACCATGTTTTTGTACAAATGATGATTGTACCATTGTATTGCATTTTAATGTATCAGAATTTTAATACATTTTATTAAATCTACTGTCTTTTGGGTTACGCTGGTTCGATTTCTCTTTTGAAATAGTAATTCTGTTGTGCGCCCTCTGAATAATTGTATCTATATATATATATATATATATATAGATATTTATTTGCTTATCATACTATACCTTTATACCTAGACACTAATGAATTACTGAATAAAAAGTAGAAAGTTGCTTGGTGAACAGGTTATGTGGATATTGGCACTCAATATGGCAGTGAATATAGTAAATATGAAACCGACTCGTGATCCACATATGTTAACGCTAATCATGACCTCAGTGTTTTAAAATGATATTGGTGGTCATTCCGATTTGTTAGCTCGCTAGCTACTTTTAGCAGCAATGCAAACGCAAAGCCGCCGCCCTCTGGGAGTGTATCTTAGCTTAGCAGAATTGCTAACGAAAGATTAGCAATTCTGCTATTAAGTATTTCCTTGCAGTTTCTGAGTAGTTCCAGACCTACTCCAAGATTGCGATCACCTCAGTCCGTTTAGTTCCTGGTTTGACGTCACAAACACGCCCAGCGTCCGGCCAGCCACTCCCCCGTTTCTCCATCCACTCCTGCGTTTTCTGCTGGCACGCCTGCGTTTTTTAGCACACTCCCGGAAAACGCACAGTTACCACCCAGAAACACCCACTTCCTTTCAATCCATCTCCGATCAACAGAGCGACTGAAAAGCTTAGTTCGCCCGTGAGTAAAATAGCATAGTTTTGTGTAAAATTGCTTAGCGCGTGCACCCTGCGGTGCATACACATGCGCAGAACTGCCAGATTTTAGCCTATTAGCAATTCTGCTAAAAATAGCAGCGAGCGAACAACTCGGAATGACCACCATTGTGCCAGTGGTGCTCCCCTAGAGTCACAGAGCATTGTAGATATAACAGGGCAAAGAGAAAGTAGACTCTTTTTGTGGGGGCACTATTGTGCTGCTTTCAGATCGCAAATGCCGGATCCTACCCAGTAAGAGAAACGTGTCCTTACCGGGTGGGATCCGGCATTTGCTCTCCTCTGCTGGCTTTCCTACCCGGCAATATACCAGGTCGGTTGCCATAGCAGCGGGGGCCGCAGCAGGGGCGGGGGTGGAGGCGGCGCTGGGAGATAAGCTCATCTCCTGCGCCGCCTCTCCTATGCTGTGAATGGGAGCCGTGTCGCATCGAACGGCTCCCATTCACAATGCACCTGACCCGGTATTCAACCCGGTAATAACCCTTCTTTTTAACCGGGTTGAATTACCGGGTCAGGCGACCCGCTAATTCGGCAAAGGCGCTTTCACATCGCACACTGACCCGTTTCGACACGGCAATATGCCGTGTCGATACCGGGCTATTTGTGCGATGTGAAAGGGGTATTGGTGTGTTTTATATACACAGTGTATAAAACCTAATGTTTAATAATTCTTAATTAAAAGGTCTTTAGAAGTACAATACATTGACATAACTCACAAAAATATAAAAACTTAATGGAGAGTGGTCCTACTGGATCAACTATGAATTACACAGGTTCTGTGGCTGGCTGACTTCAAGCTGCATTTCACCTGGTTTTAATCAGCCACCGAACCTGTGTAATCCAAGAGCAACCCAGTTTAAAAGGAATATTATAGAAAATAAATACAAATAAATACAATAAATACATACAAATAAATACATTTTATATATATATAATATGTACATATTGCACCGCAGAATCCTATAACAGCATGGCACAACTACAAGCCACCTGCATGTTTATCTGTAGGCTGAGAATAAGGGGTATATGGTTCAGTGGAGGCAGTTCCTACTCATTGTTTTTGAAGCCACATTAATTCTGCATGATATTATGTTTTTATTACACGTTCAGACATTCCAAAGAGGATCAAAAAGAATGTGCAACCTGGCCACTATGAATGATAAATAAAAAAAAACAACAACTTACACCTGTTGCATTTTATTATTTGCTGCAGAGTTAACTGAATAGTAATACAATAGCTACTAGTAAAATTGCAGTATGTATTGGTCATGCGTTTCTTCCACCCCCTCCCTTCTGTGCTGTGGTTACAATAAGGAAGTCCCCATGTTTCTGTTTCCTTTGCATCTCTGCTTTTAAAACAGGAAACAGAATGTAACATTCTGAACAAGAGAACTTAGGGAGAACATACAAGTGCAGCACTTAGGGGCTTTGCTGCAGGGAGGACAGTCAGAGAGGTCCTGTGGAGACACTGCGCTGACACCTCCTGAGATGTCTTACTGCTGGTACCATGGCAACATCACTCGTTCTAAAGCTGAGGATCTGCTGTCACAGGCTGGCAAGGATGGAAGTTACCTAGTACGGGACAGCGAATCTGTTTGCCGGGCATATGCCCTGTGTGTGCTGTAAGTGACCCATTACTTATCAGATCTCCCAGTTCTGTGACATTTATACATAATAGGCAAGTAGTATGAATATTTATAAATATATCTAAAATATCCTGTACAATATATCTTAGTAGAGAGCTACTATAAAATATGAGTTACATTTGGAACATAGTGATGTAACTTTTGTTATATGATTCATTCTGCAAGTGTCCCATGATGGAAGGTATGCCTGTAAGTAACGCACACCGGGAGCACTTCATACAGGCAACTGGCTTTGCTACAAATAGAAACTTGGGTATCACTATACATAGCATACTGCCTACTGTAAAATATAAATTATATTTTATATCAGAGTTCCATGACCTCTATAAGGTGTACGATCAAGCTTCCATGTGGTGGCTTACAATAGGCATATGTTACAGTAGTGGCTACATTACTACTGTTATAACAACTGAAATGTAATGTAGGGGACACACTTGAACAATGTAACTGACGACCGACCTGACAATTTTCCTAACGATTGAGCACAAATAATATACAGTAGTTCATACACACTAATCATCATTCCTGTGAGAATATTATGTCTCTTTGAAGGGTCGTGAGAAATTAGTTGTGTTTCTGTACAGACTGTCAGATCCTCGTATAGAACTGTTCTCCATAGCCCCGTGACTTATAGCACGGTCGTCCATACACACTGCACATTATCAATGACAGATATATCGCATCTGCTGTGTAGCATGGCCCATGCAATATATCTGTACTGTACGTGGTTGATAGATGAATTGGGTGTACACAATTAGTGATGGTCACTACGAAATATTGTTGATCATCTGTACACATGTAAGATCTAGTATGTACCCAGCATACTCTAAGTGCAGATGTGCACACTGCCTTATGGTTGTACACGTTAAGGCCCAGGTGGTATATCCGTACTCCCCAACATTTCAACATACTAAGACACACACATTATTAGTTTTTGTATATTGTAAATCTATAGGCATGTGGGTACTATCACTGGCAACAGGACAGAAGCAGCATTTGAGAGGTAAAAGCTTTATTTCCTGCCAAGATACCCGTAGATAGAGCTTTTCTATGGATAATGAATAATCCATTTACAGTATGTTGCTCTACACCCCAGCCCAGTCACTATGTACTGTGTTTCACAATGTTCAGGCCACAAGTTGAAGGGTGGTAATCTGAAGTAGATTGCACTAAGCAATAACAATCTTATGAACAGCCATAAAATGCATGTACAGTATATTACAAATTGCAGTTAGAAATCTGCAGACATTGCATATGGGTGCACACAGATGAAACATAATGGAAATTAAATAGTTTACATCAGTAAAATCATTTGCTTAGATTGAAAATCAGCGGAACATACCTACACACAGACCTATATCTCCTTAATAAATTATACCCCTTTCACACCGCAAAAATAACCCGGTATCGACCGGGTATATTGCCAGGTCGACACGGGTCACTGTGCGGTGTGAAGGGGACATGGTTGAATTCCCGGTTCGCCTGACTCAGTAATTCAGCCCGGGAATAAAGCAGTGTTATTCCTGGGTTTAATACCGTGTCAGGTGCAGTGTGAACGGGTTGTAGGGTATATGCGTTCCTGATTCCGGCTCCACTCCCGCCCGCGATATCAACCCGGTTCGGGATATTGTCGATATTGCTGGATTGGGAGGGCAGTGTGAAAGGGTCAAGTGCTAGGTCCCACCCAGGAAGGACCCGTTTCCAATCCCCGGGTGGGACCCGGCTTTGAGATTTGAAAGGGGTATTATTGAGATCTACAGATAGTCATGTGGGCTTCCTTCAAACAGCAAATATTCAACAATCTTTAGGTACATCTTAAAAAATGTTTTAACTATATAAACCGGCTTTATAACATGACTTGATTTGTGTTTGCAGATATCAAAACTGCGTCTACACCTACAGGATTTTACAGAACGCTGATAAACAGCTGTCAGTCCAGGTCAGCAAGATTTTCTCCCTGAAACATATACTAAGTAGTCTCCTTACTGTCTGAGGTCATTAATGCAGTAAAGGTAATTTAATGAGGTCACAACTCACAACTGTCTCTTTGGGTCAATGCAACTGTTTGCCAGCCTCATACATACATACGAGCACAACCACCTTGCTGTTTTCAGAATGCCCCATGAATCAGTTTGCATGGTAAAAACATCTGCCTAGAAGACTTAAGTACTGCTTTTTCATTCTTCATCCGTGTCTTAAATAATCTCCAGTAGGGGTATCAGGACTAATCTTATACTGTAATTTACAAAAGGCATGAGATTGGCTAGACTGCCGGATTCATGGACCTCAAAATAAGTGGGGCTTACTGGAAAGTAGATGTGAAATGATTTAGGATCTGGGACAGTGATTATTTCTTGCCAAATTGTAACATTAAAATGTTGGGTGGTATGTGTCTTGTGTGTGTCACTTTTATATATTTTGATATGTTTATATAGGATGACTCTAGATCACAGGTTCTCAAACTCGGTTCTCAGGACCCCACACAGTGCATGTTTTGCAGGTCCCCTCACAGAATCACAAGTGAAATAATTAGCTCCACCTGTGGACCTTTTAGAATATGTCAGTGAGTAATTAATACACCTGTGCACCTGCTGGGTTACCTGCAAAACATGCACTGTGTGGGGTCCTGAGGACCGAGTTTGAGAACCTGTGCTCTAGATCAGTGGTTCTCAACCTCAGTCCTCAAGTACCCCCAACAGTTCATGTTTTCCAGGTCTCCTCACAGGATTGCAAGTTAAATAATTTGCTCCAACTGTGGGTCTTTTATAATGTGTTAGTGAGTAATGAATACACCCGTTCAACTGCTAGGTGACCTGGAAAACATGAACTGATGGGGATACTTGAGGACCACGGTTGGGAAACACTGCTCTAGATCATCAGCAAATCCTGAGTACTGATTAAAAAAAATCAAGTCCTTTTGTGGGGAGGAAGAAGCCCTGTGGACACTAGCAAGGCCAGGCAGTGATAAAGTACTAACCAATCAGTTCCTGTCATTTTACAGACGGTGGGGGTGATTCAGACCTGATCGCTGGGCTGTTAACTTTGCTGTGCTGCGTATAGATCAGGTTGTGGTCCCAAGGGCCAGTTGGATATTTAGAAAATCCTTCGGGGGGCATACAAAAATTATCAACTCAAAAATTAGCCTGCCCCTAGTAGATATGCCCCCATTAGAAATGACCCCTAGTAGCGCCGCATACACACACAGGTCATGACATCTCTTCCATAGCACTGCACAGGCACACACGCACACTGCCAGAGCCGGAAGCCGGAGCTCAGGAGTGAGCTCCTGCCTCCGGCTGCTGCTGAGGGGAAGAAGCCGGGCGCCCGCTAGTAACAAAATCTCAGTGGGCGCCCGGCATCTCCCTTGGTTAGGTGAGCCTGGGAGGGCCGGATCAAGTGGCTTTGCGGGCCTTATACGGCCTGTGGGTCTGAGGTTCCCCACCCCTGGTATAGATAGTGGCTGCCCAAGGAGGAGTGTAAATTCGCTGTGCAAGTGTGCGATCGCATGTGTACCCCGAGCTGCAGAAATCCGGTGTGTGCAGTCTCTACACAGCCCAGCACTTACTCCTATAGTGCGATGAGAACAGGCTGATCGGGGCCGGAGCTGACGTCACATACCCTCCCTGAAAATGATTGGGAATGCCTGCGTTTTTCCGGACATTCCCAGTAAATGCTCAGTTACCACTGACAAACGGCCTCTTCCTGTCAATCACCTTGCGAATGCCCGCACAAATTACATTTTCGCACCATACGCAGTCTATTGCTGTTTGCCCGCTGTACAAAAATGCACAGCAGTGATCTGGTCTGAATCACCCCCTGTGTTTGAACAATGACAGAGGCTGATTGGTTTGTACATATTAGTTCTCAGATCCAGGGTTCATGCCAGGCACCCGGAGGCAAAATAGAAGGTGGTGCCCCCCACCAAGTGACTCTGGCTTGCACATGTGCTGACGTCCCAGCGACTTGCAAATGGTACATCTGGGAGAATTCCTTATTGCAGCTAGTTGTGGCGATAAGGAATCTTTATTTTTTAATAAATAGAGCCCTGAGGAGAGGTTTTAGCAAAGCTCGGAGAGAGATAAAGTACCAGCCAATCAGCTTTTGCCTTAAATTTTACAGGCTGTGTTTGAAAAATTACATTTAGCATTTGATGGCACTTTATCTCATAATTTTATCTCGCTCCTACGTTTGATAAACACCCCCCTTAGAAGTTTTATTATAATAATTAGTGCATTTTCTGAAAACCAACTTCTGCTTTCCTTTCTTTCCTCATATAAGACACAACAGCAGAGCTGTAGATTATTCTACACACTTTGATCAGTTATCACATTCCAGACTCTATAGCTGATGGGGTCTTCAAGGGTTTTTTTGGAGCTTGGACAGCAGTGAGCAGTGATTGCAGCAAATCACTGCTACTACTCAGATCCAGACTATGTGAAATGTAGGGGAAAATACTTATTTTAATGTCAAAATGACAGGACACTGGGGGTCATTCCGAGTTGTTCGCTCGCAAGCTGCTTTTAGCAGCTTTGCACACGCTAAGCCGCCGCCTACTGGGAGTGAATCTTAGCATATCAAAATTGCTAACGAAAGATGAGCAGAATTGCGAATAGACACTTCTTAGCAGTTTCTGAGTAGCTTCAAACTTACTCGGCATCTGCGATCAGTTCAGTGCTTGTCGTTCCTGGTTTGACGTCACAAACACACCCAGCGTTCGCCCAGACACTCCCCCGTTTCTCCAGCCACTCCCGCGTTTTTCCCAGAAACGGTAGCGTTTTTTCACACACTCCCATAAAACGGCCAGTTTCCGCCCAGAAACACCCACTTCCTGTCAATCACACTCCGATCACCAGAACCAAGAAAAAACCTCGTAATGCCGTGAGTAAAATTCCTAACTGCATAGCAAATTTACTTGGCGCAATCGCACTGCGGACATTGCGCATGCGCATTAGCGACTAATCGCTCCGTTGCGAGAAAAAAATACAGAGCGAACAACTCGGAATGACCCCCACAGTACAGTACCCCAGTACACCCATACTTGCTTACTTTTTAATACTCCTCTTTTGGAAAAGCCCAGAGAGGAGAAGCAGCTGGGCACTTTGGGGGCAGGGCCAGGATTCCGAGAGCACAGTGCATGGAACCCATGGGTAATTGAACCTACCCCTTTCTCTTTTGCAGAAAGTAATTACTGAGTGGTCTCCTCTTTTAACATGGGCCTTGCATACCTCCCCAAGGTCCTGATTTAACCGAATCATTCTGAGCCACAAGGTTGGAAGGCATGAGCTGTTCCCTGCTGCTCTGAAAGGCTTCCATGTGCGCCTGCCAGGGTTTGTGCAACATTAACAAAGGTTCTTTTAGGGGACGGGAACAGGACAGCAGGCAGTATAGCATGCCGGAAGCACTCATCACACCCTCTTGCGCAAGTGTGGCGCGAAAGGGAGTTATGTTCCAGTGCAGTGCTGTGATCACCTTGTTGCTAGTTGTTCTGTAAATATGTCTGTGCAGGCTACAGCTGCCACAGGCACCTCCTAACAATCAAGGTCTTTGGCTTACCTTTGTGTCAATAGTGTTGAAATGACAAACCCTTTCACCACTCACCCATGTCCTGGGTAAGTAAAAGTATTTAGAAAGATCTGTACCCTCTGTATTAGGTAATCATGAAAAACTTTTCAGAATGCAATGCTGGCAAATGTGGCTGTGCGGCTTTCATTCAATGATCAGTGTCTTTAATGTTTAACGTGGAACTAAAATAAAACTATATTTTTGTGCTGTAGTAAAGTTTTAATGCACTGAGTTGACTTAGTTTCATTACTGACAAAATGATTATCAGTCACTAGATGCTGCCATATTTCTGGTGAAGTTCCAAAAATACAGAAAGCATCCAGCAGCAATACATAATACAGAAAGCTTCCAGCAGCAATGCGTCATACAGTAAGCCTCTAGCAGTAATACGTCACATAATAAGCCTTTAGCATTAATACATCATACAGTACAGTAATCCTCTAGCAGCAATGCGTCATACAGTACGGTAAGCACCTAGCAGCAATGCGTCATACTGTACAGTAGGCACCTAGCAGCAATGCGTCATACAGTACAGTAAGCCTCTAGCAGCAATGTGTCATACAGTACAATAAGCCTCTAGCAGCAATGTGTCATACAGTATAGTAATCCTCTAGCAGCAATGCGTCATACAGTACAGTAATCCTCTAGTAGCAATGCTTCATACAGTACGCTAAGCACCTAGCAGCAATGCGTCATACTGTACAGTAAGCACCTAGCAGCAATGCGTCATACAGTACAGTAAGCCTCTAGCAGCAATGTGTCATACAGTACAATAAGCCTCTAGCAGCAATGTGTCATACAGTATAGTAATCCTCTAGCAGCAATGCGTCATACAGTACAGTAAGCCTCTAGCAGCAATGCGTCATACAGTACAATAAGCCTCTAGCAGCAATGTGTCATACAGTACAGTAAGCCTCTAGCAGCAATGTGTTATACAGTACAATAAGCCTCTAGCAGCAATGTGTCATACAGTATATTAATCCTCTAGCAGCAATGCGTCATACAGTACAGTAATCCTGTAGCAGCAATGCATCATACAGTACAGTAGTCCTCTAGCAGCAATGCGTCATACAGTACAGAAAGCCTCTAGCAGTAATGCGTCATACAGTACAGTAAGCCTCTAGCAGCAATGTGTTATACAGTACAATAAGCCTCTAGCAGCAATGTGTCATACAGTATAGTAATCCTCTAGCAGCAATGCGTCATACAGTACAGTAATCCATTAGCAGCAATGCATCATACAGTATAGTAATCCTCTAGCAGCAATACGTCATACAGTACAGTAATCCTCTAGCAGCAATGCATCATACATTATAGTAATCCTCTAGCAGCAATACGTCATAGAGTACAGTAATCCTCTAACAGCAATGCGTCATACAGTACAGTAATCCTCTAGCAGTAATGCGTCATACAGTACAGTAAGCCTCTAGCAGCAATGCGTCATACAGTACAGTAAGCCTTTAGCAGTAATGCGTCATACAGTAAGCCTCTAGCAGCAATGTGTCATACACAGTAAGCCTCTAACAGTAATGCATCATACAGTACAGTAAGCCTCTAGCAGCAATGCATCATACAGTAAGCTTCTAGCAGCAATGCTTCATACAGTACAGTAAGCCTCTAGCAGCAATGCGTCATACAGTACAGTAATCCTTCAGCAGCAATATCTCATACAGTACAGTAAGGTTCTAGAAGCAATGCGTCATACAGTAAGCCCCTAGCAGCAATGTGTCATACGGTACAATAAGCCTCTAGCAGCAATGCGTCATACAGTACAGTAAGCCCCTAGCAGCAATGCGTCATACAGTACAGCAAGCCTCTGGCAGCAATGCGTCATACAGTACAGTAAGCTTCTAGCAGTAATGCATCATATAGTACAGTAAGCCTCTAGCAACAATGCGTCATACAGTACAGTAAGCCTCTAGCAGCAATGCATCATACAGTACTTTTAGCTTCTAGCAGCAATGCGTCTTACAGTACAGTAAGCCTCTAGCAGCAATGCGTCATATAGTACAGTAAACCTTTAGCAGCAATGCCTCATACAGTACAGTAAGCTTCTAGCAGCAATGTAACAATGTGTCATACAGTACAATAAGCCTCTAGCAGCAATGTGTCATACAGTACAGTAATCCTCTAGCAGCAATGCATCATACAGTACAGTAAGCCTCTAGCAGCAATGCGCCATACAGTAAGCCTCTAGCAGCAATGCGTCATACAATAAGCCTCTAGCAGCAATGTGTCATACAGTACAGTAAGCCTCTAGCAGCAATGTGTCATACAGTACAGTAAGCCTCTAACAGCAATACCTCATACGGTAAGCCTCTAGCAGCAATGTGTCATATTGTACAGTAAGCCTCTAACAGCAATGCGTCATACAGTACAGTAAGCCTCTAGCAGCAATGCGTCATACAGTAAGCCTCTAGTAGCAATGCTTCATACAGTACAGTAAGCTTCTAGCAGAAATGTGTCATACAGTACAGTAAGCCTCTAGCAGCAATGTGTCATATTGTACAGTAAGCCTCTAACAGCAATGCGTCAAACAGTACAGTAAGCCTCTAGCAGCAATGCCTCATACAGTACAGTAAGCCTCTAGCAGCAATGCGTCATACGGTAAGCCTCTAGCAGCAATGTGTCATATTGTACAGTAAGCCTCTAACAGCAATGCGTCATACAGTACAGTAAGCCTCTAGCAGCAATGCGTCATACAGTAAGCCTCCAGTAGCAATGCTTCATACAGTACAGTAAGCTTCTAGCAGAAATGTGTCATACAGTACAGTAAGCCTCTAGCAGCAATGCGTCATACAGTACAGTAAGCCTCTAGCTACAATGCGTCATACAGTACAGTAAGCCTCTAGCAGCAATGCGTTATACCGTACAGTAAGCCTCTAACAGCAATGCGTCATACAGTACAGTAAGCCTCTAGCAGCAATGCCTCATACAGTACAGTAAGCCTCTAACAGCAATACCTCATACGGTAAGCCTCTAGCAGCAATGTGTCATATTGTACAGTAAGCCTCTAACAGCAATGCGTCATACAGTACAGTAAGCCTCTAGCAGCAATGCGTCATACAGTAAGCCTCTAGTAGCAATGCTTCATACAGTACAGTAAGCTTCTAGCAGAAATGTGTCATACAGTACAGTAAGCCTCTAGCAGCAATGTGTCATATTGTACAGTAAGCCTCTAACAGCAATGCGTCAAACAGTACAGTAAGCCTCTAGCAGCAATGCCTCATACAGTACAGTAAGCCTCTAGCAGCAATGCGTCATACGGTAAGCCTCTAGCAGCAATGTGTCATATTGTACAGTAAGCCTCTAACAGCAATGCGTCATACAGTACAGTAAGCCTCTAGCAGCAATGCGTCATACAGTAAGCCTCCAGTAGCAATGCTTCATACAGTACAGTAAGCTTCTAGCAGAAATGTGTCATACAGTACAGTAAGCCTCTAGCAGCAATGCGTCATACAGTACAGTAAGCCTCTAGCTACAATGCGTCATACAGTACAGTAAGCCTCTAGCAGCAATGCGTTATACCGTACAGTAAGCCTCTAACAGCAATGCGTCATACAGTACAGTAAGCCTCTAGCAGCAATGCCTCATACAGTACAGTAAGCCTCTAGCAGCAATGCCTCATACGGTAAGCCTCTAGCAGCAATGTGTCATATTGTACAGTAAGCCCCTTACAGCAATGCGTCATACAGTACAGTAAGCCTCTAGCAGCAATGCGTCTTACAGTAAGCCTCTAGTAGCAATGCTTCATACAGTACAGTAAGCCTCTAGCTGCAATGCGTCATACAGTAAGCCTCTAGCAGCAATGCGTCATACAGTACAGTAAGCCTCTAGCTGCAATGCGTCATACAGTACAGTAAGCCTCTAGCAGCAATGCGTCATACTGTAAGCCTCTAGTAGCAATGCGTCATACAGTACAGTAAGCCTCTAGCAGCAATGCGTCATACACTACAGTAAGCCTCTGGCAACAATGCATCATACAGTACAGTAAGCCCCTAACAGCAATGTGTCATACAGTACAGTAAGCCTCTAGCAGCAATGCGTCATACAGTAGTGTTCACTCTAGGAGTGAAAAGGGGCAGGGCGCCGGACTCCGGGGGCACACGAGCGCGCGCGCGTCCGAAATGGAGGCGCGGCCACGCAAATTAGGGGGCGTGACCACGCCCTCGTCATTTTAGGGGGCGGTGCGGCCCACAGACGCTACTATAGAGAGCGTCTGTGGCCGGCGACGTCACTGTTGGGGGCGTGCCCAGCACCTCCGTCGGTGCTGGGCTTCCCCCAGCCCTCTCCCAATGCGTGAATGGATGCCGCGCGCATGCGCACGGCATCTATACACGCCGGGAGGGCAGGGAGCGGGCGGCTGTTCTAGCAGGGCGCCGCAAAAGGGGCAGGGCGGGTTTTGCCTGTTAAAAAATGGGCAGGGCGCGGCGCCCTGCTAAAACAGCCTAGAGTGAACACTAATACAGTACAGTAATCCTCTAGCAGCAATGCGTCATACAGTACAGCAAGCCTCTAGCAGCAATGCCTCATACAGTACAGTAAGCCTCTAGCAGCAATGTGCCATACGGTAAGCCTCTAGCAGCAATGTGTCATATTGTACAGTAAGCCTCTAACAGCAATGCGTCATACAGTACAGTAAGCCTCTAGCAGCAATGCGTCATACAGTAAGCCTCTAGCAGCAATGCGTCATACAGTACAGTAAGCCTCTGGCACCAATGAGTCATACAGTACAGTAAGCCTCTAGCAGCAATGCGTCATACAGTAAGCCTCTAGTAGCAATGCTTCATACAGTACAGTAAGCCTCTAGCAGAAATGTGTCATACAGTATAGTAAGCCTCTAGCTGCAATGCGTCATACAGTACAGTAAACCTCTAGCAGCAATGCGTCATACAGTAAGCCTCTAGCAGCAATGCGTCATACAGTACAGTAAGCCTCTAGCAGCAATGCGTCATACTGTACAGTAAGCCTCTAGCAGCAATGCGTCATAGAGTAAGCCTCTAGTAGCAATGCGTCATACAGTACAGTAAGCATCTAGCAGCAATGCGTCATACAGTACAGTAAGCCTCTGGCAGCAATGCGTCATACAGTACAGTAAGCCTCTGGCAGCAATGCATCATACAGTACAGTAATCCTCTAGCAGCAATGCGTCATACAGTACAGTAAGCCTCTGGCAGCAATGCATCATACAGTACAGTAAGCCTCTAGCAGCAATGCGTCATACAGTACAGTAAGCCTCTAGCAGCAATGCGTCATACAGTACAGTAAGCCTCTAGCAGCAATGCGTCATACAGTACAGTAAGCCTCTGGCAGCAATGCGTCATACACTACAGTAAACCTCTGGCAGCAATGCATCATACAGTAAGCTTCTAGCAGCAATAGGTCTTATATTTAACTTTTGTTTTGTTTTTATTCTGTCAGCAGTTTCCAAGGTTGTCACATGTTCTTTTCTTTCAGCATTTACAGCACATCACATCTCTGGTCACTTATTTGAATGCAGATAAATATAATCTGCTAGCAGCCAAATACAGCGTGTGGATGCTCAAATGTACCCATAGATGCACCAGTGTCTTAACAAGGCAGCAGTGCACCCTGCACCGTCCCCACCACCTAAACCTGTGATTTCATGACATCACACTTAGGGGGTGGGGCTGCCAGCTCTGGGAAGTAGAACTCTGCTCCAGTTCCACAAGCTGCAGGGTACCTGCCTGGAGGCTGGAGCGTACCTTTTATGCTTTGTGCGGCTCTACAGCAGCATTACTGAGTGCAGGTGCCATTCCAGGCAGGTACCGTGGGCCCTTAGTTACGTCTCTGTGGTGCATGTCCTCATTTCGCTTTGGCAAGAACCCTCATACAAACACTCTGCTCAACCATTTGCAGAATTCTAGGCTGAGAAGTGAATGCATGTACCATAAAAAGTAAAGATGTAATTTGTATAACCAGCCAAATATAACTTTGGGGGTAACCAGGGCCATTGCTCGGATGTTCAGTGGCCCCCTGCACCCCCTTCCATAAGGAGAAGAGCCCATCCCTCATAGCCAAAAGTCCCAAGGTGGGGCAAATACAATGTTTGGTTCCCCCCCACCCCCCCTCACCATAATTACAAATAATAATTATATAGTCTCCCTAATCCTAAAAGTTAAAGATTAAAAGTGACATACTGTATAGAGAGGCTATGGTTCACTAATTAACTTAGTGGAGGAGAGGAGTCTGGCAGCTAGTGGCCAATGAGCACAAATTGGGGAGGAGTGCCAGGGGAATAGCCAGCAGAGCAGGGAAGGTGTCTGTCCAGCCCAACACCTCCCCCACCGCATTACATCTGCCCTGGGGCTAATCCTCATTAAATTGAACATTTTAAGGTTTCTCATAAAATACTACTTGTGTGAATCTGTTAAATAAGTCTTGTGAGTAAATATGACGACAGAAGCTGCAGTCGTTTTCCAAGTTGTCTAACCACTTGTCCTGCCAAATTAAGCAATCCCTAAGGGACAATGTGCCAGGCCTTTTCTGGTGTCACTGAGGACTGTTTATTCTCCTAGAAGATGACCATACACACAAGTCCAGAATGAACCCACTGATTTTGTTATAGTCATTAATACATCTGTATTTGTGGTGATTTTCTTTCGTTGATAGAGTTATCCCATTAGATGTACTTTCCCACATATAATGTGACTGGTCAAGCGAAAGACATCTCTCAAAAAAACATAGTGACACGGAGAATACCATCACCTCTGAGGATGTGTAGAATGCAGTCATTTTGTGGTGGTAGCTGGGTTAAAGAGGGTCTGCAATTTACTATACAGTAAGTGCCCCATGAATTCCACAATCCCATGAAGCACAGGCATGTACAGATAGGTGCTTTACATCATAAAATGGTGTCTGTACTGTGGCCTGCTTCCATGACTCTGAGGAGTCTGAAGATTTGATGAAACAAAACAAAAGCATATTTCCTCTGGTGAGCAGCTGCAGCGCAAACAGCAAAAGCCTAAAACATCTGCTCTTCAGCAAAATAAAGGAGGATGATTAACAGGAATTCACAGCTCTGTGACAAAGATTACATCCACTATTGGTTTCAGGTTGGTAGTACAACCTGAAAACTTTTTGCAGCATAAAATACTTTTCCCAGATCACAAAAGCAGCTGCAACACCTGTGAGTGGCTTAGGGGCCTATTTATCGCCATCCGCAACTGTAGTTTCTACTAAAATCTGGAAGCAAGTAAGATGCTAGTGGAGCAGGAGCCCTTTGCCTACATAGAGCTAAACATGACGTTATGCAACAGAAGCCTCTTGGTACATTCTTCCCAACTGAAGGGAAGCCTAGATTTCATGGTTGAAGCCCTATCCTCCAGACCCTTGAGCCTCTCCAAGTAGAGTAGAAAGAGGGATGAGAGTGTTTGAAACCTTGGTCAAAATGGGATGATATCAGGATCAGAATACTGACAGCGGAATCCCAACACCTGCTAGATGAGTGTTTAACAGTCCACCTCGAAAGAAGGCAGTTGCACGCAGTATGAGCTCCTGCAATTTGGGGCTATATAACCCTTTTATATACCCCCTCTGAGCCTCTGATTTATATTGGGGGGATCCCTGGTCCCATCTGACTCCTTTAGAGTACCCCAGCTCGTGCCGCGGAATCGGGGAGCAGCCCTTGGAGCTCCCGCGGATTGTGGCCTGCAAACATCTCCCAGACCGGGGCCTCAATTTCCTCCCCAGGCTGGCGAGCTCTCCAAGATCATCGGAGTAGAGCCGCGGCCTTCCCCCTTGCATCCTGCCGTTGCCGCTGACGCTGGACACCGCCGGAGGCTGCAGCCCACACCCCCCGTACGTGCATTATCTGCCCGGGATTGTCAGAATCTCCGGAGATCGAGCGGCGTTGTGAGGCGCCCGGCGGCCATCTTGTGACGTGGCCTCTCTACACCCGCTCAGTTCCTGCCTGCTCCCGGTGCCCCAGGTCACCCTGGGAAGGCAGCCCGCGGGACTCCAGCGACGGGACAGAGGTCCATCGGAGGGCAGTGCTCCTGGAGGGGTAAGCCCATTCAGCCCCTTGCACTGCATAAACGCTGTGCCCATCCCGGTAAGCAGCTTATTTGGCCCCTACCCACCCGAGAGCGCCCATACTGTCGCCAACACCTTCTGCCACGCAGGACCACCCGGCTCCCTGGAGCTGAGGGAATAAAAGGGACTATACTATATGCTCCAGCCCCTCCTGCCACCCGTCAGCCCTCGACACTTGTGCAGGAACGAGCACAAATGCCCCGCTACGACATTTGATTTCTGGGCCGCTCACGGGTGGCTGATTAACCCGGAAAACCGCGGTCTGCTTTGCAAGTCGTGGCCGGCCCGGACCACAGCTTCATATGTGACCATGGGAGGACCTCCGGTTCTCGTTCGGATGGTGTTACTGCTTGCCTGATGTTTCCTTAAAGCCACGTGGGGGGCCACCGCACGGCGATGACCCATGCATTTTCATATTACCTAGGATGTGTGAAAAGTGATACACTACACCACCTTCTTTACAGACCGATCTCATGGTGAGAGGCACGAAGAAGAAAAAGGCCAAGACCAAGCCAGACAAGACCCCAAAATCTGTGACCCGTCTTTCGTTGGAACTCCGTCAGTTTTTGACTACTTCCACGGCGGGCCCAGCCACCACTTCTGTTGTTCCTGACTCCACAGTATTGCTGCCTCAAGTGGACGACATGGCGTCTCCCAAGACTCCGCAACCTCCATTGTCCTCCTCTTTGACAGCAGAGATTAGCGAGATTCTCTCTCAAGTTAAATCACTTCCTACGAAGCAAGATTTCTCGGCCTTAGAAACGCGCTTATTGTCTACCATCAAGCGAGAGGTGACAGCACTTCAACAAGACATGTCTCAAATTGCGTCCCGTGTTGATATACTGGAACGACACGAGACAGCTAATATTGACACTCTAACTAAATTCCAAGAGGTGATTTCTCATCAGAGGGGTGATGTTTCCTTTCTCAAATCCTGCATTGACGATATGGATAACCGTGGGAGGCAAAATAATATTAGGGTCAGGGGCATCCCTGAAAGTGTCCAACAGGCCGATCTGACGACTGCACTGACTACAATATTTGGAGAGCTTATTGATCTGGATCCCAACAAGGACATAGTGTTCGACAGAGCTCACCGTGCTCTCCGTCCCCGTGGCTTGTTGGCTGACAGACCTAGGGATGTGATCTGTAGGCTCCACTACTATGCCCAAAAGGAGGAGATAATGAGAAAAGCCCGCCAGCTGGATGGTATTGATTTCCAAGGCGACAGGATTCAGTTATTCCCTGATCTGGCATAGTCAACCTTGCAACAGCGCCGAGCCCTAAAGCCCCTTACTGACTCCCTTCGGAAACTTGAACTGAAATATAGATGGGGCTTCCCTTTTTCTCTTCAGGTTTCTCATAAAGGACAGGTAGCGGTGCTTTCTAATCCGTCCGAACTACCGGCCTTCCTCACAGCTCTAGGCATCATCATCAACCTGTCATACCTGCCGTAATTCCTACAGATGACATGTGGCAACCAGTACGATCCCCGCGTATGTGGGGAACTCATCCTGCCAGCTCTCAGTCTTCTGAACCTCCATGATTGGGACTTTTTTCTTTGCCTTGTTTTGGTGGGAATGTTCCTGTTTTTTCAAGCGCATATGTGATTTTTCTTCTTTGCGCTACATTATGTTTCTACTGCATGTGATCTGTTTTGTTATAGTTCCTTAAGATAGGTGTTATGTTAACGATAGGAAATGTTTGGTACATATTTCGGCTGAATTTTTATTGCCGATGATTGTTTTTTCATGGTATTTCGTTCTTTTTTCTATATATTTTATAATGACCCATTCTTATTCCTAGGTATTTCTTTGCATTATGTGAAATATTGTACTGTGGTGGGTCGCCGTCCTTGGCCCCCCGAAGGACCCCCATTAAGCTGCATCCTCTGTCTCTTCGGGTTAGGAGTCGGCAGGTTTCCGCTCCTACCCCTTTTGCAGCAGTTTTTTCTCTCATATCGCTGTTAGTAATGCTTGATATTGATTTACCTTGCAGTGTAACTTTCCTCACTGCATTTTCCTTCTAGATTTTTCCTGGTTTCCTTTTCATTCTATCGCCCTTTCATAGTGTTTTTTCTTCCCTCTTCTATATACTGATGGTAGAGATGTCTAAAGCAAATATGCTCGAGCTTGATTTGTAATGGGTCTGACGATTTACGTATAACTACTCTTAATGTAAAAGGCCTTAATATTCCTGAGAAGAGATCTTATCTCCTTAAATGGCTTAGAGACGAGAAAGTTGACGTAGCCTTAATACAGGAAACACATTTTAAGACTGGTAGCGTGCAGTCGCTTAGGTGTCACTATTACCCCCACATCTTCATGGCTAATAACCCTTCTGGTAAGACATTGGGAGTGGCGGTTCTATTAGCTCGTCACCTACCTATCCTTAATGCCACCTCCCATAGATTAATTGAAGGTAGGGGGTTGCTGGTTAAATGTGATATTTATGGCCAATATTTTTCACTTTTGAATGTTTACGCTCCCAACATTAAGCAGCCTTCTTTTTTGTCATCGGTTCTGGAAGCTGCGGAGCCCCTCCTTGAAGGAGTGGTGCTGATGGGAGGCAATTTGAACTGGACCCTAGACCCCCTTTACGACCACTCTAAAAAGGTTGCTCACAGACCGGAGAAGGAGTATAGGAGGGTGAGACGCGCCCTGCTTGACCACCAGCTGATCACACCCTTCGGAGGTGGATTTTTCCTGTTACTCCCACCCCCATCAGACATATTCCAGAATCGATTACCTATTCTTAAGTCACCGGCACCTACACTTAATTTCCGACACTTCCATAGGGCAAATTGCATGGTCCGACCACACCCCTGTTAACCTTACAATACGCCTACCATCTGGCACACGACGTCAATGGTCATGGCGTTTTAATGACACTTTATTGCAGGATGCGGTATGTCGTTCCCAACTTGATGCTGCTATAGACTCCTATATCAGCACTAATGATCTAGATGATGTTTCAAAAATTTTGGTGTGGGAGGCACATAAATGCGTCCTAAGAGGGGTTTGTATTCAGTTAGGCTCATTTCGTAAAAGACAGAGGGAACAGCTTAGGGATGATTTACTGGCTAAGATAAAATCCCTAGAACTTTTGCACAAAAAATCTCAGACCCCCCCAACATTATTCTGATCTCGAGGCTGCTCGGGCCGATATGAATAAATTGCTCTCTGACGGAGTTAGGTTTTCGTATCGGAAGTGTCGGAGCCGATATTACCAATGGGGCAACAAACATATAAATTGGTAGATGCTCAATTAGCTTAGTGATATCATTCAGGTGCTCGAAAGGGAGGGGTATTTCTAAGCAAGAAAAAAAGGCATTTGTTTCCCCCAGCACCCTGAATGATAACCGCAACCAGATATAAATTCCACATAATAGTATTCAGAGATCTTCGTTACACATATTTGCGCAAATGTGTGAATAAGCCCCAAAGCCGCATCAAGGCGTCTCTGTATATTTGGGGTCCCTAGCGCTATATCTAGGTGCAGGGTGTGGCACCCCAAAACACCAGCATAAGCCAGAAAGCCCAGCGTAGCATACCAGTGAAAAAACTATAGTGTTAATAAATTAGTATTTAGGAAGCCGAAGCTATAGAGAAAGTGATACAAAAATGAAATGCAATTAAAATACAATTGAAATTAAAATAGAATAGAATAGAAGTAGAATGGGGCAACAAACCTGGGAAATTGTTAGCCAAAGCTCTTCGCGAGCAGCGTGCACTTACCTTTATTCATTCCATTAAAGATAGTCAAGGGCAACCCCACCATGAAACTCTGCAAATTGCTAGAGCCTTTCAGGACTATTATTCCACTTTATATAATCTTTCTGGGCCGACTGAAAGGACAGATCGGTTATCCCACCAAGCAGCTGCATCGGAATATTTGAGATCCCTGGACTTCCCTGCTTTGTCCAAAGAGGATGCAGATGGTTTAGATGCCCCTTTCTCTACTGAGGAAGTTCTGACAGCTGTTAATTCATCACCTAGCGGCAAAAGTCCGGGCCCTGACGGGTTTACTATTGCCTATTATAAAGCTTTCAAGGAGAAATTGACCCCCCTTCTTACAAGAGCCTTTAACACGATTTCTGAAACGTCACATTTTTCTCCTCAATCCCTCGAAGCTCATGTAACTGTCTTACCCAAAGAGGGTAAAGATCCCAGTCTCTGCTCCAGTTACCGGTCGATTTCACTGCTAAACATTGATATAAAACTCTTTGCCAAATTAGTTGCAAATCGCCTTAAGCTATTACTACCGGACTTGATACATGGAGATCAGGCCGTTTTTGTCTTAGGTCGTGAGGCCAGGGATAATACCTCTAAGGTGCTCAGTATGATTCACTATACCAACCAAACGGCGTCCCCCTCAATTATGTTATCGACCGATGCTGAAAAAGCGTTCGATAGGGTGGACTGGGATTTTTTGTTTGGTATTTTGAAACACCTAGGGTTGGGCAATGCCTCTCTCCACAGAATTTTGTCTCTCTATACTACCCCTTCCGCTAGAATTAAGATTAATGGCTTCCTATCAGATTCCTTTACTATTTCAAATGGCACGAGACAGGGATGCCCATTATCCCCGCTACTTTTTGTTTTGTGCATGGAAGCTTTAGCTAGGAGTATAAGGGCTAATCAAATATCTCTGGTCTGCTAGTGAGAGGGAACGAATACAAATTGGCTCTTTATGCCGACGATTTGCTCGCTTTAATTTCGAATCCGGTCACTTCTCTCCCTAGCCTGATGTCGGAATTTGACAGGTTCGAAGCCCTTTCTAATTTTAAGATAAACTATTCCAAATCCATAGCACTGAACCTGACTACTTCTCCCAATGTGGTGGAGGGTTTGAAGTGCTCCTTCCCTTTCACCTGGCATAACCACAAATTAAAATACTTGGGGGTCGTGCTTTCCAACGATCTGTCTAAATTATTTTCCTTGAACTTTGGCCCTTTATTGAAAAAGCTTCGCATGGACTTCCAGAAGTGGAGGAGATTGCGGTTATCCTGGTTTGGTAGAATTAATGTAGTCAAAATTAATGCCCTCCCAAGAATATTGTTTTTTCTTCAAACCCTTCCCATACATATCCCTCCTCTGGGGTTTTCGAGATATTCAGAATCTTATTCGAGCATTTGTTTGGGGCAGTAACACACCTAGATGTAAGCATGATATCCTATTCCGGAGAAAATACCAAGGGGGACAGCAGCTCCTGCACATTCCCGGCTATTACCATGCTATACAGTTAAATAGAATTCTAGATTGTACTAGAGATGAGCGGGTTCGGTTCCTCGGAATCCGAACCCGCCCGAACTTCATGTTTTTTTTTACGGGTCCGAGCGACTCGGATCTTCCCGCCTTGCTCGGTTAACCCGAGCGCGCCCGAACGTCATCATGACGCTGTCGGATTCTCGCGAGGCTCGGATTCTATCGCGAGACTCGGATTCTATATAAGGAGCCGCGCGTCGCCGCCATTTTCACTCGTGCATTGAGATTGATAGGGAGAGGACGTGTCTGGCGTCCTCTCCATTAGAATAGAGATAGATTAGATAGAGAGAGAGAGATTGTGCAGAGTCGCAGACAGAGTTAGTTTACCACAGTCAGTGACCAGTGCAGTTGCTAGTTAACTTTTATTTAATATAATATATCCGTTCACTTCTCTCTGCTATATCCGTTCTCTGCCTGAAAAAAAAAACGATACACAGCACAGTCAGTCACACAGTGTGACTCAGTCTGTGTGCACTCAGCTCAGCCCAGTGTGCTGCACAGTCATCAATGTATAAATTAAAAGCTTATAATTAATTGTGGGGGAGACTGGGGAGCACTGCAGGTTGTTAGCAGGAGCCAGGAGTACAATTATATTAATTAACAGTGCACACTTTTGCTGCAGGAGTGGTGACCAGTGCCTGACCACCAGTATAGTATTGTTGTATACTACTAATATCTCTTTAAATATCAACCAGTCTATATTAGCAGCAGACACAGTACAGTGCGGTAGTTCACGGCTGTGGCTACCTCTGTGTCGGCACACGGCAGGCAGTCCGTCCGACCAGAATTGTATTATTTATTATTATATACCTACCACCTAACCGTGGTTTTTTTTTCATTCTTTATACCGTCATAGTGTCATCCTAATTGTTACGAGTATACTACTATCTCTTTATCAACCAGTGTACAGTGCGGTAGTTCACGGCTGTGGCTACCTCTGTGTCGGCACACGGCAGGCAGTCCGTCCGACCAGAATTGTATTATTTATTATTATATACCTACCACCTAACCATGGTTTTTTTTTCATTCTTTATACCGTCATAGTGTCATCCTAATTGTTACGAGTATACTACTATCTCTTTATCAACCAGTGTACAGTGCGGTAGTTCACGGCTGTGGCTACCTCTGTGTCGGCACACGGCAGGCAGTCCGTCCGACCAGAATTGTATTATTTATTATTATATACCTACCACCTAACCGTGGTTTTTTTTTTCATTCTTTATACCGTCATAGTGTCATCCTAATTGTTACGAGTATACTACTATCTCTTTATCAACCAGTGTACAGTGCGGTAGTTCACGGCTGTGGCTACCTCTGTGTCGGCACACGGCAGGCAGTCCGTCCGACCAGAATTGTATTATTTATTATTATATACCTACCACCTAACCGTGGTTTTTTTTTTCATTCTTTATACCGTCATAGTGTCATCCTAATTGTTACGAGTATACTACTATCTCTTTATCAACCAGTGTACAGTGCGGTAGTTCACGGCTGTGGCTACCTCTGTGTCGGCACACGGCAGGCAGTCCGTCCGACCAGAATTGTATTATTTATTATTATATACCTACCACCTAACCGTGGTTTTTTTTTCATTCTTTATACCGTCATAGTGTCATCCTAATTGTTACGAGTATACTACTATCTCTTTATCAACCAGTGTACAGTGCGGTAGTTCACGGCTGTGGCTACCTCTGTGTCGGCACACGGCAGGCAGTCCGTCCGACCAGAATTGTATTATTTATTATTATATACCTACCACCTAACCGTGGTTTTTTTTTCATTCTTTATACCGTCATAGTGTCATCCTAATTGTTACGAGTATACTACTATCTCTTTATCAACCAGTGTACAGTGCGGTAGTTCACGGCTGTGGCTACCTCTGTGTCGGCACACGGCAGGCAGTCCGTCCGACCAGAATTGTATTATTTATTATTATATACCTACCACCTAACCGTGGTTTTTTTTTTCATTCTTTATACCGTCATAGTGTCATCCTAATTGTTACGAGTATACTACTATCTCTTTATCAACCAGTGTACAGTGCGGTAGTTCACGGCTGTGGCTACCTCTGTGTCGGCACACGGCAGGCAGTCCGTCCGACCAGAATTGTATTATTTATTATTATATACCTACCACCTAACCGTGGTTTTTTTTTCATTCTTTATACCGTCATAGTGTCATCCTAATTGTTACGAGTATACTACTATCTCTTTATCAACCAGTGTACAGTGTGGTAGTTCACGGCTGTGGCTACCTCTGTGTCGGCAGTCGGCAGGCAGTCCGTCCATCCATAATTGTATTATTATTATAATATATACCACCTAACCGTGGTTTTTTTATACCACCTAACCGTGGCAGTCCGTCCATAATTGTATACTAGTATCCAATCCATCCATCTCCATTGTTTACCTGAGGTGCCTTTTAGTTCTGCCTATAAAATATGGAGAACAAAAAAGTTGAGGTTCCAAAATTAGGGAAAGATCAAGATCCACTTCCACCTCGTGCTGAAGCTGCTGCCACTAGTCATGGCCGAGACGATGAAATGCCAGCAACGTCGTCTGCCAAGGCCGATGCCCAATGTCATAGTACAGAGCATGTCAAATCCAAAACACCAAATATCAGAAAAAAAAGGACTCCAAAACCTAAAATAAAATTGTCGGAGGAGAAGCGTAAACTTGCCAATATGCCATTTACCACACGGAGTGGCAAGGAACGGCTGAGGCCCTGGCCTATGTTCATGGCTAGTGGTTCAGCTTCACATGAGGATGGAAGCACTCAGCCTCTCGCTAGAAAACTGAAAAGACTCAAGCTGGCAAAAGCACCGCAAAGAACTGTGCGTTCTTTGAAATCCCAAATCCACAAGGAGAGTCCAATTGTGTCGTTTGCGATGCCTGACCTTCCCAACACTGGACGTGAAGAGCATGCGCCTTCCACTATTTGCATGCCCCCTGCAAGTGCTGGAAGGAGCACCCGCAGTCCAGTTCCTGATAGTCAGATTGAAGATGTCAGTGTTGAAGTACACCAGGATGAGGAGGATATGGGTGTTGCTGGCGCTGGGGAGGAAATTGACCAGGAGGATTCTGATGGTGAGGTGGTTTGTTTAAGTCAGGCACCCGGGGAGACACCTGTTGTCCGTGGGAGGAATATGGCCGTTGACATGCCAGGTGAAAATACCAAAAAAATCAGCTCTTCGGTGTGGAGGTATTTCACCACAAATGCGGACAACAGGTGTCAAGCCGTGTGTTCCCTTTGTCAAGCTGTAATAAGTAGGGGTAAGGACGTTAACCACCTCGGAACATCCTCCCTTATACGTCACCTGCAGCGCATTCATAATAAGTCAGTGACAAGTTCAAAAACTTTGGGTGACAGCGGAAGCAGTCCACTGACCAGTAAATCCCTTCCTCTTGTAACCAAGCTCACGCAAACCACCCCACCAACTCCCTCAGTGTCAATTTCCTCCTTCCCCAGGAATGCCAATAGTCCTGCAGGCCATGTCACTGGCAAGTCTGACGAGTCCTCTCCTGCCTGGGATTCCTCCGATGCATCCTTGCGTGTAACGCCTACTGCTGCTGGCGCTGCTGTTGTTGCCGCTGGGAGTCGATGGTCATCCCAGAGGGGAAGTCGTAAGCCCACTTGTACTACTTCCAGTAAGCAATTGACTGTTCAACAGTCCTTTGCGAGGAAGATGAAATATCACAGCAGTCATCCTACTGCAAAGCGGATAACTGAGGCCTTGGCATCCTGGGTGGTGAGAAACGTGGTTCCGGTATCCATCATTACTGCAGAGCCAACTAGAGACTTGTTGGAGGTACTGTGTCCCCGGTACCAAATACCATCTAGGTTCCATTTCTCTAGGCAGGCGATACCGAAAATGTACACAGACCTCAGAAAAAGAGTCACCAGTGTCCTAAAAAATGCAGCTGTACCCAATGTCCACTTAACCACGGACATGTGGACAAGTGGAGCAGGGCAGGGTCAGGACTATATGACTGTGACAGCCCACTGGGTAGATGTATGGACTCCCGCCGCAAGAACAGCAGCGGCGGCACCAGTAGCAGCATCTCGCAAACGCCAACTCTTTCCTAGGCAGGCTACGCTTTGTATCACCGCTTTCCAGAATACGCACACAGCTGAAAACCTCTTACGGCAACTGAGGAAGATCATCGCGGAATGGCTTACCCCAATTGGACTCTCCTGTGGATTTGTGGCATCGGACAACGCCAGCAATATTGTGTGTGCATTAAATCTGGGCCAATTCCAGCACGTCCCATGTTTTGCACATACCTTGAATTTGGTGGTGCAGAATTTTTTAAAAAACGACAGGGCCGTGCAAGAGATGCTGTCGGTGGCCAGAAGAATTGCGGGACACTTTCGGCGTACAGGCACCACGTACAGAAAACTGGAGCACCACCAAAAACTACTGAACCTGCCCTGCCATCATCTGAAGCAAGAAGTGGTAACGAGGTGGAATTCAACCCTCTATATGCTTCAGAGGTTGGAGGAGCAGCAAAAGGCCATTCAAGCCTATACAATTGAGCACGATATAGTAGGTGGAATGCACCTGTCTCAAGTGCAGTGGAGAATGATTTCAACGTTGTGCAAGGTTCTGATGCCCTTTGAACTTGCCACACGTGAAGTCAGTTCAGACACTGCCAGCCTGAGTCAGGTCATTCCCCTCATCAGGCTTTTGCAGAAGAAGCTGGAGGCATTGAAGGAGGAGCTAACACGGAGCGATTCCGCTAGGCATGTGGGACTTGTGGATGCAGCCCTTAATTCGCTTAACAAGGATTCACGGGTGGTCAATCTGTTGAAATCAGAGCACTACATTTTGGCCACCGTGCTCGATCCTAGATTTAAAGCCTACCTTGGATCTCTCTTTCCGGCAGACACAGGTCTGCTGGGGTTGAAAGACCTGCTGGTGACAAAATTGTCAAGTCAAGCGGAACGCGACCTGTCAACATCTCCTCCTTCACATTCTCCCGCAACTGGGGGTGCGAGGAAAAGGCTCAGAATTCCGAGCCCACCCGCTGGCGGTGATGCAGGGCAGTCTGGAGCGACTGCTGATGCTGACATCTGGTCCGGACTGAAGGACCTGACAACGATTACGGACATGTCGTCTACTGTCACTGCATATGATTCTCTCAACATTGATAGAATGGTGGAGGATTATATGAGTGACCGCATCCAAGTAGGCACGTCACACAGTCCGTACTTATACTGGCAGGAAAAAGAGGCAATTTGGAGGCCCTTGCACAAACTGGCTTTATTCTACCTAAGTTGCCCTCCCACAAGTGTGTACTCCGAAAGAGTGTTTAGTGCCGCCGCTCACCTTGTCAGCAATCGGCGTACGAGGTTACATCCAGAAAATGTGGAGAAGATGATGTTCATTAAAATGAATTATAATCAATTCCTCCGCGGAGACATTGACCAGCAGCAATTGCCTCCACAAAGTACACAGGGAGCTGAGATGGTGGATTCCAGTGGGGACGAATTGATAATCTGTGAGGAGGGGGATGTACACGGTGATATATCGGAGGGTGAAGATGAGGTGGACATCTTGCCTCTGTAGAGCCAGTTTGTGCAAGGAGAGATTAATTGCTTCTTTTTTGGGGGGGGTCCAAACCAACCCGTCATATCAGTCACAGTCGTGTGGCAGACCCTGTCACTGAAATGATGGGTTGGTTAAAGTGTGCATGTCCTGTTTTGTTTATACAACATAAGGGTGGGTGGGAGGGCCCAAGGATAATTCCATCTTGCACCTCTTTTTTCTTTTCTTTTTCTTTGCATCATGTGCTGATTGGGGTGGGTTTTTTGGAAGGGACACCCTGCGTGACACTGCAGTGCCACTCCTAGATGGGCCCGGTGTTTGTGTCGGCCACTAGGGTCGCTAATCTTACTCACACAGCTACCTCATTGCGCCTCTTTTTTTCTTTGCGTCATGTGCTGTTTGGGGAGGGTTTTTTGGAAGGGACATCCTGCGTGACACTGCAGTGCCACTCCTAGATGTGCCCGGTGTTTGTGTCGGCCACTAGGGTCGCTAATCTTACTCACACAGTCAGCTACCTCATTGCGCCTCTTTTTTTCTTTGCGTCATGTGCTGTTTGGGGAGGGTTTTTTGGAAGGGCCATCCTGCGTGACACTGCAGTGCCACTCCTAGATGGGCCCGGTGTTTGTGTCGGCCACTAGGGTCGCTAATCTTACTCACACAGCTACCTCATTGCGCCTCTTTTTTTCTTTGCGTCATGTGCTGTTTGGGGAGGGTTTTTTGGAAGGGACATCCTGCGTGACACTGCAGTGCCACTCCTAGATGGGCCCGGTGTTTGTGTCGGCCACTAGGGTCGCTTATCTTACTCACACAGCGACCTCGGTGCAAATTTTAGGACTAAAAATAATATTGTGAGGTGTGAGGTATTCAGAATAGACTGAAAATGAGTGTAAATTATGGTTTTTGAGGTTAATAATACTTTGGGATCAAAATGACCCCCAAATTCTATGATTTAAGCTGTTTTTTAGTGTTTTTTGAAAAAAACACCCGAATCCAAAACACACCCGAATCCGACAAAAAAAATTCGGTGAGGTTTTGCCAAAACGCGTTCGAACCCAAAACACGGCCGCGGAACCGAACCCAAAACCAAAACACAAAACCCGAAAAATTTCAGGTGCTCATCTCTAGATTGTACGCAAGCAAAGGATTGTAAACAATGGGTACTACTGGAGGAAGGGTGTTTCCCATATCATATAGAAATCGCGCCATGGCTCTCCACCCTCCCGAAGGTATCCCACCCCACGGTCTCCCCTACGCTTAAATTGTGGAACACACTTAGGCTGAGGGGCCATACATCCTCCAAATGGTCACCCTTAACTTCCTTTCTCTTTAATCCTGAATTTATTCCGGGTCTCCATGGAAAGGCCTTCGCCCCATGGGCTGAGGCTGGATTGTTCAGGGTCGGTCAGCTGGTGAGTTCGGGTAGGGTGCGGTCATTTTCAGATATCCAATCTCTGTGGACGATACCAAATCTCGATTTTTGGAAATTTCTCCAAGTTCATCATTTCTTAGTATCTTCCAAAAATCTCTCTGATATAACTAGAGATCTCACCGCTTTTGAAAAAATGTGCGTCTCCCCCCGTTCTCCTACACACACTATATCCCAAATCTATGCGCTTATTATTGAAGACCTTTTCCCACAGTCCCCTACTTTTATGAGCTCTTGGACGAAGGAAATGCAGAGATTAACCATGCAATCTATTTGGGACTCAATATTTCGTAACACCCAGGCGAGCTCTTTATGTTTATCAACGATGGAAACTCTTTATAAACTCATATATAGATGGTACAGGACTCCCCTTGTTCTTAACAAGATGTTTCCCACTCTTTCAAGCCTTTGCTGGAGGTGTAAGGGTGCCCCAGGAAGCTTTTTGCACATATGGTGGGAGTGTCCTCTTATAACTCCCTTTTGGTTGGAAGTTTTTAAATGCTCAGAGTTAATCACGGGAGATGTGGTCCCCAGAGACCCGGAGTTTTGGCTTCTCAATCTCACCTCGGCTAGTACACACTCCTACAAATGCTCACTACTGAGACATCTTAGTAACGCAGCTAAGGCCGTTATACCAACCCTTTGGAGGTCTACCTCCCCGCCCTTGATTAAACAACGGTTTACCAGGATAGATTATTATTTAGATATGGAGGACCTGATTTCCTTTTCATTAGGCAGATCCATTGACTTTACAGCCACCTGGTTTCCCTGGTTTGAATTCAATGAGTCACATATATATCGGTCTTATGTATCCACTTAGATTCCCCCCCCCCAGCCTATCCTGATGGCTTTTCAGCATGTTCCAAAACACCTGCCAGACATATCTTCCCTTTAGTCCATTGTGAGATCTACCTGCTCATCTAGGACAAGCTCACCTACCTCTAATTTTTACAGCTCTACCTTCTCTTCCTCCTCTCTTTCTTTATCCCCTTTCTCTTTTTCCTCTTCTCTCTTAACTTTTGCCCAGCTGTTTAATCATTATGTTTAGCTTTATATCTTTGCTTAAAAATTGTAAAGTAGACAATTCTCTTCTGTGCTGAAGGAGATCCAGTGATATTTCATTGCTATGTTTGCCCTGCACCGTTTTGTCTCCTATTGTTTGACATTTGTTATGCCGCATGATTGTCTACTGCATCAATAAAAACAGTTTACGTAAAAAAAAAACAGTCCACCTCTACCGCCCTAATCCTAATCCTTCCTCCCGCAGCCTAACTCTACCCCTCCCCATTGGTGCCTAAAACTACCCCCTCCCCCCACCCCCATCCTGCAGCCTAGCCCTAACCTTCCTCTCTTAGGGGCCTATTTAAATAGGATGCGGATGAGAGGTGATAAAATCGCACCAACTCGCACTGCGATAATTGATTACATCGCAGGGATGTATCAATTATCGTGTGCAGGGACAGAGCTTGTGGTCAAGCTCTGTCCCTGCGATGATACTCCGCAGCATAAAAATACCCCGATGTCCTGCTGCGCATGCGCCGCCCCCGCCGACATCCCCACTACCCCGGCGTGCCGCAGACCATCCCCCCAAGAAGATCAATATACTCACCTATGCAGGGAACCGGTCCGCGCTGTTCCTGTTGGGCTGCCGGGCGCCGGATCCTGTGCGCTGCGGTGACCCCTGGTGCTGTAAACTGCGCTGCCGCATTGCAGCGTCACTTTACTGCACCGGGGTCACATTGCAGCACATAGGGGACCTGGCGCCTGGCAGCGCTCACCGGAGCAGCGGACACCGGCTCCCTGGACAGGTGAGTATGGTTTTTTTTTTCTTTTTTTTTCTTTTTACATTGTGATCAGCTTGTGGGTCCATCGGACACACATAGCTGATCAGAGCCGGCCCTAACCAATATGATGCCCTAGGCAAGATTTTGGCTGGTGCCCCCTAGCACCACCGTTGGTTCCGCCTCTGATCTTGCACTTCTTTCCAAGCACCATCACCCCTCATCCACAGCAGTTCTTATTTTGGTGTTTGTACCCCCTATATTTTAAATAGGAACAGTTCACACATTTGGCGCACAGCCCAAAAAGGGGTGTGTTTTTGCTGGCAAGTGACATGGCCACACAATAGTAACCCCAATTCCAATTACGCCACACAGTACTGCAACTTTATTCACATTTGATCATGCGATACTTTCCATAATTCATATTACATCCCACAGTATTATCACTTTACCTTATAAACGTTACTCCTCACAGTAGAGCCCCTTATTCACATTACATCACAATGAATTGCTCCTTATTCACATTACACCACACCCTATTGCTCTTTATTCACATTAGACGACACAGTAGTGCCCTTTCTATACGCAATGCCATATAGTAGAGCACCTTAAACACATAATGCCACACAGTAATGCCCCTAACACATATGAGACACATTATTAATGTCCTTATAAACATAATGTGCCTTACACATTATGACAACCTTTATTAATGCCCTTTTACACATAATGTCCCTTACACATATGCTGCACATTATTAATGCCCTTATACACATAATGACACATATAGTGCCCCCTACACATTTGCTGCACATTATTAGTACCCCTATACACATAATGACACATACAGTAGTACCCTGTTACACATATGCCACACATTATTAATGCCCTTATATACATAATGAAACACATTGCCCCTTACACATACAGTATGTTGCACATTATTAATGCATTTTTACATGACACACATAATACGCCTTACACATATTCTGAACACTACTGCACAACCAACCCACTCACATGCACACAGCACTCACACTGCCACTAACACTGTGACCTCTGCCTCTGCTTGGATACAGATGTGTCCTCATAAATCTTGCCTCAATGCTAACGTCGGGCACAGTTTTTTTTTATGAAAATGCATCTTATTTGCATTGCTATGTGGCTAGGATGTACAAGCAGCTTCTGCTGATTAAAATGATATGCAGCATGCCTATATACTGTGTGACTGTGGCTGTATCTGCATATGAAATGCTACACACAGAATATAGGCATGCCGCATATCATTTTAATCAGCAGAAGCTGCTGATGCCCCTAGGCATATCAAATGCCCTAGGCAATTGCCTTGTTTGCCTATGCCTATGACCGGCTCTGTAGTTGATCACTGGAGCCCGGTTCCCACTCAGCTTTCTCTGCCAGGGGCAGAGAAAGCTGGGCAAAACAGTGCTTTTCGCAGTGCTGCCCTGTGAACTCGCCAGCCTGAGCTGGCGAGATTATCACAGGGCACACTGCTGTATTTTTTCACATTTTTTTTAGTAAATCTGGCCACATCACATTTCCCATTATAAGTATGGGGAATGCGATGTGGGTTACTAAAAAAAAGTGAATTAAAGGGTTTGGAACAGCTTTTCATGAAAACTGCTCCAAATGCCCTTTAATACATTCAGGTGATACTAAAATAATGTGAAAAATTGTGTTTTCATACCCTTTTAACATTATTTTAGTAAAAATAATTTTAATAAATAGACCCCTTAGTGCCTAACCCTAACCCTCCCTACCCGTAGCCTAACTCTAACCCCCCCTCCCCCATGCAGCCTATACCTAACCCTCCTCGCTTAGTGAATAACGCTAACCCTCCTCACCCCCCGGTATACTTACGTTCAGGATGCCGACAGTTGGGATTCTGGCGCCAGCAGTGTGATGGATGTCAGGATTCCGGCAACTGTTCTGACCAGTGTTCCGGTATTCTGACCAGTGTCGGGATTCCGGCGCCAGGATTTTGACAGTCGGCATCCTGAACACCAGTATGCTGACTGGATCCCGTCAAAATGCCAGCAAGAATGATTAAAATATGTGAAAAGCAGTAAAATCACAGTAATGGCTGTAGTGTGAAGAGATATCTTGGTCAATTGTAAAGCACAACGGAATTTTCTGCGCTATATAAGAAACTGTTTATAAATAATAAATAAATAAATATCTGTCTGGAGATTCACTTTCAATAAGCCCTCCCTCCAGACAGGTTGCTTTTTATTAACTTTTGGGAACTTCTAGGGCAGGCCTGGCCAACCTGTGGCTCCCCACCTGTTGTGAAACAACAAGTCCTAGCATGCTTTACCAGCAGGTCTGTGGCAGGGACGTGCGGTGAGGTAAATTTCTCAGGAGGCATTGGTTTGTACCAGAGCCAGGTTTACACACAATATATGAGCCAAATCGTTCATGTGGGCATTACACACAGGTGCAGCAGTATAAACTACTATAAATGTGGTGAGTTTTGATCAGAGATGGGCAGAAAAGATAAGTAGGTGAGGCACTGCCTCACCTGCCATAGACTTTTTACTCCAGATATTTGACTATAAAATTGATTAGAAAAATAGAAAGAAGATTTTTTTAACATATTATTTGTATTTTTCATATACTTTATCCAGTTAAAACTCTGGCACAAACGTTAGTATAACAGAAAAGGCTCTGCCTCACCTGCCTCACCCCACCACACGTCACTGGTCTGTGGGAGGGTATGCTGAAACTTGTATTTTCACAACAGCTGGGGAGCCACAGGTTGGCCAGGCCTGCTCTAGGGGCTGATTCAGAGGTGGACGTTATAAGAGCTGCCACTGTGTACAAATGTATAGACGCCTCCTGCGGCCTTCTTTAATCTGCTGCTGCATCAGAGGATACAGCATCAGATTGTCTGCGGTAACATGGGGATTTCCGGTGATTTCACGCTGCTTTGGCCAATGAATCTGCATCTAAGGGACGCAGCTACTGGCTTCAGCACACCATGAAAATGGGTGTAGTATGGTATGCCGGTGGCCGGGCTCCCGTCGGCCAGCATACTGGCACCGGAAACCCGACCGCCGGCATACTGACAGCTGGGCGAACGCAAATGAGCTGCGGGCACGGTGGTGCGCTACGCACGCCACGCTATCTATTCTCCCTCATCCCCCCTTTCAAACTGGAAGAATACAGAACATAGATGAAACAAATGCAACAATGTGACAATGGCCCTCATTCCGAGTTGTTCGCTCGTTCTTTTCCTTCGCATCGGTGCGATTTCCGCTAACTGCGCATGCGCAATATTCGCTCTGCGGCTGCGCCAAGTAAATTTGCTAAGAAGTTTGGTATTTTACTCACGGCATTACGAGGTTTTTTCTTCGTTCTGGTGATCGTAGTGTGATTGACAGGAAGTGGGTGTTTCTGGGCGGAAACTGGCCGTTTTATGGGTGTGTGTGAAAAAACGCTGCCGTTTCTGGGAAAAACGCGGGAGTGGCTGGAGAAACGGGGGAGTGTCTGGGCGAACGCTGGGTGTGTTTGTGACGTCAAACCAGGAACAACAAGCACTGAACTGATCGCACTGGAAGAGTAAGTCTCGAGCTACTCAGAAACTGCAAAGTAAAATCTTTTCGCAATATTGCGAATACTTCGTTCGCTATTCAGCTAAGCTAAGATTCACTCCCAGAGGGCGGCGGCTTAGCGTGTGCATTGCTGCGAAAAGCGGCTAGCGAGCGAACAACTTGGAATGAGGGCCAATGTTAGGCGTGAACAAAAGAAAATACATTATACAATAAAGTCTTGGAACTTTGGGTTGGATTTAGACACACGGCCCGATCTGGTAATGGTACACTGGGAACCTATAGGCATGTCCGCTGTGACACCAGAATGCTCTATTACTTCAGAAGTGGTCTCTGAGGAAGGACTGTCCATGCAATGCGAATCATCACTGACATTGGTTGCAGCTGTGGTAGAAACTGATGAGTTAGGCTGTGTAGAGCTTTCTTCAGGTACACTTAACAGATGGCAGCGGTTGCGTTCATAGAGGGCATTATCAGACTGTACCACGTAGCTATTTGGACGAAGCTGCAGGATGCTGAATCACTGCCATTCTGTCAAATCCTTGCTCGGTTTGCATGCGGACAGCCTGGCCTGGAGACAGTGGTGGCAGGCGGTATGCTGATCTGTCATAAGAAGCTTTGGCAGCCATTCTGCGCTTGCTGAAGTTCTCCCGTACCTGTGGCTCTACTCTGGGTTGCAGGAGCTGCTTTGCCATTGGGATGCCTGTGCGGGTGCGCTGTGCTAATAGGCACTGTGCAGGGAATGGAAGTCCATCTCGGGGCGTGTTTCTCAAGTTTAACAGTGCCAAGTATATGTCCGATCCATCTCGTGCACAATTCTCCATTAGGTGCTTTGCAGAGCGGACTGCACGCTCTGCCAATCCATTTGACTGTGGGTAGTGTGGACTACTAGTGATGTGCTGGAAGTCCCATATATTCGCAAAGTCCTTGAACTCTCTACTCTTGAATTGCATGGCATTATCAGTGATCTGCTGCTGTGGGTTGCCATGTGCTGCAAAGTGTTTTTTCAGCTTTGCAATGACCATTTGACTTGTGATGCTGGGAAAATAGTTTATCTCGAACCATCCTGAATAGGAGTCAACTAGTACCAGGTACTCCTTCCCCCTCCATTCCAATAGATCAGCCGCAAGAATGGCCCACGGAAGATCAGGAATGTCATGGAGCAGCATGGGCTCCCGTGGCAGGTGTGGACGCAAGGCATTGCAGGGTGCACAGAACGAGACAGCACGGTCAATGTCACAGTACATGGAGGGCCATAACGTGTTTTCTCGGACCCTACGCTTGGTAGCCTCCAGGCCGGGATGGCCTTGGTGCATCTTCTGGGTGTAGAACGTCTGAAGGGCAGCCGGAATCACGAAGCGATGACCCCGCAGGATGACACCATCAGACATGGTGAGCTCATCTCTCATAGAAGGAGCGAAGGCAGTGCGGCAGTTCCTTGGAAGAGGATGGCCAGCCGTTAAGAATTACAGCAGAGAGGCGCTGGCAAAGATCATCCGCAAGTGTAGCAGCACGCAGCTCTTCCAGCCGCTTGGTAGGGAGCACCTCCACAGCCATGACCTCATAATCATCCTCAGTAGCGTTCATGTCAGTAGTCTAAAGGAAGGCTTGAGACCGAGCATCAGCAACGTACATTTCTTTGCCTCGCTTATATATGACATCCAGGTTGTACCGCTGCAGCTTGAGCATCATGCCCTGAATACGGGAAGAAGGGGAGGGGCTTCCTCAGTATGGTGATGAGAGGCTGTTGGTCGGTTTCCACCGTGACAGGACGGCCATAGATGAAGTCATGGAAACGGTTGCAGGCGAACACCAGTGCCTCTTTCTCAATTTGTGCATACCTGGTTTCAGTGTCAGTGAGAGCCCTGGAAGCAAAAGCCACCGGTCTGCGTGTTGGAGGCACATGGCCCTTAGACAGGCCCGGCGCTACCCGCTCAGCGAAGGGATGCAGTGCAGGGAGGCGCTGGGAGGGATAGGCGCTTCCCCTACTCTGCATCCCTTCCCTGCTGCGCCGTCCTGTCCCCCCTGCTGCTGCTGCCAGTGCTGTGTCTGTCACTGTATGACAGGCACTGTCAGCGGGCTCCTGCAGCATGATACGCCTCCTCCCTCCCATCACCTCATCTCATCTGTGTGAGAGCGCCGAGTACGGGACAGAAGGGGGCGTAGCTACACAGGCCGGTAGGGGCGTGGCTAAACGGCCATAAGGGGCGGAGCTACACGGACCTGGCTGCTGTACAGAGGGAGACTGAATTAGGTAAGTGGAGGGTGAGAGAGAAGTGTGTGTGTGTATGGTGGGTGTGTATGTGTGTGTATATATGTGTGTGTGTGTGTGTGTGTGTGTGTGTGTGTGTGTGTGTGTGTGTGTGTGTGTGTGTGAGGTATGTCTGTGCACGCGCTCTATGGACGCCACTACTGGGGGGGCATTACGTATAAGGACGCTATTACTACAGGGGGGCATTACGTGTAACAACGCTACTACTGGGGGGGCCATTACGTTTAAGGACGCTACTACTACTGGGGCTGGGGGCATTACATATAAGGACGCTACTACTACTGGGGCTGGGGGCATTACATATAAGAACGCTACTACTACTGGGGGGGCATTATGTACAAGGAGGCTACTATTACCGGGAGGGCATTACGTATAAGGACGCTACTACTACTGGGGGGTATTACGTATAAGGACGCGTCTACTACTGGGGGTGCACTACGTATAAGGACGCTACTACTACTGTGGGTGCATTATGTATAAGAATGCTACTACTACTTGGGGGGCATTATGTATAAGGACGCTACTACTACAGGTGGGGCATTACGTATAAGATTAATTAGATTATGCTACATTGTGGCGTAATTTTAAATGGGGGTACTACTGTGTGGCCATGCCCCTTACTTGTGAGACCACACCCCTTTTCCCGGCACGCACCAAAGGAATATGGGAGGGCGCAAATTTATAGTTTGCAGGGGGGCGCCGAACACCCTAGCACCGGCCCTGCCCCTAGACCACTTTGTGAAGCGTCGGCAGAGAGGACTACCAGATCATGCACGTTGAAATATTGCAGGATCGGTCGATTTGTCAGCATGGTCTTCAATCGATCAACAGCAGCCGTGTGTGCGTCCAGCTAGCACCATTCTGAGTCCTGGTGGAGTAGCTGCCGCAAAGCTTCCGTGGTTTCACTGTATTGCGGAACAAATTTAGACAGGTAGTTGGTCATCCCCAGGAAGCGCTGCAGTGCCTGTTGGTCAGCCGGAAGCGGCATTTGCTGGATGGCAGTGATTTTATTTGGATCCGGTTTGACGCCTTGACTAGTGAGCACGTGGCCCACGTACACCACTTCTGTACCTCTAAACTTGCATTTGTCTGGGTTGAGCTTGAGGTTCAAAGCACGGGCCCGTTCAAGTACCTGGTGCAGTCGCTGGTCATGTTCTTCCTTGGTGCGAACCCACACCAGGATGTCATCGACGATGATTTCACATGGATAGCCTGCAAACAGTTGCTCCATGCAACGCTGGAAGACCTCGCTACCCGTAATGATTCCACAGGGCATGCGAAGGAAGACATACCGCGCTATCGGGGTCTTGAAAGCGGTGAGCAGGGACGAAGCTCTGTCCAAAGGGATTTGCCAGAATCCGCATTTTACATCCAGGGTACTGAAAACTGTGGCACCTGGCATGTTAGCAATCACTTGCTCGATGGTGTGGAGAGGGTGATATGGACGCAGCAGTGCTTTGTTCAAGTGTACTGGATCAATACAAAGATGTACAGTCCTATCCTTTTTTGATACAGACACCATGGCGGACAGCCACTGTGTTGCTTCCTCTAGCAATGACACCCAATTGAGTCATTCTGTGGATCTTTTTAATGATTTTGTCTTTCATTGCGATAGGAACCCTCCGGGGGGCACAGACAGTAGGTACAATGGAGTCATTCAGCCTCATATGGTACACAACAGGAAGCTTGCCAAGTGTACTGCAATCAAATAAATCCTGAAAGTCTTTTATCTCTGGGACGGTCATCTGTATTGCGTGTACCTCAGGCCCCAATTTGAGAAGGCCTAGCTTCATATGTCAGGGAGGCCTAGCAGTGGTTTAACCTTTTGATCCACAATGTGGAATAGCAAATCAGCACAGGTAAACTTTAGCTTTGTGGTACCCAGTGTGGTGATGATCTGGTCACCATAAGCTATCAAGTTGATCTTGTCTCGTGGGTTTATCTATGCGGTTGACATTGCACTTCGATCCTGCGTCTATTTTGACTATGGCCACCTTGTTTGTATGCTTTGTTCTCAGTTTGATAAATATTTCGCCCTTTTCATCCAAGTGGTGTACACTATCACAAACTGTCATGCAAGCCAATTCACACCCTGGCTCCATTTCAACCTGGTTAATCCGCCGGGGTGAGCGGCTATAGCGACTGTCGCTTTATGGAAGTTTGATCTTTGGATAGGCAGCACCTTGCAAAATGATTTCATTTGCCACATGCATTACATCGTTTATCATATGCGGGGCAGCTTTGTTTGTCAGGAGGGTGCTGTGCCGCGCAGTTCCCACACGTGGAGGATCGGCGCGGATCTGCCGCCATTACATACACCTCAGTGTCCTTTCTTAGGGGGTCATTCCGACCTGATCGCAGCGTGCTTTTGTTCGCACAGCTGCGGCCGGGTCACTACTGCCTCGCGCGGGGGCCGTAATGCGCACGCGCTTTGTTGCCCGGCGACCAACGACGCTGACTACGAAGAAAGCGGTCGCAGCGGCAACCGTAAGAAGATTGACTGCAGGAAGGCGTTCCGGGGCGCAACTTACTGTTTGGAGCTGTTTTCGGGGAGTGGTAAGGAAAACACAGGCGTGTCCAGGCGGAGGGCGGATGTCTGACGTCAAAGCTGTGCCCATCATCGCTGGATCTGTCGCACAGGGTAAATATGTCCAGGGCTGGTCTTGTTTTGCAGGAAACTTTTTTGCATAGCAGGGCTGCACAACCGTTCGCAGCCCTGCTATGCTAAAATACACTCCCCCATAGGCGAAGATTAGTTGATCGCACCAGCAGCGAAAAGTTGCTTGGTGCGATCAACTCGGAATGAGGGCCTTAGTTCCCTTGTGCCCTTTTCAGATTGCTCATTTAACATACAGATATTTATGGCAGTTTCTAATGTGAGGTCCTTCTCCTGCAGCAGCTGTGCACGTACCTTGTTGCTGCGTATGCCGCATACGATTCTGTCACGGATGAGTTCCTCTGTGAGGATACCAAAATTGCACTTCTTTGCCAGCAGCTTTAGCGTGGAGACGTAGGACTGTATAGTGTCATCACCCTTTTGGTTTGTGCTGTTGAAAACATGCCTGTCCATAATTACATTCTTTACTGGCATGCAGATCTCTTCAAACTTTGCAATTAGGATGTCAGGATCCTCTCTGTCTTCTCCGTCAGCGTATACAAAAGCATCTGATTTGTCCACAGCATCGGTGCCTGCAAGGTTCAGCAGCGTGTATGCCTGGACTTTTTTTTATTTGTCTGAAAGGCCTGCTATGGAGTATACGTGCCATTCCCTTTTAAACCTCAGCCAGTTGTCAGCCGCGTTTTCATCAAATATCAGCGGATCTTTTCTCCAGAGAACTTGTGCCATGGCATCCCAGTTCTGACACCATGTAGATGTGTAACAACAAAATCAGGACGACACTTGCAGCCTCAGTGTAAAATTACTCAGCATGAGTCAGAAACCAAGTGGAAGTAACAGGAGACAAATAGGAAGTGAGTCACCTCGTCATGACATCATCTCCCATGATTCACAGCATGCATTTACAGGTATGCCGGGTGTCGGGATTCCGGCGCCGGTATACTGTGCGCTAGGATCCCGACAGCCGGCAAACTCAAGACCACCCCATGAAAATAGGTCCAACGTGTCCCCCACATGCCAGCAGCATGTCAATCATATTGGAGCGTTTGAGGCACTGTGAGTTTCAGCAGAGCCCCAGATCTGCACATGCGCAGATCTCATAACATCGGAGATGTGTATTAATATCAAATTAACATACATCTCTGAAGCAGACCCTAGTCTATTCAGCAAGAACAGTTCCCTCAACTCTACTATTGGATTCAGAAGGACCTGGGGCTGAAAATGTTGAAGGGCCTATACTAAGAATGGGAGAAGTGTCCAGTGCATTGTGGGTGTAGCCAGAGCCACGTGGGGTGTACACCCCCTAGGTGAGGCCTACCAAACCTGTGACTCTCTAGCTGGTGAGAATGCTAAAACTGTGGCAGTGCGTGCTGGGATATGTAGTTTCACAACAGATGGAGAGCCACAGGTTGGCTAGGCCTGTCCTATGTGATCAGTCCCAAAATCTCACTAAACATGTTACAATACAAAAACTGCATAGTTTGTGAGGAAACTAAAAATACTTCATTATGATGGGCCTGTTTTTATGTGGAGACCTGAAGCTGTAGCTCCATCCACCATCCACCCATTGTTAATATGGTACTGACTGTGTCTGGAAGTGAAGTTTTTTGTCCACTTCAGACTGGTCATTTGTAACTAAGCTAAACATAGTTGTATTCTCATTTTAAAAATGATGGACAAAGAAAGGTGCCAAGTGTCTCATCTACTTTGGATTTCATGTACACATGTACACTTGTCCCTCCGACAAAAGGATGGACAAAGAAAGGTGCCAAGTGTCTAATCTACTTTGGATTTCATGTACACTTGTCCCTCCGACTCCAAAGCTGTGGACACAGAAGTAAATGTGAACATCTTCCCCTCATCAATTTTTCCAGAAATGTGTCAATTTGAAACAGTAGAGTCAGGAGCAGATTAATGTTTCTCCTTCACTTGTCCCCTTATTGTTATTCTCCAGGCCCTACACTGGTAGGTACATACACTCAGGTTTATCTGCTGGGCACTGTGTAGAAATTTCATTATTTTGTTATTGAATAACTGAGAAGGAAGAGGAATTAGGTGTTTCATGCTTTTATAGACTAATCAGAAGCTAAACTATCTGACTTTTAGAAAAACAGGTAATATACAATATTCAAGCTACTTGTTCTCGATGGACTATGGGAGTTATTCAGAGATGAACGCAGATGGCTTCATATGCACCCAGATCTGCGTTCATCTCTGCACATGCTGGTCACCGCCCAGAAAAAAAGATGGCTGCCGACTGCTTCGCGCTGGCAGGGGTCAACCTTAGGTTCGATGCCTTTGCAGTCTTATTGCGTTCGCATCAGATCTAAGGGTGACCCCTGGCAGTGCAGCCTGGCTGCGCTGTCAGGCGGCTGACATCTTTTTTCAGAGCGGGTGTGTGTGACTCCCTTCCGCGGCCACCGCTGTCAATCACACTGTGGCCAAATTTTCCTGGATGAGGTCGCAATGTGTAAGGTTGCGCACGCGCACTCTGGTTAGTGCGCGTGCGTAGACCAGATGGATGCGGCCGCTGTGAGCGACTGGTTCCATCTCTGAATTAGGCCAAATGTACAGACTTTAGCATAGTAGATACAGGAGCAAATATAAGTTTAAGCATCTGGTATAGGAGTAGTAAATACAAAAGTTAGTTGAAGTGTCCTATACCTTTTAGGCTTTCCTTTTCTTGTTGAGTTTAAAGAGTGGCATGGGAGCATACTCAAGTGTTGAAACTACTTCATGAGCTGGATGTAATAGCTTGCGAGACGGCCGGAGCTCCGAGACTCCGGCCAAACTTGTTAATTTTTTTAAAGCAGCTAACGTTTACAGGACACAACCAACCAGGTTTTGCCTTGTAAACGCTTGCTGCTTTAAAAAAATGTACGAGTTTGGCCAGAGTCTCGGAACTCTGGTCGTCTCACAAGCCATTACATCCGGCACCATACTGTATGTCATTAAGCCAGTTTACACAGCAAGACGTACAGGTTGTTTCATCTTCATATCTATCAGAAATGGAAGGTGTTGGGACTAGAAAATTAGGTTCCGTCTATAAAGGTGAGAACTGAGTGCCAGTGGTCCCATAGACTTTACTGGACTAAGTGGACAGCCATTGCTGTGGGTGATTACACAGTATTAGTAATGACATGTTTCAGTAAGGATTTTGGCAGTGTACCAAACAACATATTTGGCACTCTTTCGTGGAACCATCGTCTGTTCTGGTTTGGAAGAACTCTTGTCTGTTTCTTCTTTGGAAATATTCTATTTACTGTCCCAAATTCTATATTGCAGGCCAAGCCTACCTGTGGCTCTCCAACAGTTTTAGCATTATCTAATAGCTAAACTATGCCAGGGCATGCTGGGACTTGTAGTTTCACAACAGATGGAGAACCTCAGGTTGGCCAGGCCTGCTGTATTGGATCATCCAATATGTCTCTTTCAAACTCTGTTCACTAGATGCTTTCTCCAGTGCTAATATCTTCCCATATATTATATGGCTTTTTCATCTTTGCCTTCAAAATAGACTGTGTTGTCATATTTTATCCATGCTAATTATTATCAGCAATATACTGTATGTTTCTATGCTTTCTATTGGCATATGCAGGGCGACTAATTTTCTGTGCAGGTTGAAAAGAAACAAATGACTAATGCTGAGAGGTCATGTTAGATTAGTAGTGGCAATTACATTTTTTTAAAGTAATAAAATAATAAATAAAATAATAAATAAATAAATAAATAAATAGTCAGACTATGTAGAATCTCAGTCATACTGTTCCTGAGAGTAGCCCGAGATCTAAGGGACTATCTATTGCTGCAAGTTTTTTTTGCACACTGCGAGTGAAACAGACCTTGGAGTCACGTGCAGTTTGTAACCAACTTGGGACTGTGTGAATGAAGGGTGGTATTCACTGCTAAAGGATCCCATACTAAGTGCTGGATGGTTTCCGGCATCAATGGTCGACATGAGTTTTTTTACTTTTTTTGGTGTCGTTTTCTGCGTAAAAGTGACGGGGAACCCCAATTAGTGCACCGCGTCCCCTTGCATGCCTCGCTTCACTCGCCATGCTTCGGGCAAGTTACCGTTCCCAATCGTAGTCCACGTGGATCGTAAAGTATGAAAAAGTAAAAAAAAAGGAGAAAAACTGATGTCGACCTTTCCATGTGTCGACCATTTTCATGTGTCGACCTTTAGTCCGTGTCGACCATATCAATGCCGACCAATAGTGTTTGACCTAATGAGTGTCGACCTTAACATTGTCGACCATCTGACCGGATACCGTGCTGGATATACTATCTCTGCAAGGAGGAATCCATGACATTAATTAATAATTATTTCCGCTGATTAACAACTTTGTCAAAGCTTTAGTATTATGGTCCTTATTTAGTAGCATTTAGTACTGAGATGCGATTGCATGCTCCCTGGTTTTGGACCAGAGCGCACGCACAAGGCCCGTACTGCACGGGCAGGGAGATGCAAACACATCTCAGAAATGTGAACGCCTCTGTCTGATTGACAGGCGGTCGGGGGCGGCAACGCAACATTGTGGGGGCGGGTCCGAGCCATTTTTCATCACGCATGGCAGCTGCGACGGGGTAAATGGCAGCAGCCCGACTGCTTTCTCAGCCAGGCTGCGCATGCAGGGGGGCTTCCCTTATTCAGCAAAGTGAATGCAATTGTCATGCTGGGCGGCCTTGCCCTGTGCTGGCGGCTCCCAGCATGCGAGTGATACCAGTTGAAGTTTTGGTAAATTAGCAAAACTGCAAGTGAAGCTGAATGAAGGCCCATATTCCATTAAAGTGTGATGCTTAATCAACTGCAGCAAAGTGTTTATTCATTGCTGATCTTAGATACAGATCTGACTCCCACCAGAACTTTTATTTGGTTGGTCAGCTGGAGCAAATAATTGTGTAGTAGAATCCAGCACATGACAAAGCAATGATGAGGACCTTTCTCACAAATATGCAGGAACGAGATGTTGTCAAGATGCTGCCTGTTGGGATTTAGGCACTGCCCAGGGGGGTTAGGGTTAGGCTGAGTGGCAGGGATGGAGGGAGGTTAGGCTGCAGGGAGTGGGGGTTAGGAACCACCGGATGGAGGTTAGGGTCAGGCACTAACGGGGGAGGTTGGTGTTAGGCTGCAGGAAAGGAGGGTTAGTGGGTAAGGGAGAGGGGGTAACAGTCTTACCCCACCCCCCCAACCCTGTTATGATTTCAATTCTCGGGATGACGGCGTTGGTATTCTGACCGCCGGCATCCCGTGCGCCAGTAAATTATACTGAACCCGCAAGAACTTACTGCTTTAATTAATCATTGTTGTGAGGTCCATAATGTTGAATGGGTTGCAGTTATGTGACCGGTGGTCAGGAGACCGCTGGTCGCAATACCGGCCCTTAAATCCTGCCCATTAGCAATCCTGATGGTTGGCATGCCGACCAACAAGGACTATTCCCACTCGTGGGTGTCCACGACACCCGTAGAGTGGGAATAAAACCTGTGGCGAGTGTAGCGAGCCACCAAGCCCCCTGCGTGGGGCTTGTTGCAATCTCAATTCCCCCCCTCCCCGCGTGCATTACGCTGTCGGGATACCAGCGTTGGTATGACAGCCGGTCACGCATACCCAATCCTGTTGAACAAGTACTGTAGCAAGCTAGGGTCTGTTAGCTGAAAGTCTTCCTCTTACTGAGATTTGATGCATCTGCAGGACAACAGAGGGTTCTGAGGTAACTACTCTATATTTTTAATTCTTGAACATGACTTTTGTCTTTAGTTCTTATGCATGATCGTTTTCTTGATCTGACCATCTACATCAGCAGGGGGAGAAGAAAAACTAGATTTATCAGCTGACTCATCTGCCTTAAGCTAGGTACACACTAGGCGATATATTGGCCTATATATTGCTAGCGGATCGGCAGGTGTGTATATTGGCCTATATATTGCTAGCGGATCGGCAGGTGTGTATATTGGCCTATATATTGCAAGCGGGTCGGCAGGTGTGTAGACCCGGTATATCTATGAATGACATTGTTCACAGACATATTGTGTCGGCGTATTCGGCTGTGTGTACGGATAAATGGTGCTCTGTGGCTCACCACGTAGATGCACCACACTAGTGAGCGCAAGGACCTGAGGGGGTAATTCAGACCTGATCGCTAGGGTGCGTTTTTTGCAGCCCTACGATCAGATAGTCGCCGCCAGGGGGAGGGGTAAAGCCAGTGCAAGTGTGCGTTCGCTTCTTTAGCAGAGCTGCACAAACATCAGTTTGTGCAGTCTCTGTGCAGCCCAGGACTTACTCAGCCACTGCGATGGATTCCTGGTGATTGGGACCGGAGCTGACGTCAGACACCCTCCCTCCAAACGCCTGAGCCCGCCTGCGTTTTTCTGGACACTCCCTGAAAATGGTCAGTTGACACCCAAAATGGCCACTTCCTGTCAGTCACCTTGCGATCGCCCGTGCAATCGTTTTTTTCGCACCATCCCATCGCTAGCCACCGATGCCCAGTGCTGTTGTATGACGCGCCAGCGCATTGTGGTGCATGCGCAGTTCAGATCTGATCTCCCGCTGTGCGAAAATGCACAGCAGCAATCAGGTATGAATTATCCCCAGAGTTTAAGCCCTGGTTTGTCCATAATTCACATGGTAAAGGTCCTTGTGCGATGCTACATTTGCAACATCCCCATTTGCAAACTATATAATGGGGTCTATGTACTAAGCTTTGGAGAAAGATAAAGTACCAGACAACCTGCTCCTAACTGTAATTTTTTCAAACACAGCCTGTAACTTGGCAGTTAGGAGCTGATTGTCTGGTACTTTATCTCCGTCCAAAGCTTACTACATAGACCCCAAGGACAGTAGTGAGCCTCACTGTAACTATTTGAGTCACCTTGTACCTATGTAAGTTAGTTGCACTTTTTACAAACTTTGGATGGCACTACTGAATAAAGTAAAAGATATTAAAACGATATGATAGAAAATGGGATCGCTAGTTCTTTAGCTCACAGTGTAATATGTGTGTGTGGTTCTATTGGCCAAGCCAACCATTTATGCAGTATTGAACACCTAAAAATTGTTGTAAAACACCCCACTGAGTATGAAATATACTACGGGTGAAGATAAATCAAACCTTATGAAGAAGACTCTTGTAGGTATTGCCCATAGCAACCAGTCAGATCCTAGCAATCATTTATCCTGTGCATCTATAAACTCATACCTCCCAACTGTTCCCATTTTTGCGGGACAGTCACATTTTTGGGGGACTGTCTCACCCGCGGGCCGTAGTGTCCTGTCGTAGTGGTAGTGGTGGTGGTGGTGTGTGTGGGGGGGGGCAGTTGGGAGGCTCCTATCATCGCTGCCCTGCATAGCAGATCAGCGGTGAATGCGCACAGCGTCTATTCACTGGAGACAGAGGGAGAGGGGGCATGCCAGCCACTCACAGAGTGCTAGGCATGACCTCAGTGACAAAAATGGGGGGCGTGGCTCGTGATTGTGGGACTCCCATGAAGCCACGCCCCCTTTTACACAGGCCACATCTCCTTTTCATGCGTGGATGTGGCTTCGCCGCGTGTTTGTCTCGAGGGCTCATTTACAAATGTTGGGAGGTATGCAAAATGATAGCTATAAACTGGTTGGGGTAGAAACACCTCCACTTGTTCTCTTTAGTGGGTTTGATACATCTCCCCCTAAGGAGTAGTGCCAGCCCTTCACCCCACTAGTGGCTCCAGCCTCCTACTGTGGGTGAAAGTGACAAGGGAGTGAGAACCACAGCCGCGGTAGGTTCAGGGGTGGGAAGAGAGGAGAAATCCCTCTACCTGGCATGTGCTGTATCCAATATACTAGTATATGACATTAGCAGTACACAAACTGAGGGTCATTCAGATGTGGTTGGAGTTGCTATCACTTCCTTGGAAGCAGCAGTGATAGCACTGTATGGTAATGCAGCAGGAGGCGTCTATTACAAGCAGACGACTCCTGAGGCAGTAGTGATCCAAGCAGCATGCTAGGACGGTTGTGTCTATGTTACCTTTGTGATCAAGACCTGGAAGTGACATAACGAGAGGGCAGGAGAGTACTTCCGCCCTTACAGCACCTAAATGTTTTCTCCATTTGTTTGAGCGTTTTTTTTTTTTTCTATGCACCATTGGACCCTCGCGGGCTTACTTTGCTCGCCACGCTTCGGGCTCGGTGTCTCGCTCCGCTTCGCTCGCCACACATTACTATTCCAAATAGTTTGTGACATGGACCCAGTGGGGTTATGGGAAAGGTCCTCTCCACTAGACGCTACCATGCTAGGACACAGCATTTGATCTCTCATCCACCATTGGGCGGTTTGTGGCACCCATGGTGCCATGCATGCTGCCTGTCGCAGAGGCTAAAAAATCTCTACAACAGAGATCTCTGCCCTCTTCCCACCCCCTAAATGGCGGTGATCTGCCTCCGTTTTCACAACCGTCACCGCCTCCTCCCTGCCCCCCAGACGGCAGCAGGCTGTCAATCACTGATAACACTTTCAGTCAGAAAACCCGGGTCGTGTTGACGGGCTCTGTCTAACACCCCCTTTCACATAGACAAGCAAATTACCAGGTTGAGAATTTCGACCCGGTAATTTGCGGATCAGCACGGGTATATTGGCCCTCATTCCGAGTTGTTCGCTCGCAAGCTGCTTTTAGCAGCATTGCACATGCTAAGCCGCCGCCTACTGGGAGTGAATCTTAGCATAGTAAAATTGCGAACGAAAGATTAGCAGAATTGCGAATAGACACTTCTTAGCAGTTTCTGAGTAGCTCCACACTTACTTGGCAACTGCGATCAGTTCAGTCAGTTTCGTTCCTGGTTTGACGTCACAAACACTCCCAGCGTTCGCCCAGACACTCCTCCGTTTCTTCAGACACTCCCGCATTTTTCCCAGAAATGGCAGCGTTTTTTCACACACACCCATAAAACGACCAGTTTCCGCCCAGAAACACCCACTTCCTGTCAATCACACTACGATCACCAGAACGAAGAAAAAACCTCGTAATGCCGTAAGTAAAATTCCTAACTGCATAGCAAATTTACTTGGCGCAGTCGCAGTGCGAACATTGCGCATGCGCAATTAGCGGAAAATCGCTGCGATGCGAAGAAAATTACTGAGCGAACAACTCGGAATGACCACCCTTGTCTGTGTGAAAGGGTCAACCCGGGTCGAAATTCCCGTGTCTCTGACCCTGGCAAATTCCAGGGTCGAAGTCCCGGGAATTTCAACCCAGGTTGACCCTTTCACACAGAAATGAACCCGCGTTTTTCATGAAATTACCAGGTAGCACTGCTTCACCCGATAACTGCAGCTTCTGTCTGAAAGGGGTATGAGAGTCTGCTGCTGCTCTGCTTCCTTTGTCGCAGGACCCGTTCGCGCATGCGCAGAACGAGTCCTGCACATACGCAAAGTACCAAAAATCGGTACTTTGCAACGATGGACGCAGGTGCAACCACGCCTGAATGAGGCCCGCTGAGCGATTCTTAACCTGTGGGCTAGGAACCAAAAAGCAGATTGCAGGACCACTGGGACTGGCTCTCAATGTGATTGTTATATGGGGATTGTTCACAAGGATAACATTGATGTTGTGCATTGAGGTTTGTATGTGACTATCTGCACTTACAAATACCCTCCGCTTTCTACTCTTTCACTGATTACTCACTTTAACTTATCTGTCAAATGCAGAACTTCATGGACTTTTGCATATTTGTCTGTAACTGGTGCATTAGATGCATTTCCTAGGTAAGAACGCTGCTCCAGGCACACAAGAAATATAAAATACACAGTGGTCTGATAGTCACACACAGACGCAGACAGTGATCATTCTTACCCCATTACAGCCGACACCAAGCAACTGTCACTGAATAAGCTTCTTCCTCATTTTTAAAACCACAACAATTTTGCATGTGAAGTTTAGATTACAATATACACCCAAGTAGCTGAAAAAGCACCAGAGACAGCTGCACGCAGCCCAAAATGTGACAGTAACAGTTATTTTAAGGGCAGGATCACATCTCACTCCTCTCAGCCATTGGTCAGCGCACTTTATACAGCTACGGCTACCTCAATTGGGCTACTGGGACTCTGACACAGGGGCCTGCTGTGCCACCTAGACAGTGGTGCAACTAGGCAAATATTTCCAATGAGCTCCTAAAATACTGTGGGGCAAATGTATTAACCTGGAGAAGGCATAAGGAATTGATAAACCAGTGATATGTGCAAGGTGATAAACGCACCAGCCAATCAGCTCCCATATGTAAATTAACAGTTAGGAGCTGATTGGCTGGTGCATTTATCACCTTGCACATATCACTGGTTTATCACTTCCTTATGCCTTCTCCGGGTATTAACATCTGCCCTTGTGTTTGTGTTTGAAGCTCTTTTAAAATTTTGTAAATTCAGTGATGTGCGGTGAGGTCAGTGTCTGGGGAGGCACATCTGGGGGTGGGCCTGAGTTCCAGAAGCCTGTCTCATCTCCTACGTCCCTGCACTACACCTATGCAAACACAGATCATTAGCCACAATTGAACAATGCTCAGGTAACTCCCAGCTACATTACCCCAAGCACTCCCAGAATTAGCAGGACACTCACCCAGGTCACCAGTGGGCTGTCCAGGAACTGCTCCATGAACAGGGAGATAGTTATGTCTATGCTGGGGGTTAGTTGTGCTACAATAAGGAAGAGCCCATTTTATACACTGTAAAAAGTAAACACATTTTGTCTAACTTACATTTATTGGGCCAATCAAAATAGTAAATCCACAAATATACATGGCCACCATCATCCTACACCTATCTTTACAGTCCTATGCCCAATATGAGAGCTTAATGACATTCACATACAGGCATTCGCAAATATTTCCACCAGAAGCCTTTACCTAAAGCTCATGCCCACATTCATATAGTCCTGTCCTGGCCATAATGAACTGCATCCTTTCGCACAAATACAGAATTCAGACTGGTGGCAGCCTCTTTTCCCCTTCTCTTTACTTTCCCATTCTTGCCCAGTGGTAGTGGTTAGTAGTCTTTCCATATTAGCAGGTATAAAACCATCTTGGAGTGCCAACAGAGAAACACTGGGTGCTTCTTTCTAATGAAATGAAAATTGGCTTCAGACAATACAAGACTTTCATGATGTGAAACTCAAGCAGGGGTCAGAGACAGAGCACACTTCCTCCTCTCCACTCTCCCTGTACCAGTCCTGGCAGGCGGGTGGTCTTCAGTTTGCCGCCTGTCGGGATCCCGGCGCACAGTATACTGGCGCCCAGCGGGTGTCTGCGGCCTGCTGCAACAACCGCTACCGCGGTGCTCAGTGGTGCTCCTTGCACCTGTCTGGGACCCCTGGGCGGCTGCTGGAGGCAAGGTGATGCTGACATAAGCGCTACTGGGAGCCCGGCCAGAGACGGCTGCTCACGCTGTTACTGCTCTCACCTCTGTCTGTGACTGTATAACTTGTACCTCTTCCTCTGCTTCGGGTCCCCGTCTTTGCCTTCCCCGCCGCCATCAATTAGGGATGGCCATTGACCATCAAAACAGCAGTGGTTTATGGCTGATGTTGAATGTTTTTGACATCGATGGGGGAGAACCAGATGGTTTCCCTCCATCGATGGTACAGAACCACCTGCCTTTCTTTACCTCCCTCCTAGCCACATTCCGCCTTTCACTCACCTCCTCCTTGCAGACAAATGACGGACTGAAAGGGGTATAGTTACTAAAGTGTGGGCAAAGTGGAGATGTTGTCCATAGCAATTAATTGGATTCTAGCTATTATCTTCTAAAAAAGTGCTAGATAAATGATAATAAGAATCTCATTGGTTGCTATGGGCAACATCTCCACTTCTAAACACCCACACTTTAGTAAATATACCCCAATGAGTTGTGCACACTCAGGGCCTTATTCAGCTTCAGTTGCAATTTTGCAGAATTGCAAATCGGACGATTATCGGATGATTGCGCATGCACTGCGACTGTATCATGCATGCGTGAAGTCCGAATTGCAAATGGCGTTACATGGCGTTTGCGCGGAGTGGTTGAAAAAATGCAGGCCTGTCATGGCCGTTATTGGGCATGCGTCTTATGTCAGCTGCGATTGCTGCCGCTTATATCCTGCTTAGGCATTGGTCAACCGGTATTGCTGATGGTGGTCGATGGGTGCGAATGCATCGTTGGGCGTCTTTTACCTCTCTGGGCAGCTCTTCACATGGGTTTTTAGCAGAATCAGGATTGAGAAAATAGCAATTTTTGTCTCAATAGTGATCCAACCTGAATTGGACCCTCAATCCACAAAAAAATGACATTTGCAAAATTCAGTCTCCTCACTAAGGCCACATACTGATTATAAAAAAACCAAAATGAGAACTACAGATTGTAAAAAAGAAGAAATATAAGAAAGAAATAGGGAACAAAAACAACAAATTACTCAGATGATAACTAAATGTTCCAATGCTTAAAGAAAAAAAAAGCAATATATGTATTATGGGATGTACCAACTGCAGAAACAGTCTTAGCCACAAAAACAGAGGAGCAGTACAAAAATACGATTTTGTGTAGATGATTATTTAAAGGAGCCATGCTAATTACCGCCCCAAGGGCTATCCAATTAGCCCTGATGCCAGAACTTATCGGGAATTTGGTTTCTCCTGCCTCATACAGGCAAAACCAAATATGTGATACAGTAAGCATGCATTTTTTTGACAATCGCGGCCGCGAAAATACCTGTGACTTTTTGCAGATCCTATGTATTTTCATGCAAAAAAAGGAAGAAAAACACTGCCTGAAAAGACGGGTGCTAATTGGCTAGCCTGAAAAAAAATAAAAAATAAACCCCAAAACACGTTTAAGGTTTAATTGGATACCTGCCAAAGGGTGCATTTTTTTGGTGTGCTCTAGCTGTGCAGAAGCACACATTGACACATTCACGCCACAGACATTTTCTTTTAAGCTGATGGATATAATGGCTTGTCCTATACTGGGACATTTCACATATGTTGCAATTTGGCATTTCTAGCTGCAATGTACCCAGGGATGTGCAGACAGGGTAGGCAGGGAGGCAGATAATAGCTAGAATCTGATTGGTTGTTATGGGCAACATCTCCACTTATACAAACCTGCACTTTAGTAGATACTAATTAAAGCCTGTCAAAATGATGGGCGCAGCAGCTATTGCAGAAGAGGGATCCATTGAGATCCCTTCCAGCTGTTTCTTCCCTGCCTGTAGCTCTCGTTACAAGTGAACCAGCCCTGACAGGGACCTGGGGCTGCAGTACTCACCTCTGGTGCAGGGCAGTATCAGTGCTGGCAGGGGGAGTGGGGGAGACCACAGCTGCAGCGCCCACCTCTGAAGCCGGGAAGCAGGTCACAGTGTCGCCGGGGGAAGGGGAGGTGGGTGGGGAGACCACAGCTGCAGCAATCACCCCTGAAACCGAGCTTCGGGTCACAGTGCTGGGGGGAAGGGGGGGGGCTAGCGGAACATGGCTGCAGCGCTCACTACTGCATACCCTCCAACTGTACCTTTTTAACAGGTACAGTACCTTTTTTTTATGGTCTGTACCGATTTTTGGCTCTCCAAACTTCCATTGGAAGTTTAGGAAAGGGGGCGTGACCTTTAGCCGTGGCCACACCCCTTTTCTAATTTGTACCGATTTTTATGTGTAAAATGTTGGAGGGTATGCTACAGTGATTTCCTCTGCAGCCAGGCAGTGGGTCTCAGTGTCGGTACTCAGGGGCAGATTTATTAATCTTGGTGAAGTGATAAAGTGGCAGGTGATAACGTTCCAGCCAGTCAGCTCCTAACTGTCATTTTTCAAACCCAGCCTGTAACATGGCAGTTAGGAGCTCATTGGCTGGTCATTTATCACCTTCCACTTTATCACTTCACCAGGCTTAATAACCGAAGCTGTCAAGGGTGGAGTGAAGGGGCAGGTGAGGATGCTGGGGGATGCAGGGAAAGGGAGGCTATAATTTTATAATATGCAAATTATAGATGTTACTTCAGTGCTGATTGGTTGCCATGGGCAACTTCTCCACTGGCTCACTTCTCTGATCTTATCACTGCTTAGTAAATATACCCCTAAAACTGATAATTTCTAAAGTAACAGACCATAAAGCAGGTCCCTCCTCCTTGGATGGTGCCATCGTCCTAGTGATATTTGGAAAGATGGCGCATGTGCCCTAGAGATCAAAGACTGAGTCTTTGCTTAAAAAGTGCAGCGTCCATCTTCCCGAAGTTGTCACTGGGAAGATGATGCCGCCCAGCTCGTTAGTATATTCGGGAGGGGAGCGGACAAAGGACCCGGGCCAGCAGCCTGGGCCCGGGTAATTAGTACCTGCTTCCCCCTCCCTCTTAGCACCACTGGTTACAGGTATGTTTATATGTAACTTACTTCCCGACCATTGTCCGTTTTGCATTGACCACATGGATTAATGTTACCATTCTATCGAATCAGGTCATTAAATTGCTCAGACAGATCTCTCAGTCTTGCTGGTCTGGAAAATCCCCATGCTCCCACCCCCCACCCCCCCATCCACCAATTGTGTACACTATTACTTATTACCAGTGATTTATATAGCACACATACCACGCAGCGTTTTACAGAGAATATTTGGCCATTTACATCAGTCCCTGCCCCCGTGGCGCTTACAGTCTTTATTCCCTACCACATGTACACGATTATGCAGTATAGTACATACACAGGTTAAGTACACTTGTGTTCTTATTATTTTTTATAGACAATGCATAGTTTATAATGATGGTGATGATGATCATCATCATTAGTGTGGCTGTTGACCGGGAGTAGGCAGCCGCAGTGCACACATTTACCAATGAAAAGTGCATCTTTTGATTAAAAAAACCCTCAATGTGTTAAACTCAACATGGGTTTACAAGTGGTATAAACATTTAGGAACAACATTATCAAGGGTTTCTAAATGGGGGTATCTGGATGACAGGTTGACATGGTCAAAAGGTTGGCAGGTTCAAATGGTTGACATGACAATGGTTGACACACATATGATCGACGTGAGTTTTAGGAGAGTTTTCATACTTAACCATCCACATGAGCTACAATTGGGATCAGTAACCTTGCCCGAAGCACACGGTGCACTAATTAGGGTTCCACGTGATGAAAGGTAAAATTTGACACCAAAAAACCTCATGTCGACCTTTGCATGTGTTGACTTTTTCATGTGCCAACCTTTTTCACATGTTGACCTTGTGTATGTTGACCTTTTGACTGTTGACCATTATACCATAACCCTAAATAGGCAGGGTAGCTGGGAGTTTGGAATAAAGTCAAAGAAATGCCTTATGGTATAGGCATTTATATACTGATGTTATGAAAACACTGTTGTACTTATTCGTTATATTCCATTTTGAATCCTGAGGTCAGGCAATACTTATCCCAGTGTCAGGGCTGTAACTAGGGTGGTGTGACCTGTGCTGCTGCATGTACAGGATGCATTGGGGGTAGAACAGGTCACCACGTCATGACATCTCTCCCATAGCGCCTAGAGCACGGAGAAGTTGTTGGGTGGCGGGGATAGCAGGGCACATCTGGTTTTGCAGGCAGGGACGACCAGGCCAGTAGTCACTCAGTGAGTGACAGCGAGAGATTGGCGGCTGAGTGAGGGCTGTTACTGTGACTCGCCCTATGGAAGGGGCATTACAGTGTCGAATAATGTGCAAGGGGCAGCCGCTGGGATCTGCAAAGTTGCCGTGGGCATTTCAATACAAATCCAGATGGCAGCCACATTTGCATATAGCTGATGCATAGCAATACGCAGCTGCAAATAAATTTCGTACATCTCTAAATCAGCCCTATAATATTTTTGAAATTCTGTAGCTGTAGGTTCATAAGTTATGTGACCCTTAGAAGTATTCTTGGGTATAACGTTTTGAGTAGATGAACTGGATCTTAATCTACATGTTAAGATTATATTGGCCGTTTCTCAGTTTTCATAAAAACTTAGAAGTTTTTTGCTGTCTGTTCTAAACTGAATTCCCCTTTAACTACTCTGAGCCCAGCTCAGGTTTTTATGGTTTTTTTTGTATTTAAGCAGTTAGGGCTTGGTACAGATATAATAGGTCGACACCAAATAGTCAACAGGCATATAGTCGCCATGGTTGACAAATAAACTCGACATGAGTTTTTAGGATTTTTTTTAAAAAATCAGGACTTTCATACTATCCACGTGGACTTCAATTGGGAAGTGTGGAGTTAGGCACCTTGCCCAATGCGAGGGGACGTAGTACACTAATTGGGGGTCAATGTGCTGAAAGGTACATTTTGACCCAAAAAACCCTAAAAACTTATGTTGAACTTTTCACTAGAGATGAGCGGGTTCGGTTTCTTTGAATCCGAACCCGCACGAACTTCACTTTTTTTTCCACGGGTCCGAGCGACTCGGATCTTCCCGCCTTGCTCGGTTAACCCGAGCGCGCCCGAACGTCATCATGACGCTGTCGGATTCTCGCGAGGCTCGGATTCTATCGCGAGACTCGGATTCTATATAAGGAGCCGCGCGTCGCCGCCATTTTCACTCGTGCATTGAGATTGATAGGGAGAGGACGTGTCTGGCGTCCTCTCCATTAGAATAGAGATAGATAGATTAGATAGAGAGAGATTGTGCAGAGTCGCAGACAGAGTTAGTTTACCACAGTCAGTGACCAGTGCAGTTGCTAGTTAACTTTTATTTAATATAATATATCCGTTCACTTCTCTCTGCTATATCCGTTCTCTGCCTGAAAAAAAAAACGATACACAGCACAGTCAGTCACACAGTGTGACTCAGTCTGTGTGCACTCAGCTCAGCCCAGTGTGCTGCACAGTCATCAATGTATAAATTAAAAGCTTATAATTAATTGTGGGGGAGACTGGGGAGCACTGCAGGTTGTTAGCAGGAGCCAGGAGTACAATTATATTAATTAACAGTGCACACTTTTGCTGCAGGAGTGGTGACCAGTGCCTGACCACCAGTATAGTATTGTTGTATACTACTAATATCTCTTTAAATATCAACCAGTCTATATTAGCAGCAGACACAGTACAGTGCGGTAGTTCACGGCTGTGGCTACCTCTGTGTCGGCACACGGCAGGCAGTCCGTCCGACCAGAATTGTATTATTTATTATTATATACCTACCACCTAACCGTGGTTTTTTTTTCATTCTTTATACCGTCATAGTGTCATCCTAATTGTTACGAGTATACTACTATCTCTTTATCAACCAGTGTACAGTGCGGTAGTTCACGGCTGTGGCTACCTCTGTGTCGGCACACGGCAGGCAGTCCGTCCGACCAGAATTGTATTATTTATTATTATATACCTACCACCTAACCGTGGTTTTTTTTTCATTCTTTATACCGTCATAGTGTCATCCTAATTGTTACGAGTATACTACTATCTCTTTATCAACCAGTGTACAGTGCGGTAGTTCACGGCTGTGGCTACCTCTGTGTCGGCACACGGCAGGCAGTCCGTCCGACCAGAATTGTATTATTTATTATTATATACCTACCACCTAACCGTGGTTTTTTTTTCATTCTTTATACCGTCATAGTGTCATCCTAATTGTTACGAGTATACTACTATCTCTTTATCAACCAGTGTACAGTGCGGTAGTTCACGGCTGTGGCTACCTCTGTGTCGGCACACGGCAGGCAGTCCGTCCGACCAGAATTGTATTATTTATTATTATATACCTACCACCTAACCGTGGTTTTTTTTTCATTCTTTATACCGTCATAGTGTCATCCTAATTGTTACGAGTATACTACTATCTCTTTATCAACCAGTGTACAGTGCGGTAGTTCACGGCTGTGGCTACCTCTGTGTCGGCACACGGCAGGCAGTCCGTCCGACCAGAATTGTATTATTTATTATTATATACCTACCACCTAACCGTGGTTTTTTTTTCATTCTTTATACCGTCATAGTGTCATCCTAATTGTTACGAGTATACTACTATCTCTTTATCAACCAGTGTACAGTGCGGTAGTTCACGGCTGTGGCTACCTCTGTGTCGGCAGTCGGCAGGCAGTCCGTCCATCCATAATTGTATTATTATTATAATATATACCACCTAACCGTGGTTTTTTTTTCATTCTTTATACCGTCATAGTGTCATACTAGTTGTTACGAGTATACTACTATCTCTTTATCAACCAGTGTACAGTGCGGTAGTTTACGGCTGTGGCTACCTCTGTGTCGGCAGTCGGCAGGCAGTCCGTCCATCCATAATTGTATTATTATTATAATATATACCACCTAACTGTGGTTTTTTTTGCATTCTTTATACCGTCGTCATAGTGTCATACTAGTTGTTACGAGTATACTACTATCTCTTTATCAACCAGTGTACAGTGCGGTAGTTCACGGCTGTGGCTACCTCTGTGTCGGCAGTCGGCAGGCAGTCCGTCCATCCATAATTGTATTATTATTATAATATATACCACCTAACCGTGGTTTTTTTTTCATTCTTTATACCGTCGTCATAGTGTCATACTAGTTGTTACGAGTATACTACTATCTCTTTATCAACCAGTGTACAGTGCGGTAGTTCACGGCTGTGGCTACCTCTGTGTCGGCAGTCGGCAGGCAGTCCGTCCATCCATAATTGTATTATTATTATAATATATACCACCTAACCGTGGTTTTTTTTTCATTCTTTATACCGTCGTCATAGTGTCATACTAGTTGTTACGAGTATACTACTATCTCTTTATCAACCAGTGTACAGTGCGGTAGTTCACGGCTGTGGCTACCTCTGTGTCGGCAGTCGGCAGGCAGTCCGTCCATCCATAATTGTATTATTATTATAATATATACCACCTAACCGTGGTTTTTTTTTCATTCTTTATACCGTCGTCATAGTGTCATACTAGTTGTTACGAGTATACTACTATCTCTTTATCAACCAGTGTACAGTGCGGTAGTTCACGGCTGTGGCTACCTCTGTGTCGGCAGTCGGCAGGCAGTCCGTCCATCCATAATTGTATTATTATTATAATATATACCACCTAACCGTGGTTTTTTTTTCATTCTTTATACCGTCGTCATAGTGTCATACTAGTTGTTACGAGTATACTACTATCTCTTTATCAACCAGTGTACAGTGCGGTAGTTCACGGCTGTGGCTACCTCTGTGTCGGCAGTCGGCAGGCAGTCCGTCCATCCATAATTGTATTATTATTATAATATATACCACCTAACCGTGGTTTTTTTATACCACCTAACCGTGGCAGTCCGTCCATAATTGTATACTAGTATCCAATCCATCCATCTCCATTGTTTACCTGAGGTGCCTTTTAGTTCTGCCTATAAAATATGGAGAACAAAAAAGTTGAGGTTCCAAAATTAGGGAAAGATCAAGATCCACTTCCACCTCGTGCTGAAGCTGCTGCCACTAGTCATGGCCGAGACGATGAAATGCCAGCAACGTCGTCTGCCAAGGCCGATGCCCAATGTCATAGTACAGAGCATGTCAAATCCAAAACACCAAATATCAGAAAAAAAAGGACTCCAAAACCTAAAATAAAATTGTCGGAGGAGAAGCGTAAACTTGCCAATATGCCATTTACCACACGGAGTGGCAAGGAACGGCTGAGGCCCTGGCCTATGTTCATGGCTAGTGGTTCAGCTTCACATGAGGATGGAAGCACTCAGCCTCTCGCTAGAAAACTGAAAAGACTCAAGCTGGCAAAAGCACCGCAAAGAACTGTGCGTTCTTTGAAATCCCAAATCCACAAGGAGAGTCCAATTGTGTCGTTTGCGATGCCTGACCTTCCCAACACTGGACGTGAAGAGCATGCGCCTTCCACTATTTGCATGCCCCCTGCAAGTGCTGGAAGGAGCACCCGCAGTCCAGTTCCTGATAGTCAGATTGAAGATGTCAGTGTTGAAGTACACCAGGATGAGGAGGATATGGGTGTTGCTGGCGCTGGGGAGGAAATTGACCAGGAGGATTCTGATGGTGAGGTGGTTTGTTTAAGTCAGGCACCCGGGGAGACACCTGTTGTCCGTGGGAGGAATATGGCCGTTGACATGCCAGGTGAAAATACCAAAAAAATCAGCTCTTCGGTGTGGAGGTATTTCACCAGAAATGCGGACAACAGGTGTCAAGCCGTGTGTTCCCTTTGTCAAGCTGTAATAAGTAGGGGTAAGGACGTTAACCACCTCGGAACATCCTCCCTTATACGTCACCTGCAGCGCATTCATAATAAGTCAGTGACAAGTTCAAAAACTTTGGGTGACAGCGGAAGCAGTCCACTGACCAGTAAATCCCTTCCTCTTGTAACCAAGCTCACGCAAACCACCCCACCAACTCCCTCAGTGTCAATTTCCTCCTTCCCCAGGAATGCCAATAGTCCTGCAGGCCATGTCACTGGCAAGTCTGACGAGTCCTCTCCTGCCTGGGATTCCTCCGATGCATCCTTGCGTGTAACGCCTACTGCTGCTGGCGCTGCTGTTGTTGCCGCTGGGAGTCGATGGTCATCCCAGAGGGGAAGTCGTAAGCCCACTTGTACTACTTCCAGTAAGCAATTGACTGTTCAACAGTCCTTTGCGAGGAAGATGAAATATCACAGCAGTCATCCTACTGCAAAGCGGATAACTGAGTCCTTGACAACTATGTTGGTGTTAGACGTGCGTCCGGTATCCGCCGTTAGTTCACAGGGAACTAGACAATTTATTGAGGCAGTGTGCCCCCGTTACCAAATACCATCTAGGTTCCACTTCTCTAGGCAGGCGATACCGAGAATGTACACGGACGTCAGAAAAAGACTCACCAGTGTCCTAAAAAATGCAGTTGTACCCAATGTCCACTTAACCACGGACATGTGGACAAGTGGAGCAGGGCAGGGTCAGGACTATATGACTGTGACAGCCCACTGGGTAGATGTATGGACTCCCGCCGCAAGAACAGCAGCGGCGGCACCAGTAGCAGCATCTCGCAAACGCCAACTCTTTCCTAGGCAGGCTACGCTTTGTATCACCGCTTTCCAGAATACGCACACAGCTGAAAACCTCTTACGGCAACTGAGGAAGATCATCGCGGAATGGCTTACCCCAATTGGACTCTCCTGTGGATTTGTGGCATCGGACAACGCCAGCAATATTGTGTGTGCATTAAATATGGGCAAATTCCAGCACGTCCCATGTTTTGCACATACCTTGAATTTGGTGGTGCAGAATTTTTTAAAAAACGACAGGGGCGTGCAAGAGATGCTGTCGGTGGCCAGAAAAATTGCGGGACACTTTCGGCGTACAGGCACCACGTACAGAAGACTGGAGCACCACCAAAAACTACTGAACCTGCCCTGCCATCATCTGAAGCAAGAAGTGGTAACGAGGTGGAATTCAACCCTCTATATGCTTCAGAGGTTGGAGGAGCAGCAAAAGGCCATTCAAGCCTATACAATTGAGCACGATATAGGAGATGGAATGCACCTGTCTCAAGTGCAGTGGAGAATGATTTCAACGTTGTGCAAGGTTCTGATGCCCTTTGAACTTGCCACACGTGAAGTCAGTTCAGACACTGCCAGCCTGAGTCAGGTCATTCCCCTCATCAGGCTTTTGCAGAAGAAGCTGGAGGCATTGAAGAAGGAGCTAACACGGAGCGATTCCGCTAGGCATGTGGGACTTGTGGATGCAGCCCTTAATTCGCTTAACAAGGATTCACGGGTGGTCAATCTGTTGAAATCAGAGCACTACATTTTGGCCACCGTGCTCGATCCTAGATTTAAAGCCTACCTTGGATCTCTCTTTCCGGCAGACACAGGTCTGCTGGGGTTGAAAGACCTGCTGGTGACAAAATTGTCAAGTCAAGCGGAACGCGACCTGTCAACATCTCCTCCTTCACATTCTCCCGCAACTGGGGGTGCGAGGAAAAGGCTCAGAATTCCGAGCCCACCCGCTGGCGGTGATGCAGGGCAGTCTGGAGCGACTGCTGATGCTGACATCTGGTCCGGACTGAAGGACCTGACAACGATTACGGACATGTCGTCTACTGTCACTGCATATGATTCTCTCAACATTGATAGAATGGTGGAGGATTATATGAGTGACCGCATCCAAGTAGGCACGTCACACAGTCCGTACTTATACTGGCAGGAAAAAGAGGCAATTTGGAGGCCCTTGCACAAACTGGCTTTATTCTACCTAAGTTGCCCTCCCACAAGTGTGTACTCCGAAAGAGTGTTTAGTGCCGCCGCTCACCTTGTCAGCAATCGGCGTACGAGGTTACATCCAGAAAATGTGGAGAAGATGATGTTCATTAAAATGAATTATAATCAATTCCTCCGCGGAGACATTGACCATCAGCAATTGCCTCCACAAAGTACACAGGGAGCTGAGATGGTGGATTCCAGTGGGGACGAATTGATAATCTGTGAGGAGGGGGATGTACACGGTGATATATCGGAGGGTGAAGATGAGGTGGACATCTTGCCTCTGTAGAGCCAGTTTGTGCAAGGAGAGATTAATTGCTTCTTTTTTGGGGGGGGTCCAAACCAACCCGTCATATCAGTCACAGTCGTGTGGCAGACCCTGTCACTGAAATGATGGGTTGGTTAAAGTGTGCATGTCCTGTTTTGTTTATACAACATAAGGGTGGGTGGGAGGGCCCAAGGATAATTCCATCTTGCACCTCTTTTTTCTTTTCTTTTTCTTTGCATCATGTGCTGATTGGGGAGGGTTTTTTGGAAGGGACATCCTGCGTGACACTGCAGTGCCACTCCTAGATGGGCCCGGTGTTTGTGTCGGCCACTAGGGTCGCTAATCTTACTCACACAGCTACCTCATTGCGCCTCTTTTTTTCTTTGCGTCATGTGCTGTTTGGGGAGGGTTTTTTGGAAGGGACATCCTGCGTGACACTGCAGTGCCACTCCTAGATGTGCCCGGTGTTTGTGTCGGCCACTAGGGTCGCTAATCTTACTCACACAGTCAGCTACCTCATTGCGCCTCTTTTTTTCTTTGCGTCATGTGCTGTTTGGGGAGGGTTTTTTGGAAGGGCCATCCTGCGTGACACTGCAGTGCCACTCCTAGATGGGCCCGGTGTTTGTGTCGGCCACTAGGGTCGCTTATCTTACTCACACAGCGACCTCGGTGCAAATTTTAGGACTAAAAATAATATTGTGAGGTGTGATGTGTTCAGAATAGGCTGAAAATGAGTGTAAATTATGTTTTTTGAGGTTAATAATACTTTGGGATCAAAATTACCCCCAAATTCTATGATTTAAGCTGTTTTTTAGGTTTTTTTTAAAAAAACACCCGAATCCAAAACACACCCGAATCCGACAAAAAAAATTCGGTGAGGTTTTGCCAAAACGCGGTCGAACCCAAAACACGGCCGCGGAACCGAACCCAAAACCAAAACACAAAACCCGAAAAATTTCCGGCGCTCATCTCTACTTTTCACGTGTCGACCATTTCCATGTCGACCTTTCACTGTCAGCATTGCGCATGTTGACCATTTAGTGTCAACCTGGACATTGTCAACTTTCTGACTGTCGACCCATTGATCCATAACCGTGACAGGGAGGTGGCTTAGCACGAGATGGGCCATCTTATAGCGGTGTTATGGGAGTGCAGTGGTTGCATACACAGACACTCCTCCGCTTACATAGGAGGCCATCCTCAGACACAGAAGCTGCACCTGCCATATCCGTATTACTGTGTGTACAGTCGCAGAAAGTGGGTGTCTCAGTCCTTGCACAGATGTACGCAAGGGTAAGACTCGGTAGCAGCCTTTGCATAAAGTCGAAGATGGCAACTGCTAATAGATGCATCTTTGGGAGCTTTGGTGATCACTTCTGAATCAGGCCTGGGGAGGTTATATTTTCTTTATTTTATTTCTGGAAGCAATGTTACTTAGGTCTTCTCTCTAGATTGCTTTGTTTGCTGTGGATATCTCTGGATGTTCGGTAAGAATGAGTTATTTGGTAAGGAAATGCTGAAAATGATTAGCAAGTTATTTGCCATGTAGTAGCATCTCGTTTACGCACAAGGGCGAGGTTGAGGGGGTAAGTCAGAGTTGTCAATTGAAAATCAATTTGGGCCTACCAAACAATTGGGTGTGCTGTTAACGATTGTCATTTTGAGGTTAATTTGGGAGTATGAGTTACGGATCTAATATGTGTAAACCAATGGCCCTTTGATCAGTAGTTATATACAAGATATCTTTTGAATAGGCTTAACAGGGATTTCAATCAACAAAGAGCTGCTCAGTCTGCAGTACCAGCTACAGGGAAAGCTGCATCCATGCTGGTGCTTAAGGACGCAGTAGAATCTCTGGAGAGGCCATGGCTATCATGGATGTGCCACTATTTAGGTAAGGGGGAGATAATCTCCACCCTTAGAGAAAGTTTGATAACACAGTATGCAGGGTAAATGAAGTAGTGTGCATTGAGGTATTGAACAATTAATATTAAGAAATGTTTGAAGCAAAGTCAACTATATAAAAAAACATGAGTAGCTATAACTAGACCTTGTTAATATAGTTATGGAAAGAGGAAATATATATTGCAACAGCTAGTTGAGGCATACAGTGGGAAATAGTTAAATTCTATGTGTTTTATAGTCTCTGCAGGGTTCATCGGAGTGGCTGGAATTATAGCTCTTGTTATAACAGCACAGTTTCTGCTAGAAGTAAAGTAACTGTGACCACATATAGGAGTTGATTAGGGAAGCCAATCCCGGGATTCCCGGGATTGGCTTTTCCCTGTGTGCCCCTCACCCGCCCCGCACACATAACTCACCATATATCGGGGGAGGACGGGTGGGAAACAGCAGCTTCTCTCTCCCGGCAGCGGGTGATGCCACAGCGTGACCTCTCACTGCACGTCACGCTGTGCTGGGGAGCCGGGAGGAGGAAGCCGGGCAGCGTCTGAGCACCCTGAGGACGCTCAACGCTGATCCTTCAATCCCCGGGATTGGAGCTTCCAATCCCGAGATTGAAACTAGTGATGAGCACCGGAAATTTTTCGGGTTTTGTGTTTTGGTTTTGGGTTCGGTTCCGCGGCCGTGTTTTGGGTTCGAACGCGTTTTGGCAAAACCTCACCGAATTTTTTTTGTCGGATTCGGGTGTGTTTTGGATTCGGGTGTTTTTTTCAAAAAACCCTAAAAAACAGCTTAAATCATAGAATTTGGGGGTCATTTTGATCCCAAAGTATTATTAACCTCAATAACCATAATTTCCACTCATTTTCTGTCTATTCTGAACACCTCACACCTCACAATATTATTTTTAGTCCTAAAATTTGCACCGAGGTCGCTGGATGGCTAAGCTAAGCGACCCAAGTGGCCGACACAAACACCTGGCCCATCTAGGAGTGGCACTGCAGTGTCACGCAAAATGGCCCTTCCAAAAAACACTCCCCAAACAGCACATGACGCAAAGAAAAAAAGAGGCGCAATGAGGTAGCTGTGTGAGTAAGCTAAGCGACCCTAGTGGCCGACACAAACACTTGGCCCATCTAGGAGTGGCACTGCAGTGTCACGCAGGATGGCCCTTCCAAAAAACACTCCCCAAACAGCACATGACGCAAAGAAAAAAAGAGGCGCAATGAGGTAGCTGTGTGAGTAAGCTAAGCGACCCTAGTGGCCGACTCAAACACCTGGCCCATCTAGGAGTGGCACTGCAGTGTCACGCAGGATGGCCCTTCCAAAAAACACTCCCCAAACAGCACATGACGCAAAGAAAAAAAGAGGCGCAATGAGGTAGCTGTGTGAGTAAGCTAAGCGACCCTAGTGGCCGACACAAACACCTGGCCCATCTAGGAGTGGCACTGCAGTGTCACGCAGGATGGCCCTTCCAAAAAACACTCCCCAAACAGCAGCACATGACGCAAAGAAGAAAAAAAAGAGGCGCAATGAGGTAGCTGTGTGACTAAGATAAGCGACCCTAGTGGCCGACACAAACACCTGGCCCATCTAGGAGTGGCACTGCAGTGTCACGCAGGATGGCCCTTCCAAAAAACACCCCCAAACAGCACATGACGCAAAGAAAAAAAGAGGCGCAATGAGGTAGCTGTGTGAGTAAGCTAAGCGACCCTAGTGGCCGACACAAACACCTGGCCCATCTAGGAGTGGCACTGCAGTGTCACGCAGGATGGCCCTTCCAAAAAACACTCCCCAAACAGCACATGACGCAAAGAAAAAAAGAGGCGCAATGAGGTAGCTGTGTGAGTAAGCTAAGCGACCCTAGTGGCCGACACAAACACCTGGCCCATCTAGGAGTGGCACTGCAGTGTCACGCAGGATGGCCCTTCCAAAAAACACTCCCCAAACAGCACATGACGCAAAGAAAAAAAGAGGCGCAATGAGGTAGCTGTGTGAGTAAGCTAAGCGACCCTAGTGGCCGACACAAACACCTGGCCCATCTAGGAGTGGCACTGCAGTGTCACGCAGGATGGCCCTTCCAAAAAACACCCCCCAAACAGCACATGACGCAAAGAAAAATTAAAGAAAAAAGAGGTGCAAGATGGAATTGTCCTTGGGCCCTCCCACCCACCCTTATGTTGTATAAACAGGACATGCACACTTTAACCAACCCATCATTTCAGTGACAGGGTCTGCCACACGACTGCGACTGAAATGACGGGTTGGTTTGGACCCCTACCAAAAAAGAAGCAATTAATCTCTCCTTGCACAAACTGGCTCTACAGAGGCAAGATGTCCACCTCATCATCATCCTCCGATATATCACCGTGTACATCCCCCTCCTCACAGATTATCAATTCGTCCCCACTGGAATCCACCATCTCAGCTCCCTGTGTACTTTGTGGAGGCAATTGCTGCTGGTCAATGTCTCCACGGAGGAATTGATTATAATTCATTTTAATGAACATCATCTTCTCCACATTTTCTGGATGTAACCTCGTATGCCGATTGCTGACAAGGTGAGCGGCGGCACTAAACACTCTTTCGGAGTACACACTTGTGGGAGGGCAACTTAGGTAGAATAAAGCCAGTTTGTGCAAGGGCCTCCAAATTGCCTCTTTTTCCTGCCAGTATAAGTACGGACTGTCTGACGTGCCTACTTGGATGCGGTCACTCATATAATCCTCCACCATTCTTTCAATGGGGAGAGAATCATATGCAGTGACAGTAGACGACATGTCCGTAATCGTTGTCAGGTCCTTCAGTCCGGACCAGATGTCAGCATCAGCAGTCGCTCCAGACTGCCCTGCATCACCACCAGCGGGTGGGCTCGGAATTCTGAGCCTTTTCCTCGCACCCCCAGTTGCGGGAGAATGTGAAGGAGGAAATGTTGACAGGTCGCGTTCCGCTTGACTTGACAATTTTGTCACCAGCAGTTCTTTGAACCCCAGCAGACTTGTGTCTGCCGGAAAGAGAGATCCAAGGTAGGTTTTAAATCTAAGATCGAGCACGGTGGCCAAAATGTAGTGCTCTGATTTCAACAGATTGACCACCCGTGAATCCTTGTTAAGCGAATTAAGGGCTCCATCCACAAGTCCCACATGCCTAGCGGAATCGCTCTGTGTTAGCTCCTCCTTCAATGTCTCCAGCTTCTTCTGCAAAAGCCTGATGAGGGGAATGACCTGACTCAGGCTGGCAGTGTCTGAACTGACTTCACGTGTGGCAAGTTCAAAAGGTTGCAGAACCTTGCACAACGTTGAAATCATTCTCCACTGCGCTTGAGACAGGTGCATTCCACCTCCTATATCGTGCTCAGTTGTATAGGCTTGAATGGCCTTTTGCTGCTCCTCCAACCTCTGAAGCATATAGAGGGTTGAATTCCACCTCGTTACCACTTCTTGCTTCAGATGATGGCAGGGCAGGTTCAGGCGTTTTTGGTGGTGCTCCAGTCTTCTGTACGTGGTGCCTGTACGCCGAAAGTGTCCCGCAATTCTTCTGGCCACCGACAGCATCTCTTGCACGCCCCTCTCGTTTTTTAAATAATTCTGCACCACCAAATTCAAGGTATGTGCAAAACATGGGACGTGCTGGAATTTGCCCATATTTAATGCACACACAATATTGCTGGCGTTGTCCGATGCCACAAATCCACAGGAGAGTCCAATTGCGGTAAGCCATTCTGCGATGATCTTCCTCAGTTGCCGTAAGAGGTTTTTAGCTGTGTGCGTATTCTGGAAAGCGGTGATACAAAGCGTAGCCTGCCTAGGAAAGAGTTGGCGTTTGCGAGATGCTGCTACTGGTGCCGCCGCTGCTGTTCTTGCGGCGGGAGTCCATACATCTACCCAGTGGGCTGTCACAGTCATATAGTCCTGAGCCTGCCCTGCTTAACTTGTCCACATGTCCGTGGTTAAGTGGACATTGGGTACAACTGCATTTTTTAGGACACTGGTGAGTCTTTTTCTGAGGTCTGTGTACATTTTCGGTATCGCCTGCCTAGAGAAATGGAACCTAGATGGTATTTGGTACCGGGGACACAGTACCTCCAACAAGTCTCTAGTTGCCTCTGCAGTAATAATGGATACCGGAACCACGTTTCTCACCGCCCAGGATGCCAAGGCCTCAGTTATCCGCTTTGCAGCAGGATGACTGCTGTGATATTTCATCTTCCTCGCAAAGGACTGTTGGACAGTCAATTGCTTGGTGGAAGTAGTAAAAGTGGTCTTACAAGTACGACTTCCCCTCTGGGATGACCATCGACTCCCAGCAGCAACAACAGCAGCGCCAGCAGCAGTAGGCGTTACACGCAAGGATGCATCGGAGGAATCCCAGGCAGGAGAGGACTCGTCAGAATTGCCAGTGACATGGCCTGCAGGACTATTGGCATTCCTGGGGAAGGAGGAAATTGACACTGAGGGAGTTGGTGGGGTGGTTTGCGTGAGCTTGGTTACAAGAGGAAGGGATTTACTGGTCAGTGGACTGCTTCCGCTGTCGCCAAAGTTTTTGAACTTGTCACTGACTTATGATGAATGCGCTGCAGGTGACGTATAAGGGAGGATGTTCCGAGGTGGTTAACGTCCTTACCCCTACTTATTACAGCTTGACAAAGGCAACACACGGCTTGACAAATGTTGTCCGCATTTCTGTTTAAATACTTCCACACCGAAGAGCTGATTTTTTTGGTATTTTCACCAGGCATGTCAATGGCCCTATTCCTCCCACGGACAACAGGTGTCTCCCCGGGTGCCTGACTTAAACAAACCACCTCACCATCAGAATCCTCCTGGTCAATTTCCTCCCCAGTGCCAGCAACACCCATATCCTCCTCATCCTGGTGTACTTCAACACTGACATCTTTAATCTGACTATCAGGAACTGGACTGCGGGTGCTCCTTCCAGCACTTGCAGGGGGCGTGCAAATGGTGGAAGGCGCATGCTCTTCACGTCCAGTGTTGGGAAGGTCAGGCATCGCAAACGACACAATTGGACTTTCCTTGTGGATTTGTGATTTCGAAGAACGCACAGTTCTTTGCTGTGCTTTTGCCAGCTTGAGTCTTTTCATTTTTCTAGCGAGAGGCTGAGTGCTTCCATCCTCATGTGAAGCTGAACCACTAGCCATGAACATAGGCCAGGGCCTCAGCCGTTCCTTGCCACTCCGTGTGGTAAATGGCATATTGGCAAGTTTACGCTTCTCCTCTGACAATTTTATTTTAGATTTTTGAGTCCTTTTTTTACTGATATTTGGTGTTTTGGATTTTACATGCTCTGTACTATGACATTGGGCATCGGCCTTGGCAGACGACGTTGCTGGCATTTCATCGTCTCGGCCATGACTAGTGGCAGCAGCTTCAGCACGAGGTGGAAGTCGATCTTGATCTTTCCCTATTTTTGGAACCTCAACATTTTTGTTCTCCATATTTTAATAGGCACAACTAAAAGGCACCTCAGGTAAACAATGGAGATGGATGGATACTAGTATACTTATGGATGGACGAGCGACTGCCGACACAGAGGTAGCTACAGCCGTGGACTACCGTACTGCGTCTGCTGCTAATATAGACTGGATGATAATGATATAAAAAATATATATATATCACTACTGCAGCCGGACAGGTATATATTATAATGACGGACCTGCTGGACACTGTCAGCACTGCAGACTCCTAAAGTAAGCTACTAGTATCAAGAAGATAGAAAAAAAAAAACACCACAGGTAGGTGGTATACAATTATGGATGGACGAGCGACTGCCGACACAGAGGTAGCTACAGCCGTGGACTACCGTACTGCGTCTGCTGCTAATATAGACTGGATGATAATGATATAAAAAATATATATATATCACTACTGCAGCCGGACAGGTATATATTATATAATGACGGACCTGCTGGACACTGTCAGCAGCACTGCAGACTCCTAAAGTAAGCTACTAGTAGTATCAAGAAGATAGAAAAAAAAAAACCACCACAGGTAGGTGGTATACAATTATGGATGGACGAGCGACTGCCGACACAGATGTAGCTACAGCCGTGGACTACCGTACTGCATCTGCTGCTAATATAGACTGGATGATAATGATATAAAAAATATATATATATCACTACTGCAGCCGGACAGGTATATATTATATAATTAATGACGGACCTGCTGGACACTGTCAGCAGAATGCGTTTATAGAATAAAAACACCACACGACAAGTGTTTAACTTTTTCAGGCAGACAATCACAATATACTGGTGGTCAGACAGTGGTCACTGGTCAGTCACACTGGCAGTGGCACTCTGGCAGCAAAAGTGTGCACTGTTAAATAATATGTACTCCTGCTACTGCTCCCCAGTCTCCCCCACATTTAAGCTGTGTGAGCACTGAGCACTCAGCACAGTCAGATATACATAGATGATGCAGCACACTGAGGCTGAGCACAGATATGGTATACTGTTACTGTGTCACTGTGTATCGTTTTTTTTCAGGCAGAGAACGGATTATATTAAATAATAATATAATAAAACTGCACTGGTGGTCACTGGTCAGTCACTAGTAAACTCTGCACTCTCTGAGTACTCCTAAGCTCCAGTAAATCAATCACTCTCACTCTCTCTCTTCTAATCTAAATGGAGAGGACGCCAGCCACGTCCTCTCCCTATGAATCTCAATGCACGTGTGAAAATGGCGGCGACGCGCGGCTCCTTATATAGAATCCGAGTCTCGCGATAGAATCCGAGCCTCGCGAGAATCCGACAGCGGGATGATGACGTTCGGGCGCGCTCGGGTTAGCCGAGCAAGGCGGGAAGATCCGAGTCTGCCTCGGATCCGTGTAAAAAGGCTGAAGTTCGGGGGGGGGTTCGGATTCCGAGGAACCGAACCCGCTCATCACTAATTGAAACCCGGCCGTTTTGGGGCCTAAATCCCGGGATCCCGCCCATCTTGATCCCGGGATGGGCCTCCCTGGAGTTGATGTAACAAGCAGTGAAAAGAGTGGAGAAGTGGACCCATAGTAACCAATCAGCATAGAGGTAGCATTTACAGCCTATAAAATGATAGGTAGTGGCTGATTGCTTGCTATGAGCAACTTCTGCCCTGGTATTTGCCACTCTTTGCGCCAGACCCAAACTATGAATTCTGGATTGCACCAGTGCAGCCGCTACAAAGTCAGCCGCAGTTTCGGTTGCATTTTAAATAAGTTTGTTGATTCTATAATGTTTGTATAGCCTTGGATCTGGAAGTCTCTTATTGACTATTTGCTGACAATGACTTGTAAACATCTGATGCTTGTTACATCAACTTCAGGCCTTCATAAGAGCAACTCACGGACAATTTATTGAACTTGTCTGTGTGAACCGGTGTCTCTAAACTAGGGTATAGTCATAGGTTGGCAATAGCAGTGTTGACATTCCTAATATCAACATTGTTAATATAGATACCACAATGTAGGCAACATGTTAACATTCTCAGAATATTGACATGTGATATGCTGACATTGTCAGAATGTCGATATATGGGTTAGGTACTAGGGTTAGGCTATGGGGGAGGGGAGTTAGGGGTAGGGACTAGATGTAGGATTAGGGATATGGCATTGTATTCACTGGAACACTTGTGCATTAGCTGATTCCTCTGGAACCGATGGTCATATGACTGCTGGGACCTGGAAACCGTAATGGAGATGCTGCTGCCATCGGGACCAGGTAAGTGACCACAGAGCCATCAGCGATGATGTGTTAACAATCTATTATGTCGGTATTTCATCACTGTTTACATGATAAATGTCAGCAAGGCCAGTGTTTACATTTTGACCATGTTCATGTTATAAATGCTGACATATCACACCCTTACTTAGTGCTCCAAGAAAAACTGTTGGATGCTTTACCCATGTATCCTTGGCTTATAGGGGAGACCTTCTGACTACTAAACCTTTTGTCTCTGGTCTACTACTGTAGACAGCTAGCTCTTGACCTCTGACCTTCTTCTGAAAGCTTTTACAGAGCCAAGAAAATATAAAATACCTAATACCAAAATGAATGGAAAATGCTTTATTACAGGTTGAGTCTCCCATATCCCAAATTCTGAAATTCAAAATATTCCAAAATCAAAAATTTTTGAGCATGACTGAGATAGTAAACTTATTTTCTGGAGGCTCAATGGCCCTCATTCCGAGTTGATCGGTCGCAAGGCGAATTTAGCAGAGTTACACACGCTAAGCCGCCGCCTACTGGGAGTGTATCTTAGCATCTTAAAATTGCGACCGATGTATTCGCAATATTGCGATCACAAACTACTTAGCAGTTTTAGAGTAGCTCCAGACTTACTCTGCCTGTGCGATCAGTTCAGTGCTTGTCGTTCCTGGTTTGACGTCACAAACACACCCAGCGTTCGCCCAACCACTCCCCCGTTTCTCCGGCCACTCCTGCGTTTTTTCCGGAAACGGTAGCGTTTTCAGCCACACGCCCATAAAACGCCGTGTTTCCGCCCAGTAACACCCATTTCCTGTCAATCACATTACGATCGCCGGAGCGATGAAAAAGCCGTGAGTAAAAATACTTTCTTCATAGCAAAGATACTTGGCGCAGTCGCAGTGCGAATATTGCGCATGCGCACTAAGCGGAATTTCACTGCGATGCGATGAAAAATACCGAGCGAACGACTCGGAATGAGGGCCAATATACACAAAGTTTGTTTCATGCACAAAATTATAAAAAATATTGCATAAAATGACCCTCAGGTTATATGAATAAAGGTGTATATGAAACATAAATGCATTCTGCTGGGTCCCATCCCCATTCTGTTGGGTCTCGTCTCCAAGATATTTCATTATGGTATGCATATTTTCCAAAATATGGAAAAATACGAAATCCAAAATACTTCTATTGCCAAGCATTTCGGATATGGAAGACTCAACCTGTATTTATTATTTGAACTAGCTGTTCTACCCGTTCTTCGCATGGGAGTTTCTCATTTTCACGGTTGTACATATTCTGTACATGAGTGGTAATAATTTGGTAAATCTATAGAGATGTAAATTTGAGACGTGTTAATATAAGTAAATATTAATCCACGGTTCTTGGAGTACCCGTATCAGATACCGTAAAAAGTGACAGGACCATTTTTGTTTATAAAATTCTACACACTGTAGGTGCAATCCAAATTTTGATCCAATTGTCCATTTGGGCGTTATCGTTCACACAACGCAAGCCATGCATTGGTAATGATATCATTATGTCAACCCCCTTTTCATCCCCTTAGAGGAGGTTTAATAAAATTCTAATTACGTAGTTTTCGGAAGAATACCTATGTTAAATTTCAGCTGCCTAACATATTGGGATGTAAGAGAATTAGTGATGAGTCAGTAAGTCATTCAGTGAGTGAGGGCTTTCACATATATACAGTATATATAGATAATACATACTTGAAATATGCTCCATTCTATAGGCCAGCAGGTCGTTTCTATTAATTGATGCTAAGGAACACTGTGTTGCATTTTTCCTAGTTTAAGAATATCTGGCATTTTGTTGCATGTAATATATGCCAAATTAGTTTCTGATTAGGTTTTGAAACATCTGCTAGTGGCCTGAGAAGCAGAGAATATGTTAAAGATATTGGTGTCCGGATGCTGGTAATTACAGGAATGAATTGATGAACTTCTCTCCAGATGGAAGCTATTTTTTGACATGACCAGAATATATGGAACAGAGTACGTTTCTGACTGCAGCCTCTCCGACATAAGCTTAAAGTGTATGTAAAATTGCTATGAATGTATACTGGGGCCTGCAGTGGTGCCATGAGAGGGTACAAATTACCTGGCCCAGGTTTGATAGAGGGGCCCAGTGAGGGCCAAGTGGGGGCCACAGACACACTCCCCCTTACCTGGCAGCAGTAGCTGCAGCTCTTCTTCTCAGCCCAGTACATACTGCTGTGTGCTGGGCTACAGTTTGGCCATGGAGGTGCTTAAAATACCATTTGATTTAGGGATGGCCATCGACCATTGATGATTCAAAATCATCGACGGCTTATGGCCGATGTAGAATACTTTTGCCATTGATGGGGGAGAACCAGATGGTAATGTATAACCAAATATTTATTTATTTATTTTTTAATGTGGTAACGGGACACAGAGCATAGCCCCGCCCCTGACACCTGCTAAGCCCCGCCCCTGGTTTTTCATTGGTCAGCGGACCAGACTGCACCATTCAGTGGTGTCCATCGAGTGGTGCAAGCCATTGATGGTTCACCATAGATGGTTTGTGTACCATTGATGGTTATCATCAATTTTATCATCGATGGCAACCATCGATGGACACCCCACCGATGGCCATCCCTAATTTGATTCAGTAATTTTTTCTAAGGGTGCATGACCACGCCTCCTGTGATTAGGCCACACCCCCTGAAAAGTACCTGGGCCCAGCCAGGCTCTCTACTGCCCTGGGGACATGGTACCATTGCTGAAAGATGTATAACGACTTTTCTCTGATATCTGATTGTGTCAGCAGTATAGCCAGGAGGTCAGGAGGTGTCTATCAGGGGACATGGGCATCACTGCAGGAGGGTGTGACACTGAATGATTTTTCTTACTGTATTTACTGCCGCTGTGTGTACTGACATACTCAGAGGCTTCGCCATGCATGGCTACAATGTGGCTAATATACACTGGGATGTACTTATTGCAGCATAATAGTCAATACCTACTATCTGCACTGATAATGCACATATACTTCACTGACACTTAAGGGGCATTTAGGGGTTAGGGGTCTGTGTTGCTTTACTGCCTCTGTACTGTGTGTGTGTGTGTGTGTGTGTGTGTGTGTGTGTGTGTGTGTGTGTGTGTGTGTGTGTGTGTGTGTGTGTGTGTGTGTAGAGGTACATGTCACTAAGATGCAAATAATATATTTAGATGTTGATATTTGAATTTTTGAAACACCTTGGCCTGGGAAATCTATTTTCTCTCATTGTCATTAGGTAGATAAGCCACCATGCAGCGTAATAAGATATTACAAGATTAGTGCCAATACCTTCCTAGGTTCCAAGTCAAGTGTCTCCATCGCAACCCTATTACCATTCTTTCTCATGCAATTCTTTAAGGGGGATATCTTAAGAGAGCTTTAAGTGGTATATGGACAATAAGAGTCTGGCAGAAGAGCAAATCTAGCATAAGTATTCCAGTGCTGAACATTGGAGGTCATTCCGAGTTGTTCGCTCGCAAGGCGATTTTAGCAGTATTGCACACGCTAAGCCGCCGCCTACTGGGAGTGAATCTTAGCATCTTAAAATTGCGAACGATGTATTCGCAATATTGCGATTACAAACTTCTTAGCAGTTTCAGAGTAGCTTCAGACTTACTCGGCATCTGCGATCAGTTCAGTGCTTGTCGTTCCTGGGTTGACGTCACAAACACTCCCAGCGTTCGCCCAGACACTCCTCCGTTTCTCCAGCCACTCCCGCGTTTTTTCCGGAAACGGTAGCGTTTTTTTCCCACACGCCCATAAAACGGCCTGTTTCCGCCCAGTAACACCCATTTCCTGTCAATCACATTACGATCGCCGGAGCGAAGAAAAAGCCGTGAGTAAAAATACTATCTTCATTGCAAAATTACTTGGCGCAGTCGCAGTGCGGACATTACGCATGCGCACTAAGCGGAAAATCACTGCGATGCGATGAAATTTACCGAGCGAACGACTCGGAATGAGGGTCATTGTACAGAGGATGGAGAATATTAATCAAGTGATAAGTTTACGGATATGAAAATATTGATATTGCTTATTCAATAGGAGATGTTATCTTTCCCAGATGTCTGTCAGTAAAGGAGTCTAAACTTCAGAGATTGGCTATGTCAGAAAAGAAGAGAGGAATGTATTATGATCTAGTCTTGGGTGAAAAAATTGTGTTAGTCCAGACTGGGGGGGGGGGGGGGGGTAGAGCGATGAAAGAGTACAATGCTGTGTATAAGGGAAAATGTTATAGGAAGGTATTGTTTCAGTTTTGGATTTCTATGAGAAGGAGGTAGCCATACTAGAAAGGAAATGGAGACAGATTGAATGTCGGATATTTCAAATGTGAGTGGAGAGTTTGTCAGCGGCAAATTCCTAGAACAGAACATTGTGCCATGGGGTTACGTTTTATATTTTTAAGGGTTAATGAATGCACTATGTTTGTCTAGTGGAGACTCACCTCCCAGTTTTATAGGTGAAATGTTATAAGCAGCCATCTAATAAACAGAACCTTGTGTAACCAGTATTCCACACATCCTGAATTCAGAAAAGCAGAAGTAGTGTCTGACTCTTATGTAATGGAAATGTGTAAACTAGAAGGAAGTTCAGTTTATAGCACTAGTTAGTAGTTCTTAGAACATAATTACATTTCTATCTTTGAATCAGACACTATTGTTTCATTCAAAGCTTTTGTGAAAGTTAGCAATATAGAACATTGTGACAGAGGCACCTGCGCTCTCATGCCTCACTTCCATCCCTCATCTTCTGCTATGGATTTTATGTATACCCCTTTTACACTGCCCAAATAACCCAGGTTATTGCCGGGTCGACCTGGGTTGCGCCATAGTGTGAAAGGGTTGACTGACCTGGCAATCCAACCTGGGTAAGCGAGTAGGATTGGACATGGGTAAAGGGGCAGTGTAACGGGTGACCCTGATCATACGACCCAGGTCCAGTTACAAGCCTATGGAGAGCTGGCTGACTGGCTCCTCTGAGATTAAGGGGCATATTCATCATGAAAAAATTGTACAATGAGAATTTTTAGTTTTTAATTCTCATTGTATTCGTTCACAATTATTTCATAATTCATCATTGCCCCATTATAAAATTATCACTTCCGAAAAACTGGTCTTTTTCCGAAGACAGTTTTTCGGAAAAGTGATACTCGGGCTGGCCGGCTGCAGCTCCACCACCTGCCTGCTCTTCCTATCCACATTCTCACCCCCTTGTTTGGTTCCTCTCCCCACACCCTCCCTGTAGTCTCTGCCCTGTGATTGCTCACCTCCTCTCCAGCAGACTATTCTCAGTGTCCGCACAGCCTTCCCCCACTGTCCAGCGCTTCCTCCCTGTAGTGTCTGCCCGCAGTGATTGGTCCCCCCACTGCCTCTCCACCACAGAGCGGAAGCCAATGTCGAAACCGCTGCCGGAGCCTGTGTGCCCACCCACCAGCTCAGAAAAGCAGCCCCATGCAGATGCCGGTATCTGTCTCTCATCGCCGCTGCAGTGACCGCTCCCATGCCCCCAGCTCACAGAAGGACTGCTCGGGGGCTGGCGGAAGTGGCCGGAGGTGAGAGGACACTTCAGGTAGGGATCTTTTCAGACCCCTCTGCAGCATTGGGAAACTGTTTGCCATCTTCATCCTGGTAGCAAATGATCATAATACATTCTACACAGAGAAATTCCCTTCTGCTCACGCCTGTCTTTTTTTTTTTCTTTCTCTTACATCCTAGAGGATGCTGGTGTCCATATTAGTACCATGGGGTATAGACGGGTCCACCAGGAGCCATGGGCACTTTAAGACTTTAATAGTGTGGGCTGGCTCCTCCCTCTATGCCCCTCCTACCAGACTCAATTTAGAAAATGTGCCCGGAGCAGCCGGTCACAGCTAGGGGAGCTCCTAGAGCTTCTTTGTTTTTTGTTCTTTTTTAAGAGTAATTAGGCACAGGGAAGCTGCTGACAACAGCCTCCCTGCTTCGTGGGACTTAGGGGGGGAGTAGTGACCAACCCTCTGAGGTTAATGCCCACTGTCTCCGCTGAAAGGACACTGAGCTCCTGAGGGTGATGATCGTTAGCCCCCGAGGCGACCGCTCACTCCCGCAGCATGCCGCCACCCCCTAACAGAGCCAGAAGATCGAGGTGGTGAGTGTGTCACCGGTGACCCGACAAGCGGGGAGCCGGCGTGCATGGCGGCTACAGGGTTGGAGCGCACTACTAACACTGCGCTCCGGAAGGCTCAGCGGTACAGGTGCGGCGCTGTGAGGGGCACCCTGGGCCAGCGCAATATCCTTATAACTGGTCACTCATGCTATCAGGGGCTTCGGTAACGCTGCTAGCGCCATTACCTCAGGCCAGTATAAATATTCAAAGTGCGGGAAGACGCGCCATGTTTGGGGGCGGAATTTCTCCTCAGAGCGGACCCATCAGCTCACCTGCACCATTTTCTCCCTGCAGATCCACACTCTGAGACGCTGACAGGGAGCGCTGACCCTCCACGACTCCAGCTATCCTGTGCGGTACCAAGGGGGTTGTAGAAGGGGGGGGGGGAACTGTCTATTAACTGTGTAGTCCTATTAAGGGTACACAGGCAGCGCCTGGCAATTATTCTATAACTGCCTACTGGGGCGCTGTGTGTGCTGGCTCCAAGCTCTGTGTTTCTCTGAAGGTACTTGGGGGAAACTGTGTCTGACATTTTCCTGTGTATGTGTGTGTATGCAACTTTCTCACATAACCATGTACAGGGACTCTGTGTCTTGTGCGGCAGAATATGTATCTTCTCCAGAGGAATCCATTCCATGTACACAGGAATGTAATATTTTGACTCAGCCTTCCGAATCCGAGCTCCAGTGGGTAGCTTCTATTGAGGGAATGATATCCCAGATTTCTACTAGGAGTGCGCATTATGATACTGAATCGCAGATTTTAGAACAATCTGTGGAGGTTTTGTCTGGTTTTGTCCCCACTACCTCAAAATCCCCTGGTGTATACCCCAAGAAATGTGCGCTTGCTCAGATTATGCAAGTTGACACGGACACCGACTCGGCAGAGGGTGATGCAGATATGCGGCGGGGGGGGGGGGGGGGGGGGTGAGGCTTCCCTGGCAAGAGGGGTGCAACTCATGATTGAGGCTATTAGGGATGTGTTACACATTACTGACAAACCACCTGGAGGCAGAGGAGGCTTACTTTACGGACAATAAGAAAGCCTCCCTGACCTTCCCTGCGTCTAAGGAATTAAAAGCATTATTTGAAAAATCCTGTGAAAATCCAGAGAAAAAATTCCAGATCCCAAAGATGGTTCTTGTGGCTTTTCCTTTCCCTGAGGATGATAGGAAAAAGTGGGAAAACCCACCTATAGTAGAAGCTTCTGTATCTAGGCTGTCTAAAAAGGTGGTTTTACCTGTCCCTGGGTCTACCGCTTTGAAAGAACCGGCAGACCGCAAGATTGAAACTACGCTCAAATCCATATACACTGCTTCAGGAGTGGCGTTAAGGTCCACTATTGCCTGTGCATGGATTTCTAGAGCCATAGTAAAGTGGTCAGGCACATTACTAGAGGACTTATATGCTATGGATAGAAGTGACATTGAATTGTTTTTACGTAACATACAGGATTCAGTGGGTTTCATGGTGGAGGCCATGAAGGACCTGGGTAATCTGACTGCAAGGACATCGCCCATGGCTGTCTCAGTACGCAGGGGACTCTGGCTACGCTAATGGTCTGCAGACGAGGAATCCAGGAGAAGTGTGGAGAACCTACCCTTCACAGGTCAGACTCTATTTGGGGAAGCATTGGATGCGTGGATTTCCCTGGCAACTGCTGGTAAGTCAACCTTTCTTCCCTCAGCCTCTCAGACGACAAAGAAACGTTTTTCTACATCCTCTATGCAGTCCTTTCGTTCTGCAAAAGCTGAAAAGTCCAAGACTCCTACCACTTTCTTCAGAACAAAATCCAAAAAACCGGCACCTGCAGGTTCCCAAGACCAGAAACCTTTGTCTGTGTCCTCAAAATCCTCAGCATGACGGTGGACCTCCCTACCTGGAGAACGGGCAGGTGGGAGCGAGGCTCAGACGTTTCAGTCACGTCTGGGTGTCGTCCGGTCTGTATGCCTGGATACAGGATATTGTGTCCCAGGGATAGAAACTGGAGTTTCAAGAGCTCCCACCCCACAGGTTTTTCAAATCAGGCTTGCCGGCTTTGCTGACAGAAAGGGCTATCCTTCAGGAAGCCATTCAAAAATTGGAAAGGTCAGATGTAAATGTTCCAGTTCCACCTCATCTGGTAAACCAGGTTTTCTATTCAAACTTATTTGTGGTACCGAAACCGGTCAGGCCAATTTTGAAATTGAAGTCATTAAACCCTT